>NW_027397099.1:10023247-10061255 GCF_003265705.2 Callorhinus ursinus
AGAGGAAAGTATATAGCAATACAAGCCTTTCTCAAGAAACAAGAAAGGTCTCAAATACACAACCTAACCCTACACCTAAAGGAGCTGGAGAAAGAACAGCAAATAAAGCCTAAACCCAGCAGGAGAAGAGAAATCATAAAGATCAGAGCAGAAATCAATGAACTAGAAACCAAAAGAACAGTAGAACAGATCAACGAAACTAGGAGCTGGTTCTTTGAAAGAATTAACAAGATTGATAAACCCCTGGCCAGACTTATCAAAAAGAAAAGAGAAATGACCCAAATCAACAAAATCATGAATGAAAGAGGAGAGATCACAACCAACACCAAAGAAATCCAAACAATTAGAAAAACATATTATGAGCAACTCTATGCCAGCAAATTAGATAACCTGGAAGAAATGGATGCATTCCTAGAGATGTATCAACTACCAAAATTGAACCAGGAAGAAATAGAAAACCTGAACAGACCTATAACCACTAAGGAAATTGAAGCAGTCATCAAAAATCTCCCAAGAAACAAAAGCCCGGGGCCAGATGGCTTCCCAGGGGAATTCTATCAGACATTTAAAGAAGAATTAATACCTATTCTCCTGAAACTGTTCCGAAAAATAGAAATGGAAGGAAAACTTCCAAACTCATTTTATGAGGCCACCATTACCTTGATCCCAAAACCAGACAAAGACCCCATCCAAAAGGAGAATTACAGACCAATATCCTTGATGAACATGGATGCAAAAATTCTCACCAAAATACTAGCCAATAGGATCCAACAGTACATTAAAAGGATTATTCACCATGACCAAGTGGGATTTATCCCTGGGCTGCAAGGCTGGTTCAACATCCGCAAATCAATCAACGTGATACAATACATTAACGAAAGAAAGAACAAGAATCATATGATCCTCTCAGAATATGCAGAAAAAGCACTTAACAAAGTACAGCATCCTTTCTTGATCAAAACTTTTCAGAGGATAGGGATAGAGGGTACATACCTCAATATCAGAAAACCAATCTATGAAAAACCTCCAGCGAATATCATTCTCAATGGGGAAAAGCTGAGAGCTTTTCCCCTAAGGTCAGGAACGCGGCAGGGATGTCCACTCTCACCACTGCTATTCAACATAGTAGTAGAAGTCCTAGCCACAGCAATCAGACAACAAAAAGAAATCAAAGGCATCCAAATCGGCAAGGAGGAAGTCAAACTCTCACTCTTTGCAGATGATATGATACTGTATGTGGAAAACCCAAAAGACTCCACCCCAAAACTGCTAGAACTCATACAGGAATTCAGTAAAGTAGCAGGATATAAAATCAATGCACAGAAATCAGTGGCATTCCTATACACCAACAACAAGACAGAAGAGAGACAAATCAAGGAGTCGATCCCATTTACAACTGCACCCAAAACCATAAGATACCTAGGAATAAATTTAACCAACGAGGCAAAGGATCTGTATTCAGAAAACTATAAAATACTTATGAAAGAAATTGAAGAAGACACAAAGAAATGGAAAAACGTTCCATGCTCATGGATTGGAAGAACAAACATTGTGAAGATGTCAATGCTACCTAGAGCAATCTACACATTCAGTGCAATCCCCATCAAAATACCATCCACTTTTTTCAAAGAAATGGAACAAATAATCCTAAAATTTGTATGGAACCAGAAGAGACCCCGAATAGCCAGAGGAATGTTGAAAAAGAAAAGCAAAGCTGGCGGCATCACAATTCCGGACTCCCAGCTCTATTACAAAGCTGTCATCATCAAGACAGTATGGTACTGGCACAAAAACAGACGCATAGATCAATGGAACAGAATCGAGAGCCCAGAAATGGACCCTCAACTCTATGGTCAACTCGTCTTCGACAAAGCAGGAAAGAATGTCCAATGGAAAAAAGACAGTCTCTTCCACAAATGGTGTTGGGAAAATTCAACAGCCACATGCAGAAGAATGACACTGGACCATTTCCTTACACCACACACAAAAATAGACTCCAAATGGTTGAAAGAACTAAACATGAGACAGGAGTCCATCAAAATCCTAAAGGAGAACACAGGTAGCAACCTCTTCGACCTCAGCCACAGCAACTTCTTCCTAGAAACATCGCCAAAGGCAAGGGAAGCAAGGGCAAAAATGAACTATTGGGATTTCATCAAGATAAAAAGCTTTTGCACAGCAAAAGAAAGAGTCCACAAAACCAAAAGACAACCGACAGAATGGGAGAAGATATTTGCAAACAACATATCAGATAAAGGGCTAGTATCCAAAATCTATAAAGAACTTATCAAACTCAACACCCAAAGAACAAATAATCCAATCAAGAAATGGGCAGAAGACATGAACAGACATTTTTCCAAAGAAGACAGACAAATGGCCAACAGGCACATGAAAAAGTGCTCAACATCACTCGGCATCAGGGAAATCCAAATCAAAACCTCAACGAGATACCACCTCACACCAGTCAGAATGGCTAAAATTAACAAGTCAGGAAATGACAGTTGTTGGCGGGATGCGGAGAAAGGGGAACCCTCCTACACTCTTGGTGGGAATGCAAGCTGGTGCAGCCACTCTGGAAAACAGTGTGGAGGTTCCTCAAACAGTTGAAAATAGAGCTACCACACGATCCAGCAATTGCACTACTGGGTATTTACCCCAAAGATACAAATGTAGGGATCCGAAGGGGTATGTTCACCCCAATGTTTATAGCAGCAATGTCCACAATAGCCAAACTGTGGAAAGAGCCAAGATGTCCATCGACAGATGAATGGATAAAGAAGAGGTGGTATATTTACACAATGGAATATTATGCAGCCATCAAAAGGAATGAGATCTTACCATTTGCAACGACGTGGATGGAACTGGAGGGTGTTATGCTGAGTGAAATAAGTCAATCAGAGAAAGGCATGTATCATATGACCTCATTGATATGAGGAATTCTTAATCTCAGGAAACAAACTGAGTGTTGCTGGAGTGGTGGGGGGTGGGAGGGATGGGGTGGCTGGGCGATAGACAGTGGGTAGGGTATGTGCTATGGTAAGCGCTGTGAATTGTGCAAGACTGTTGAATCACAGATCTGTACTTCTGAAACAAATAATGCAACATATGTTAAGAAAAAAGAAAAAGAAGAAGATAGCAGGAGGGGAAGAATGAAGGGGAGTAAGTCGGAGGGGGAGACGAACCATGAGAGACGATGGACTCTGAAAAACAAACTGAGGTTTCTAGAGGGGAGGGGGGTGGGGGGATGGGTTAGCCTGGTGATGGGTATTAAAGAGGGCACATTCTGCGTGGAGCACTGGGTGTTATGCACAAACAATGAATCATGGAACACTACATCAAGAACTAATGATGTAATGTATGGTGATTAACATAACAAAATTTTTTTTTGAAAAAGGATCTTGGCTACTTAGAAAAGTTATTTCTCTTTCCTCAGCATCAATTTCCCCTTAATACCTGTTTCTTAACTCAGTCATAAAGATTATGTACAATAATAGGGTTAAAGCGTCTAGCATGGTTCCCAGCAAGCATTTAATTAACAGTTGTCACGTTCTCATTTTTTTGGACATTGTATGAGTATTGCCTATTAGGTCAACTACACATACTGCATTAGGTTCAGATGATGTAAAAGACTTAATAGTTCATTCTCAATCTTGGTGCAATAATTTCATACTTTCTACTTGTTAGTTAATAACTGTTCCAATATTACTTTATTACAGCAGTTTCCTCTTCAATATAAGATGTAATTGTATGCTTTGCATACAGTTGTCTTGTGATTTTGGACTTTATTTAATTTGGAATTGTCTCTCAGCAATATTCGTCTTTCAGGTAATGGACATTTGAAAAAAAATAGACTTGTTATCACATATGTTATCACATAGCTTGGTTCTTATTTTGGAGTTGTTTGGTGCTTCTAGGAGTTAGAGGCAAGTTGTGTATAATCTCATGGCTACATTATGGCACAGATAAGGCAGAAACATTTTTTCATGTATCCCATATCCCAGGAGGTACAGGGTATCTGATTGTCCCTCTGGGTAATGTTTAGTATCTTCTGGTCTGGGTATTGTCCAGTTTCTCCACTGCACACTACTGTGTTTCCCCTTACACACAATAAGCAATTTGAGTGGAGACTTGTTGAGATGATACAGTACTGCTATCAACCCTCACTTCCCATGGTGTTTGCCAGAAACAATTTAACTGAGAATTGCAAACTAGTGATGTTCCAACTCCACCAATCACTTCACCTTTAGACACTAGCAGGATGTTGTCTTTCCCCCCTGCTTTTTTTCATGTGCATATGTATTTATCTTCTGTCGATTTATTGTCAAAGTGAAATCACACATTCTGATTTTGTGTCAAGGGCTAGAATCCATCACTGTCTTTACCCATTGAGATGATGAAATTGTCCAGATTTAGCTGTGAGTTCTCCAGAATTGATTCCTTTTGGGAGTAAGCGATACTGTGAAGCCAAGATCTGTATGCCAGACGTTCTCATTACTTCTCGAATTGTTTCTTCTGAATTGTTTCAGTAAGTAAATAGAACTAGAAGAAATAAATACATGCACACATGCATGCATAATATAAACACATACAAACATGCACATACACATAATCACAATTCCATACGTTTGTGTCTACTTCCTTTCTCAGTAAGATCCCTAGCTTGCAACAACAGTAACACATATCTGTTTGCTAAATCATACACTACATGTGAAGGAGTTTCAGAGTTTCTGTGTCCATAGCACTATAAAAATGTAGCACACTAAAGAAAAAAGTCTTATTTTTATTTTTTTATTTCCTGTAGACTGAGTTGTTGTCCATCCTTTTTTGACTAATTTTTCTTCCATTCTTTCATAAACAAAGGCAGTATGCAATATATATGTGTGTACTTTTAGTAACATACTTTGGAACTCACTTCACATTCATAGACATCCTTATTTTCAAAACAATACTCTACTCATGGTATATATGCAAAATAGTTTATTCAACAAAATCTCTAATGTTTGGACATTTTTCAAAATATTGCATTTTCATATAATGCAATTTTCATATAATACAAGTGAATAACTTTGTATAATTGTATTTTTTTATTACTGGGGATGCATCATCAGGATAAGTTCCTAGAAAGTTAGCTTATTTGGTCAAAGGATAAATGCACACACAGTTTTGCTAGATGTTGGCAAACTCAGTCTGTAAATTGTTGTTGTTTTTACAGTTTTGCACGCAAACCCTATTGCAGGGCAGTGTAGGTTTCTTCACAGCCTAGGCAAGTTAGGGCTTTATCAAATTTTTGGAGTTAGGCCAATTTGATGGGTGAGATATAAAAATGAATGTTGTTTTTATTTCCATTTCTCTTATATGAAGTCTTACCTGTTCGTAGACCTAATGCCCATTTTAATATTTTTCTTTGATATTTGTGTCATTTTTCTGTATAACTTGTAGGCTGTTAGTTCTTTAGTATTTGAATACATTAGGGTTAATCTTTATTTTTTCCCAGGTTAATAAGGAATCATAATTTTTCTAGTACTTAAAGAAGTTCTTTTTTCTTGCTTTCCCTCCCCCCCCATTTTATTTAGAATTCATTCTTGTGTGTGGTGTGATAAATAGATGAAATAGAATCACATTCCTAGTTTCATACAGTTCCTCTGGCTATTTTAAAAAGGATAACTTTGTATCAGTGTTTGGAAATATTTAACTTATATTGATTTCGTATGTGTTATGGATTCTTAGGGACTCTTCTCAATGTTTTGTTTACTTATGTAGCCATACTACATTATTTTCTTGGGTTATTCTTTCTTTGAGGAAGAAGCTATGAAGAACGTTTACTATGTGATAAGATATGCCCCCCACCCTTTGCACTTATTATTTTTATTATTTCCACACAGGGTTTTCTTAGAAATTTTTACATTCTTTTCTAAGTTGTGTTTAGTATCATAGTCCTAAGGATATAAATCTTGTTCATATTTGTGTAGTCCCAAGGATATAAATCTTGCATAGTCCTTGGATATAAATCTTGTTCATATTTGTATTGGAATTAAAATAATAGGTTAAATTAATGAGAACTAAAATTGTGATGTGTTGAGACATCCTAACTGCTCTTACTATGTCTCAACACATCACAATTTCAATTCCATTTGCTCAGGCTTACTTTTGTGTCTTTGGGGGTGGTTTATGCTGCACACATACACACACAAACATACACGCACACCCCATGGAGATGGGATATGTGAACAAAGCTCTTCCTCCTCTCTCTCATACACATCATACAGACATTTCATTACATGTACCTTTTATTGTAATGAATAGCACATTGGACTAAGTCTCAGAAGGGCCTTGAAAGCATTTGATACAGATAAAATATCTACAACATGCCACAAACTTTACCACATTCTTTGAATTATTCTAGTCATGATTCTCCCTTTTTGCAAATTAGACCAATAATTTCTAAAATTAGGATATTGCACCACATGATCTGAGAGAGTGGCTAGTTTTAAGGTTCTAAATGTGAATTTTCAACACCAAAATTGTAGATTACACTTCTTTTAGGTCTTCTTTTGCTTAATTTCTCAAAGACTCTGGACTAAGAGGCACATAGTATTAGGAAGAGACTTTTATAAGTGTTAAACTATTGTCTGTTTTTTTCTACTGAAATTAGTGTTTCATTTTCAGATATGTTTTTCTTTAATTTACTAAGAAAAATGGATGTCCTTTTTCTCAAATTCATAAAGGTGGCCTGCAGGGAAATAGCTAATTATCCTAAATATATTTTGAAACTCCCAAAAGGAGATAGAGGAAAATCTACTTCAAATGGGTCTGTTAAAATAGCTTAACAGTCCTTTGATAAACTCATGGATCATCCGATGATCACTATTATGGGATTTATTAGGACCCTTTCTGTCTGTGCTGCAGGAAGAAAGAGTAGTATTATCCTAAACAGAAACCTGTAGCTGCAAGGGGGAAATAGACCATTTAAATGCAAATCTTCTAATCCAAGAGATTCATTCTCTAAATAGAAGTGGGTCTTCAGGGTGACTCATGAGGTTAGCAATATGTGGCCATTCTTTTGGGAATACTTATTTTAGGAATCTAATAACCTGCTTTATTATGTGAGGATACAATGTCCTACCATGTATCCTCGAGACTTTCCATAGTTACTGTTGTTCATAATGTGTAGGCTTCCTGGTTGTTAAAAGTTTTAGTGGCTCCTTAAGTTATAAATCAGGTGCCAAAAAAGTTCCAGTTCTAGCTAGAGTATTAAATTGTCTATAGCAATTACATAGTATATATTCTCCAGTCACAATTATTGGAAAAATGTTGAAAAGAAGTATGTTAAAAAGCCAAAATGGTACATATATTTGAGGAGCAGTAATATTTCATAAGAATGGTTCCACTGCAAGATACACACCTCTGAGCTGTCTTTGTACAAATCACACTGAATATTCATTTAAAAATTTTCTTATATATTATGGCATAGTAAACTATTTGCAGCTATATTTATGATGCTGAAAAATACAAAGATGGACCTAAACTAATCAGTTCTGACATCCCAACCTGATTTCTGGAATTTTTGTCTATAAAAAGTAACCATTCTCTGTATCCTCATTTTTTTTCCAGTATTCACTTGTAATTAATTATTCAAACAGTGGTTTTGGTGGTTTTGGAGGAGTGGGTACAGTGGTAAGCTTTAAATGAAATCCATTGTGTAATGCAAACTTTATTTTTGATCACATAATCAGGATTGAAAGAGATGGATCAACTTCTAATTCCTTTGCTGAAACCAACAGCATGCCTCAAATCTGAGAAGCAGAGTAAGGGTAACGGTTCATGAACGAATTTGCATTTTGAGGGGAAAAAAGGCCTGCTCCTGAATAGGTAGGCGGCAGGGAGTTTTAGGGATGCAAAGGAGAAAGGCATTTGAGTTCAGAAGCATGCCATATACAGATCGCGGGAGGTCTAAAAATGACTAAATGACTAAAACAAATGACCTGTAGGGTGAGCTGAGCAGCACAGAATGGGACAGAGAAAGAGGACCCTGGAAACAGGTGCTAGAGTCAAATTATGTGAGAAATTTTGTTTCCAACCTGAAGGAGTCTAAAATGTTTACAATGGGCTATTTTGAAGGAAGTTTGTTTTGTTTTTTTCTGTACTCACTAGTTTTGGGAAAGCAGAGGATAACATGAGGTGTGTTAAAGGAAGATAACTTTACTCTGGAAGTGCCAAGTGGAATAAACTGGAGAGGGGCGAAGTAGACTATTCCGGATACCAATATGGTCACCAAATCATAGATTATGAAGTCTTACATAGCTGCTGAGATGGAGAAAAATGACTTTAAAAATACAGTTGACCCTTGAACAACAGGTTTGAACTATGTGGGTCTACTTATATACAGATTCACAAAATTTTTTAAAAAGATACAGTATAGTACTGTAAATTTATTTTATAATTTTCTTTTTTTTTAAGATTTTCTTTATTTGACAGAGAGAGACAGTGAGTGAGGGAACACAAGCAGGGGGAGTGTGAGAGGGAGAAGCAGGCTTCCCGCCAAGCAGGGAGCCCGATGTGGGGCTCGATCCCAGGACCCCGGGATCATGACCTGAGCTGAAGGCAGATGCTTAATGACTGAGCCACTCAAGTTCCCCCATTTTATAATTTTCTTGATAGCATTTTCTTTAGCTTACTTCATTATAAGAATTCAGTATATAATAGGTATAACATGCAAAATATGTTAACCAACTGTTAACCTTCTGGTCATCTGTAGGCTATCAATAGTTTTGGGGGAGTTGAAGTTACAGGGAAATTTTCAACTGAGTGGTGGGGGGGTCAATGCCTCTAACACCCACATTGTTCAAAGATCAACTGTATAGAAAATGGAATTGACAGACTTGTGGACTAATTCAGTGTTAACAGGGAAAAGTCTGAGTTATTTCTTTCTATCTTTAAAGACTAGATAGATAGCGTTATATGCTACAGTGAATGCTCATATATGAAAACTTTATACTAAGGACTATGTTAAAGGTTTGTAAAAGGTGGGGTGAAATTTGAGTGCAAAAGCTCAGAGTCCCACCTGAGCAGAGAAAGCCAGCAGGTAAGAAGCTACCAGAGCTTGTAGGGCTGCCGAAATGTCTGTGCCCATGTTCAGACTGGATTATCATGAGCTTGTATATCAAATTTCAACACTAGCTATAAATTGGAATTACCTGGAAGTTTAAAAAGAATAGCAATGGCCTGGATGCATTTCCAGTGATTCTAACTTTGGTATTTTTCTTAAAAGTTCCCCACAGATTCTAACATGGAATAGGGATGAGGATTACTACTATAAATGATAACTGAGGAGAGTGGGTACATTTTTTGTTCTTTCTCTTTTGTGACCTTCACCTGCATAAATGTGGAATATTTGTCTCCCTCACTGTAGTATGTGATAACAGGGGCTAAATCTGCTTCATTCAGCTTCATTTCTCAGAAGTCATGACTGTGACACAGACTCTGCACAGTCATGTAAACTGTTGACTTTCTAACTTGCCAGTATCCATATACTGAGCAAAGCTCTCTGAGAACTGACAGGAATGGAAAGCAAAATCCTACCCCACCCCTCACTTCTTGGAGTTTATAGTATGTCAAGAAAGAAGAAAAGATGTGAAGAACAAAAGAAGAAAGAAAAGAAGGGACTTAGAGTCCATACCTTTTCTGCCAAGTTTATATCTAGTTTTATGTCTCACCACTATGTATGGATCCATGGGATTTCAAGCATCATTAAATAAATGAAAGAAAAATTTGGGAAAAGAAAGGTGTGTGAACGCAGATGCTCTTATTAGAAAATCTGACCGTTTGCTCTCCTTTCTTTTTTCCCTCTAAGTCTGACTCAACAGAAGTACTAATGTTCTAACTAAGAAGATGACGATGAAGATGCATATGTTCTTTTTTAATAGGCAAAATAACTTCTACTCAGAACATGGATGATGCATGTTGCTCACTGTCCCCTAGAAGAAACTGATTATTGTGAAACAGGACTCCTTTCCTTCAGAAAACCTAAGTAATTATACTTCAATTACCAGGTTTTAAAAGATGTAGACCCCCACAGATTATTTCAGAGAGGGATTACTGCCAAATCTTAAGAATTTGATCAACCTAGAGGATATGGAAAATTTGAGAATTTATCCAGCTTGGTCAAATTTTCCTTTTTTTTTTTTTGGTAAAAGCTTTATTGAGTTTCAATTTACATATTATAAAATCCATCCATTTTAGTTGTCTAATTCAGTAATTTTGGTAAATTTAACGCGTTGTGTAGTCCTCACCATAATTCAGTTTTAAAACCTTTCAATCATCCTAGAAGCTTCTCATATTTGCAGGAAGTTTTTGTTCCCATTCTCAGCCTCTATAACTATTATTCTACTTTCTGTCTCTATAGATTTCCCTATTCTGAACATTTTATATAAGTAGAATCCTACAACATGCTGTCTTTTATGTCTTTTCTGTTATTTGACATAGTACCTTTGAGGTTCATCCACATTGTACCATATGTAAATAATAGGTTTCCTTTTTACTGCTAAAAAATATTCAATTATATCAACCCTTTAAATTTAGATATGAGGAAACTGAGATCAAGTAAGGCAGCATCACTATCTCAAATTCCTATAGCACATCTGTGGCTCTTGAATTTGTCCTTTCTGGATATGGAATGGGATTCTGACAGGGGTGATAAATGTTCTGACCTCATCCTAGCTGGTCCTGCTCACTAGATGTAGAGAGATAACAATTTCAAAGTGTGGGCGGTTTTGTGTAGGGGACTTCCCACATTACATTCAGGGCAGTTGTCACTTAGCTAAACCAGAAAACAGTCTTGATCCTTACTGTTTCCCAGGGCTTTATGGTAAAAATTCATTAACATGCAGCCACATTCACCAACATCAGTTTCTTTTGGAAAGTATGGACATTTATTATGGTGACTATTTCAGAATTACTTAACTATTTATTTATATTTCTTCCCCAACTAGCCTATGAGCACTTTGAAGTCAGGGAGGTTTCATAGGACGAGGACCATGACCAACAGAGAACTCTTTGGCTACAAACATATTTTCATCCACATGCTGTGCTTTGTAAACAGAGAAAATTGCTTAATGTAACTCTTCTGAGGTCCCACAGGTAGTGAGTAACAGAGATATGTAAAGAATTTGGATTTTGTTTATTACTACATTTGGAACATTTTAGTGACTAAAGATGAACTCAAAATTTTGTCTTTTCTTGGATATCCAGGAAAGTAAACCATAGTATTTTGCAATCTCCAAGGAATCTAATGAAGGCTATCACTCTCTCTAATTAGTCCCACTTAATTTCCATTTTATTAAAAACAACGTGGTGACGCATGCTTGCACTCTCACCTGATATTAATTAGGTCTCATGAAACACAATTTGGTGAATCTGGCCATTTGCCTCATTATAAAAAGAGACAGATTATCCCAAACTAGGGTTCTAATGAAAATAAAACCTTGTTTTCCAGTCAAAAGACATTATCTACTCCTAGATATTAGATATTTGCAAAATTAGACATAAGCCATCAATTTCCAAGGACAGGTTAATTAAATACTTTTAATTTCAGATTTTTTACAATAAAAAATTTACTTATATATGTATATGTTGATACAATAAATAACATTTTCAATCCATTAAAGCGTATAAGCAGAAGAAGAATTAAGATTGTGGGGTAGTAAAGCACATGGAATCTGTCAGACTCCCTAGGTTCAAATCTGCCATGTCCTCTTACCATATTTGTAACCATGGATATGTTCCATTAGCATTTAAACTTCATTTACAAAATGAGAATAATACTGTCAATTGCATTGAGTTGTGGTGTAAATTAAACAATACAATGCAAGGAAAGCATGTACAATAGTTATTGAAACAGTAAATTATTATAGCTATTAATGAGTTCAGATAATTCTTTGGATTTTATTTTCTATTTTTATATATTTTTATAAAGCCTGGAATTTCTATGAACCATAGAATCATAGAACCATATTCTATCCTAGGCCTATCAATATAAAATGTTCCAAAATTTTGATCCCAGACTACTATTGCTTTCTAAAGAAACAAATACAATGTGACCACACTTTGAGATCAGACAATGTAGTCTATAAGTATCTAATCTTACAATGCAGTGTGAGCCTTAAAAACTCCTACATTATATCCTAGCTTGTTTCCATTGTTGCAAATAAAATTTCAATAGTGCTATACTATTTCCTAAATACAATTGTGAAATATTTTCATTCACATCATTAGATGTCCTTATATAAAGTTTAACTTCATGAGAAAGAGGAAAATTGATATTCAACACAGGAAACACTGGGAAGAAGAGCCTGAGAGGCAGAGAGAGAGAGAGGATTTGTATGTCTGTGGTTAAAGGTAGAAGTATTATAGGGAATATTTGTATTCACTCTAATGTTAAACCATTAAAAACATTGATACTAGATTTTGATTACTTTTAGCAACATATAAAACCTTGAGATAAAAGTTATGATAATTCATAAAATACAAAATACTATAAAAATCTAAGGCAACCTATGAATGGGAATAATATTTGCAAACCATATATCTGATAAAGGGTTAATATCCAGAATATATCAACAACAAAAATAACCTGATTAAAAAATGGGCAAAGAACTTTAATAGACATTTCTCCAAAAAAGTTAGACAAATGGCGAATAAGCATATGAGGCCTTGTATACCATCAGTGAGAATATGAACTGGTGCAGCTCTATGGAAAACAGTATGGGCTTCCCCCAAAAAATTAGAAATAGAATTACCATATGATCTAGCAATCCCACTTCTGGATACATATATCCAAAAGAATCGAAATCATGATCTCAAAGGGATATATGCACACCCTTTATCATTGCCATTATTCACAGTAACCAAGTGGTAGAAGCAACATACCCATCACAGATGAACAGGTAAATAAATGTGGTATATACATATAGTGGGATATTTTTCAGCCTGAAGAAGGAAGAAAATCTTGTCATATGCTACAACATTGATCAAACTGTACTTTGTTAAGTGAAATAAGGCAGCCACAAAAAGATAAATACTGCATGATCCCACTTAAATACCTAAAATAGTCCAACTCTTTGAAACAAAAAGTAAAATGATGGTTTTTATGGTCTGGGGAAGGGAGAAATAGATAGTCAATGTTCAATGGGTATTGAGTTTCAGTTTTGCAAGATGAGAGAATTCTAGGAGACTGTTGCACAAGCAATGTGCTATAGTTAACAATATTGTACACTTAAACATGGCTAAGGTGATAAATTTTATATTATGTATTTTTTACTATTAAAAATAAGAAACCTGAATTTTGGCCAAGGACTATGCAACCACACTAAAACAAGCATATTGTTACATGTACCAAAGATTGGAAATGTGATTTATTAACTGACCAAGTTATTTTGAAATACAGATCCTACAACAAATATTCGTAAAGGAACCATATTTTTTAATTGCATATTTGTATAACCTGTATCTTATTTCCTGAACAATGATGTAGATAGTGGGTACCAAAGAGAATACATAAGCATATCTTCTGATGTACTTACCAGTAAATTTAAAAATCTGAATTTTTTTCCATCTATGTTACTCGCTTCATTGTGGATCTTCAGAAGATTCAAATGATTGTATTCTTCCTAAATGGCAAATTAAGTGTTGAAGAAGAATATTTTCTCTGGCCAAAGAACTCTTGCTATGCCCTCATAAAAGTTCTGGGATTCTAGCTTGCTTATGAAAATCATTCAAACCGGAGATATGTGTAAACATATGTAATGTGAACATGTTCTCTCATCTGTAGCTCATTTAGATGTACTTACAGCAAGGTGAGAAGTGTCACATTCCAAAACACCATTGGGAAGCTACAGAATTTTGGATTTGAATCCAAGTCTGGATATAAAGCCTAAGCCTTTACAAGCTTATCATTATTTACTCTTTCTGAATTCACCATGCCTCCTGTTTGATATGCCCATTCATCTAGCTGGAATACAACTTTCAGATTGACTTGAGCATACAGTGATTGACTTGAGGAATGTGGCTCATGGTGCACAGTGGAGAGTTAGATTTCAACTCAGTGCAGAAAGAACTTCATAATAGCAAGTGCTTTTCAGCCATGAATGAAAAGTTACTGCAGAGGATACTGTAAAAAATATTCTTTCAGCAGTCCAAGTAAGATGCAAAGAAATCTCTTAGGAAAGGTGAAATGTTTGGAGAAATGTTTCTCTCATCTTGCAAACTATATTTCACAACTGGGTAGTTTTCCTCTGGTTAGAACAAGTTTCTCACAGGAGGGTGATGACCTCTTTTAAAGAAAATCACAAAAAAAACAGATATAACAATACAGAAAGGGGTACACACACAAAACACAATTTTGGGGATTTTTTTTCTACATGTATGCACACCAAAAGTTATAACTGACATTTCAGTCACTATATAATTACACGCATTTTAAGTAAGTCCAACAAAACTTAATCTCATCTTTTTATTTACTCTTTATCACCTGTTCATTCTTTATCATCATGATCATTATCTTACGAGTTTCTGTACAGCTGAATGAAATTTCAACTTGCTAAATAGATTTGCTTTTGTACTTATTTCCTAAGTATTAAGTTATATATCTCATTTAGATTAATATTAAGTTAATGGTTTTAAAACATATTTTCAATATTAAATGCCAGAAATTGCAAACATTGCAAAACTCACCCATCTGCCACAGCTGTAGAAAATACAGTCCTACACATCCAGTCATTATAAACTGGTGTCCTGTCATTCAACAGAGATACCCAGAGGCCGTTTCATATTTAATAAAGTGATACAACAATTTCTTAATCCTGTGAAGAAAAGAATCCTAATTCTGTGCTGTCTGTATCTCCAAGAACACAAAATCCTCTAATTTTCTACATGGATTTGCCTGCAGTTATACCATGTTTTGGCTATAAAGATGCACATACACACCTCATCAGAATACAGATCTGAATAAGTGTTACTTTTATTTTCCTGCTTACAAACAGGTTGGACTCTTCAGCAGGTTCTTTTCTTCCTCTTGTCAAGCTTTCTCTAAGCATCTGTCATTATTTCAACATCTGGAGGGGCAGATAAGCCGCTCCAATTGGAACATTGCAGTCAGCAACTTTCTCCAGGAAACTAAATTTGTCACTTCTGCAAAGCATCTGTCTTCTGCCAGCTTTTGACTTCCTATCCCCAGGCCAAACTCGAAAATCAGGCCTCCCAGTTTGTAAGGCTGATGTGCTATAGACTAATTCGGTTGTGGAAAAAAAGGATGACAAAGGGTGGAAATATCATGATTAACTCAAATTAATTTCTAGAACAGCAGGAAACCCATCTAAATATGATATAAAGATTTAATCTTAACCTGATGTCTTTCCAGCCGCTATATATGACTTCCTTTTTACAGAAATATTGAATGCTATGCTGCTTTTTTCCCTGACAATTGCTTGTACAGTATTGTCCCTCTTTGATTTGAGGGAGAGGTCAGATTTTCAGATTAACCAGAAAGCTAGTAATTGCTAATTTGAAGTGTGATATGAAATAAATGCACAAATCACTCCTTATTCTAATCATTCAATTAAAGTGTCAACAGGGCTACACAAACGTATTTTTTTTTGAGGCAAATCTGATCAGATTCTCTCTCTGATTAGAGCTGTTCGCTGATTTTCTTTCCCCAGAGATGATGATTTTCTGAGCTTGTCCAGTTGAGTTGTTTTCTGACTCCTGCCTGATTCTCCAGTCTTGTCTCCTCTTGTTGTTCTACCCTCTGATGACTTCAGGTTCTCTCTGCCATGCCTTCTTGCCAATGTGCATGTTATTCCTATTTCCGGGTTGCCTCAAAATCAGTGTGCGTTCAGATTAGCAAGGAATCTTGTTAAAATGCAGGTTTGGATTCAATAATTCTCAAGTGGGGCCCGAGGCTATGTATTTGTAACAAGTTTCCAGGTGACACTTATGCTATTGATATTGGTGGTGAACCTTGAATAGCAGGGTCTCAGAGCATTGGTTCTCAATCAGGGGGCAATGGTGCTCCCCAGGGCCATTTTTGAAATATCTGGAGGCATTTTATTTGTCATGGTTGGGGGGCACTACTGACATCTAGTAGTTAGAGGCCAAGGACGTTATTAAACATTCCGTAATGCCCAGAACATCCTGCCATGGAAGACGCTTATTCAGGCCAAAATGTCAGTAGTGTGAAGTGAAGAAAAAGTTAAAAACCTTAATCTTGAGGCCATCTAGGCTTCAGGAACCAGCTCTGCCATCCTCTCTTCTCTGAACCAGTTCTTAATCTCACCCAAACAGCCCTGATTATTTCTGGCTTGTTCCACCCATCCAACCTCAACCCTGACTCCCTCACCCACCAAATTGACTATACCTCTGGTGTATCTGCTGTGTTATCAATTATTTCTTTCCCTTTAATTTGTGAGCATCTTGAGTGCAATTATATCTGTGTCACAGTACACAGCATCTATTTTGTTATAGATTTAGAGCACTTTCCTATGTGATTAATATAAGATGTTGAATGAAAATGAGATATTTAAAATTTGTAAAATTAAATTTAACAAGCATAAATAAAAGGTAAAACCAGAAGGTTCCATTTTAACCTACCAATATGACAGAAGAATCTACTGTTCTTACAAGAGCTGAGGAAAAAGGATATTGTAACTGCTCATAGGAAGGTGACTGGTTCATGTTGCTCAGAGATAAATTGCTCATAGTCTTTAAAACATACACACTTTTGACTCCTCTCTAACAGGTCACTTTTTTTTTTAATTTTATTTATTTGACAGAGAGAGACACAGCGAGAGAGGGAAGCAGGGGGAGTGGGAGAGGGAGAAGCAGGCTTCCCATGGAACAGGGAGCCCAATGTGGGGCTCGATCCCAGGACCTGAGCCGAAGGCAGATGCCCAACAACTGAGCCACCCAGGCGCCCCTAACAGGTCACTTATTACTGGTTGACCTAAAGTCTAGTCAGTCCATTGACCGAGAGAAGGAATTTTTATCTCTGTGTTTATAATAGAAATCAGGGGCTCCGTGAATTCAGAAAGGAAAAACAACAAAACACCTAATTTAGCATTTTATGTTTAATGTAGGAAACAAACTACAGAATCATTAATACACTTTGTTATTTGTGGCTATCACAAATATTTTTATAGTGTTTCAAATATCTTGAAATATTATTAATAAATGCTGTTTACAACTTTAAGAGATGGTATTTAATGTGTTAATGAGGAAGCACTTATATTTGTGTCATGATTAAAACACTGATAATTTTATTTCAATATAATTAACTTTCCTTGTAATCCTCTTTCTTTGTTTCAATATTCTTTTTTTTTAAAGACCCAGTTTATTTGAGAGAGAGAGGGAGGGAGAGGCAGACTCCCCACTGAGCAGGGAACCCAACGCAGGGCTCAATCCCAGGATCATGAGATCATGACTCAATTGGAAGGCAGACGCCCAACCGACTGAGCCACCCAGGTGCCCCATGTTTCTTTGTTTAAAATATTATTTTAATAGTTGATCCACCAGCTGCATAGAACACCAAAATAAAGGGGGGGAGAGGAGGGAGAGAGGGAGAGAAGAGGAAGGAAGGAAGGAAGGAAAGAAGGAAGGAAGGAAGAAAGGAAGGAAGGAAAGAAAGGGAAGGGGAAGGGGAAGGGGAAAGGGAAAGGGAAAGGAAAGAAGGAAACCCTAGCCCAATCCTCAACACTCCACTTTAGTCCTATCATTTTGACCAATTCATTTTTACAGAGACAATATTTCATGCCTACACTTTTACTGTAGAACTTTATTAAAATTCTTTATCATAGGATATTCAGAAAACACTGTAAGGTCCACCCTGCAAAAGATAAATGAAATACATAACATACTATATTAGTTTCCTATTGCTGCATAAGAAATTACCCCAACTTTACTGGCTTAAAACAACACACAGCTTTATTTTTTTTTTAAGATTTTATTTATTTTATTTGAGAGAGAGAATGAGGGAGAGAGAGCACATGAGAGGGGGGAGGGTCAGAGGGAGAAACAGACTCCCTGCTGAGCAGGGAGCCCGATGCGGGACTCGATCCTGGAACTCCAGGATCATGACCTGAGCTGAAGGCAGCCGCCTAACCAACTGAGCCACCCAGACGCCCCAACACACAGATTTAATATGTTACATACAGTTCTGTAAATCTGAAGTCTGATACAAATGTCACCAAGCTGAAATCAAGGCATTAGCATTATTCTGAAAACTCTAGGGGGAGAATCTCTTTCCTGAACATTGAGTTGTTGACATAATTCAGCTCCTTGGGGTTGCAGGAACCAGATCCCTGCTTTTCTGGCTGCTTATAAAGAAGGGCTGTTCATCACTTTCCTTGGGTGATGACCCCTTCCTCTATCTTCAAAGCCACCAACAATGAGTCTATCTCATATCTCTCTTCTTATATCATTTTTCAATTTTAAGAACTCGTATGATTAGGATAAAACTCCCCATTTTAAGATCTGTAACCTTAATCTCATCTGAAAAGTCTCTTTTTCCATATAAGGCAAATAAACCATATTTATATACCAGGGATTAGGTTATGGCCATCCTTGGGAGACCATTATTCTATCTATAATATATCCTCTGACAGGAATAGCCTATCTCAAATCAGCTTACTGTGCTTTATGTATCTGATAATAGGCTATTGAGAACATAACAGTCTTGATGCCAAAGTCGAGGTGCCTAGAAATATCTCACAATGACTAGAGCCACTCTTTATCTTTGAAGTTCAGTAATACCTCATGATTATTAAGTGAGGGTGCCTGAATCATAGGCAAACCAATGAACATTAATTTATTATTAATAAATAATGTATTATTAATTTTATTATTGATGTAATATAATGTAGCTATATTATAATCAGTTCTGATATATGCTTGTTAAAGGAGGGGGGGATGAAAAAATCTTTGCTAATATGCTTCTTTTAAACCCTCTTTCCTAAGTTCTCTTAAAACATTCTGTATTTTCCATGTCTGGCATTGTTTTTTTTTATTTTTTTATTGTTATGTTAATCACCATATATTACATCGTTAGTTTTTAATATGTCTGGCATTGTTAATACAGTAATGCAGTGCTAGTCGTTTTTTCCAAAAATCTCAGAATGTGGAATATTTGCTTTACTTAGTAGAGCTGTTTAGGCTGCCAGCCCCCCGCCCCCCCCACACATACTTTTTTTTTTTTTTTTATTGAGAGTTATCTCTCTGGGTAGGAAGGTCAAGAGAAAGTACATCAAATAGATAGGATTATTTTTTGTATGATGAATTACTGAGTCACAGATTGACTTGCATATCTATATTTTGCCTATTTTACAAATTGAAAAAAAATAAGCCTTAAGTGGTTGTTGGTTTCTCTTTTCCTTCATATTTGAAGTAGTACTGGGACTTTTCATACTGCTTATTTCTATTTACTCATTCACTTATAAGACTGTAGTGAAATTTTTTAAAAAACTGTATTTCCGCTTTTCAGCCAGAACCGCCATCTTCCAGTAATTTGCCAAAATGACCAACACAAAGGGAAAGAGGAGAGGTACCCGCTATATGCTCTCTAGACCTTTTAGAAAACATGGAGTTGTTCCTTTGGCCACATACATGCGAATCTATAAGAAAGGTGATATTGTGGACATCAAGGGAATGGGCACTGTTCAAAAAGGAATGCCCCACAAATGTTACCATGGCAAAACTGGAAGAGTCTACAGTGTTACTCAGCATGCTGTTGGCATTGTTGTAAACAAACAAGTTAAGGGCAAGATTCTTGCCAAGAGAATTAATGTACGCATTGAGCATATGATTCATAAACACTCAAAGAGCCGAGACAGCTTCCTGAAGCGTGTGAAGGAAAATGATCAGAAAAAGAAGGAAGCCAAAGAGAAAGGTACTTGGGTTCACCTGAAGCGCCAGCCTGCCCCACCCAGAGAAGCACACTTTGTGAGAACTAATGGAAAGGAGCCTCAACTGCTGGAACCCATTCCCTATCAATTCATGGCATGATAAATGTAAAGAAAATAAAAGACCTCAAGACTGTAAAAAAAAACAAAACAAACAAAAAAAAACGGTATTTCTATAGAATCAGAATACTTCTGCATAAAACTTTACCAATTACAGCTTATGTGTAATTAATTAACTTGGGGATAATATATATTTGTAGGGTTTGGCAATTGGAGAATGTATTTGATAACACATGTAAATTATGAGGAAGAAGTCAGTGCTGACCAACAGTCAAGACTCCCATTTTTGCTAACTCCACAGTGCAATATTCTACAATTTATGTCCTTCATTGGATTAGTTCTGCTTAATTGCAAATTACAGAGAGTAACTTTACTAATTCCTTTTTTATCCAGCTTATTGATATATAATTTGCATATAATACTGTTGAGTTTAAGGTATAAATTATGTTAATTTCCTAAACTTATATATGGCAAAATGATTACCACCATAGCATTTGCTAATACCTCCATCATTTCTCATAAAAACCATTTCATTTTTGTGGTGAGAACATTTAAAGTCTATGCTTTTAGAAATTTTCAAGTAAATAATACAGTTTTATTAGCTGTATATTAGGTCCTCAGAATTTACTTACCTTATAACTCGAACTTTGTAACCTTTGACATCTCCCCTTTTTCCACTGGGTGTTGAAGGGGATATATATGTATGTACATATATGTAAATTTATATTCTTTTTTTTTTTTTGAGGGTGACAAAAAAGTTTATTATTTACTTCTTACACCATCATAAACCTGGAGAGAGGATCTGGTTTGGAGGTATAAGGACTTCTGTTGGCTTCCTGCCTATGATGAGGAGGGTATTAAGATGGGTCTCATGCTGTTACCCTGGGAGAACTGCTGGGGGCTTGTGGACCTTACAGTGGAGGCTCTCAGCTGAGTTTAGGAAGGGCCTCAGGTAGGTAGGGATTCTCCTGAGGGGTGAGGTAGGATGCTAGGATATTTCCTTCAGCCAGCCTGGGAAGATAAGAAGGACACATTAAATCTGTAGATTCCTCTGTCCTCTACATTTTAACAGTATTGATTTTTCCAATCTATTATCAGGAATATCTTCCCATTTGTTTGTGTCATCTTCAATTTCTCTCATTGATGTTCTATATTCGGAGTATAGATATTTCACCTCTTCGGTGAAGTTTATTCCTAGGTATTTTATTATTTTTGATGGAATTGTAAATGAGGTTTTTAAAAAAATTCTCTTTCTGCTATTCATTATTACTGTAAAGAAATGCTACAGATGTCTGTATATTAATTTTGGATCCTGTGACTTTACTGAATTTCTCAGTTCTTGTAGTTGGTGGATTCTTTAGGGTTTTCTATTTATAGTATCCTATCATCTGTAAATAGTGAAAATTTTACTGCTTCCTTGCCAATTTAGATTCCCTTCCTTTCTTGTCTGATTACTGTGTCTAGGACTTCCAGTACTATGTTGAATTGGAAGTGGTGAGAGTGGACATTGTTGTCTTATTCCTGGTCTTAGAGGAAGAGTTCTTAGTTTTTCATCACTGAGTGTAATGTTAGCTGTGGATTTTCATTTATGGCCTTTATTATGTTGAGATATGTTCCCTCTAAACCTACTTTGTTGAGAGTTTTTATCATGAATGGATATTTTACTTTGTCAAATGCTTTTTTTGCATCTATGGAGATGATCATATGGTTTTTATCCTTTCTCTTACTAATGGATGTATCATGATTGATTTGCAAATATTAAACCATCCCTGAAATAAATCCCACTTGATCATGGTGAATGATTTTTTTAATGCATTGTTGGATTCAGTTTGCTAATATTTTGTTGAGTATTCTTACATCTGTGATCATCAGGGATATTGGCCTTTATTTCTCTTTTATCGCAGTATCTTTATCTGGTTTTGGTATCAGGGTTATGCTAGCCTTGTAGAATGAATTTGGAAGTTTTCCTTCCTTTTTCTATTTTTTGTAATAGTTTGAGAAGAGTAAGTTTTAACTCTTCTTTAAATGCTTTAAATTCACCTGTGGAGCCATCTGGTCCTGGACTTCTGTTTGTTGACAGTTTTTTTATTAGTGATTCAATTTCATTGTTAGTAATTGGTCTTTTCATATTTTGTTTTTTTCTAATTCAGTTTTGGAAGGTTATATGTTTATAGGAATTTATCCATTTCTTTCAAGTCATTCAATTTGTTGGCATATGTTTTTTCATAATATTCCCTTATGATCTTTTGTATTTCTGTGGTGTTGTTTCTCCTCCATTTCGGATTTTAGAGTCTTCTTTCTTTCTTGTTGATGAGTCTGGCTAAAGGTCTGTCAGTTTTATTGATCTTTTCAAAGAACCAGCTCCTGGTTTAATTGTTCTATTATATTCCTTTTTTTGTATCTATTTCATTTATTTATTCTCTAACTTTTATTATTTCCTTCCATCTACTGGCTTTGGGCTTTATCCTTCTCTTTCTAGCTCCTTTAGGTGTAAGGTTAGGCTCTTTATTTGTGATTTTTTTTTGCTTCTTGACATAGGTCTATATTTCTATAAACTTCCCTTTTAGAGGGTGCCTGGGTGGCTTAGTCAGTTAAGCATCTGACTCTTGATTTTGACATAGGTCAGGATCTTAGGTTTGTGAGACTGAGCCCTGCCTTGGGCTCTGCACTGGGCCTGGAGCCTGCTTAAGATTCTATCTCCCTCTCTTCCTTCCTCCCCCCCACCCAAAAAAAAAGAAGAAAAGAGAAAAAGAACTTCCCTCTTAGAACAGCTTTTATTGTATCCCAAAGATTTTGGACCAGTGTGTTTTCATTTTCATTTGTCCTCATGTATTTTAAACATACTTTTTTTAAAAAAAAAAATCAGGCTATTTTGAAGATACAAAAAAAAAAAAACACGCAAAAATATGGCTTAATTGAATAGAATGTTGTAAAAGATCGTTTGTGTTTTAAACAATTTTGTAATCAAAAAGTTAGATATTGTATCTGAATTCTCACCCACCATAAGCATTTGGAGCTGTTTTAATTCTGCAGCCCTGGGACAAACTACTAGAGTCATTCAATCAGGATTCGTAAGGAAATGTACTTTAGTAAACATACGAGTTGTGTACCATAATTGAAATAATAGATTCCAGATAAAAACAGATACATAAGAACCAGAAAAATCTAATGAGTTTTGATGGATCATGAAATAAAGAATAAACATAGTCAATGTCTTAAGAGAGGATGTGTGAACATTGATAATAAGTAGTATCTACATTGATAATAACCATCATAACCACCAATAATATATTAAGGCTTACTACGTGTCAATCACAGAGATAAAACTATGATTTTTCTATCAGTTCTTACCACTATACTATGAAATAGACAATGCCATAGTTTTTATTTTATAGATAGAGACAAAGATAATGAAAGAGTAATAAGTACATTGCCCACAGGCTTCACTAGTTTTGAAATAAATAATCAGAAAGGTCAGAATTATCACCCTTAATCACTATCTTTTATGGAATAACAATAAAACCATATAGTGAATATGTGCATTGTTTATCCACATTATTCAGTGGCAAGAAACTGAATCTGGGGAATACAACCACACTCACTAGACTCACATACAGAGTGGTCCAATACACCTTACATACTTTAAATAAAATTTTGCTAATAAGTGCTTGAATACTGAAAATAATGAGTATCCAACAGTCCATATTTTTTGAGAAAGTACCACTCTGTGAAGCTGACATAGCCTGCATACAGATAATATGATGATAAGTAGTTCTTGAACTTTAATCCATGGGATTGTATAGCTCTCAGTATCTTTTGCATATTGTGCATGTTATCTTTTAAAAATAGCTTCATAAAAAATAAAAATAACATTGTGTTTAAATATAATGTTATCACATGATATTTTCAGAAGTAAAATTCTAGAGGGGTGCCTGGGTGGTTCAGTGGGTAAAGTGTCTGCCTTCCGCTTAGGTCATGATCCCGGATTCCTAGGATTGAGCCCCGTATTGGGCTCCCTGCTTAGTGGGGAGCATGCCTCTCCCTTTCTCCCCATCTCTCTGCTCGTGCTCTCTTTTGCTTTTCTCTCTCTCTCTCTCTCTCAAATAAATAAATTTTTTCTAGAAATTACTTGATGAAAGGAATTTTATTTTCCAATTTTGGATTGTATAGGAATAATCCTATAAAAGTGATCAAAGAAAATTTAGTTAAGCAATTACTTATCCTTTTCAAAAATTATCTGTTTATGAGGTAAAGATTGTCCATGAGAATTAGGGACACATACCTACTGAACATACATGCTATTAGGAAAACCTTAATTTTTACATATTTGAATACTGCCTTGCCTAATATGACAAAGTAGATTATTCAGAAAGTTATGTCTTCAGTGTATTTGAGTCTGTGTGCATTATTGGCCACGGCTTAAGAGGAAAAAAAAATCTGTCAAGGCACCGATATTCAATTTGTAGAAGAGTTCCTTCCTGAGGAACCACAGGTAAAAGTAGAAAATGAAATAAAATACCTGTTACAAAAAGGGAATGCCAAAAGCAGTTCATGACTTCCTGCAGAAAACAATCCTTTAGCCACTGCTCAAACCATTTTCTTTCTCTTTACTGGTTTTTAAACCAGCAAAGAGGATCGGTAAAAGATCTTTTGAACTGAGAGCAAGTTTCACTAATGAGTCTCCTGATGCTCTCCCAGTGATGGGCACGGCAGAATTCCATCAATAAAACATTAAGATAAAGCACCCACAGCCCTTAAGGTAGCAGCCAAGTCTCATTCCAGGGACTTGCATTTTGTGTCAATTAAGGACTAGACTTCAAGAGATGAAATTCACTTTGTTCGGGCTTGTAGGACACCTCCGGCAAACATTAGCACAGCAATCACTATCATATTTTTTTGCACCTCTCAGGTCCATGTGCAATGACCATCTCTCTCATTTCTGTTGTTCTAATTTACTCACCAAGACTTGCATTTAAGTCCCAGTTGAACTTGGGCACCGAAATGGAGTAACAGGCATGAGACTTTTTCAAACCTGTGTTTTCTATATAAGGAAACCTCTCAACTCTTTTTTTTTTTTTTGGCTTCCATCAGGAGAGTTTCAAGACAACTCTGTGAGGTGAGATAAGGATTTTTTTATTTATTAAACTAATTGTTCTATAAATGAATGCAAATTCTGGATGCCTTCTGGGGCATCCTTTTTCCTCTGTTTGTTTCTTGAATTCCAGGAAAAGCAACAGTGAAAGAAGTGGTATTAATACTGACTCACTCTGTTTCTTTATTTGTTATAGCAGCAGATTATTCCATGATGTAAATATTAGGATGGAATTTACAGTGAACATTGGCATATTTTTGTGTTTCTTATCACACCTAAATTAACTGAAGAGTTTTTGTTTGAAGGATCTCTTCCCTTGATTAAAATGTCGTTAGAGGGCGCCTGGGTGGCTCAGTTGGTTAAACGACTGCCTTCAGCTCAGGTCATAATCCTGGAGTTCCAGGATCGAGTCCCGCATCCGGCTGCCTGCTCAGCAGGGAGTCTGCTTCTCTGTCTGACCCTCTTCCCTCTCGTGCTTTCTATCTCTCATTCTCTCTCTCTAATAAATAAATATAATCTTTAAAAAAAATGTCATTAGAATCATAAAATCCCGTGGTTTCACATCTGGGAATCTCGTTCACTTAATTTGCATAAACTGCCATTTTGATATCTTTAAAGAATAAACAAATTTACATTTTTCTCATAAAACTTGCCTCATCAGAAAAAAAGCTTTGACTATCCAAGGACATATAATTTGTCTTTGCTGTCATATTGGTTTAGGGTATGATTTACCTGCCTTTTCTAAGATACCGAAGTACACCTGATTAAATAAACATCAAACTGACAGACCAACCAAATGAATATTTGAATCTCAGAGCGAGCGGGTGTGTAGAAGTTAGAAAGCACCCCCACTCCCACTTTCTCTGGGATGTACCCGATTCAAATAGTGTCCATGATCAGATTCAACCTCAGTCCCTTTCCCGAGTCCTGACACTGCCAGGAGCAACCTCTCACTAGCAATAGGTCCTTTACCTCTGACGCTTCCCAAGGCCCTGTCACCATCAGCAGGAACTCACCAGACGTGTTCCTCTTCCCTCTTGCCTAATTGCCCTGGTTACAAAACAATTTTAAACTTGGAGAATTTAAAACAAAACAAAAAAGCAGTGTCTCTGTTATCACTTCTCATTTTACCTGTGACTAGAGCACATTTTACATAAGCACTGAAGATGTCCAGGGATTAACCTGACATTAATTATCGTTTGGAAATAGAAGCAAGCTTGGGAAACACATTTCTGAATTTTCAGTTTAGGATGTGTTCTAGTTACTGTTAGTACATTTTGAAATTTAGAAGAATGAACAGATTCGATTATGTTATTGTTAGTGAATTAGAGACACAAACAGGGTGTAAATGGGCAATAATGAAGGAAGATGATCCATTTCAGAACAAAATAGTTCTTCAGCAATCAGAAAATAATACTTCTTCAGCTTCTGTATGATAGAACATGAGGACTTATTCCAGTCAACATTGTCTTCAGTTAGGAAAATAACAACAATAAAATAGGTTCAGACTTCTCAGGTCAGGCTTTCAAAAAATGTTTTTATTGATTAACTTGCTTTGGGCTTTGCATATAACATAACCACTCAGTACTTCAGGAATCACAGGTATCCAAGTACCTTTTCTGTGTTTTGCTGGGAACCCAGCTCTGAACAAAGCAGAAATAATTCTGTGTTTGCAGTATCTTTAGTCTAATGGGAGGAGAGAGAAATTAAAGGTATGTTTATTCATAAATATCTAATTATAAAGTATAATTGTGGTATTTTGGAAGGAAATGATTACAAGTTGAAATGGGATATAAAGGGGGTTGCTGGAGCAGATCCCCCCAAAAAGGAAAAAAGAAATTCCATTTTGAGGAATTAGAATTTAAATAAAACCTAAAAGGTAAATAGAAATTGACCAGATATAAAAAAATAGTGGAGGTGATAGAGAGCAGTCTAAATAGAGAAGCCAGTGTAAAAGTCCGTGGTTAGGATGATAGCATAACTGAAGAATTTTAAGGATGCCAAGATAGCTTGAGAGTTTTGACAAAAGGGAATGGTATTAGAATATATTTGAGAACTATTGTAAAACCACTCTATGTTAACACCTAACTTCAGAAAGTGGTCCTCGAATTTCGATTCCGTAGCTCTGATTTGTTAATTCATAAAATCATTTCCCATTTTGATGCATCATGACAAAGAAAAAAATTGAACTCAGAGGCACTTCACATTGCCACGCACTCCACACATAAATTTGATGTTCTTCATGAAAACTTCCATTTTGATTGTGTAATCAAAACCATTGGCAGATACTGCCAGCTAAGTAGAGTTAGCAAATTAAACCACATTACATCAAAACATGATGCTCTCAGCCAGCATGCAATCCCCCATCATCAAACAGTTTGCAGTGAGCATGTGTTTTGCAAGTTTCACTATTTCAATCTGTATTTGCCCTCAAACCTTCCTCAGGCTCTGTCTACACTGTCAGATGAGGAGTTGAGCCATCACCACAGGAGGGGTATTGATGGAGACAGTTCAGGTCAAATGAGTTCCCTTTTCCCAGATTCTGCTCTATAATAGCCTCCTGTCTCCTCTTCAATTTGCTTGCATAAACAGAGCCTTAGGGCAACTCTGAGACTAGTAGATATCCAAACGTGCCTCAAATAATATTACAGATTTTAAGGTCTTGTCTACAAAGCATATTTGACCCACAACACTGCAGTGCTGAAAGAGATGGTGGAGAGATTCTGCTCTAAATTATTTTTGTTGTATTTAAGGAAACTGAGGCTCAAAGATATTCATGCTACTGCACAGTGCCACAGAGACACTTCTTTGTGGAAAAGAAAGTAAAATACACATATTTGGACTTTCAGTTCAGACTTTCCCTTGGGCATCTATACATTGTGATTGGGATCCATGCATCCCAACAACCATCAATATTTATCAGTCCATGTAGGAATCTTGCCAGACAAATAACCATAGCTAACTACAGCTTATTCTGTGCTATGGACTATCCATAGAGATTTACAGCTTATTCTTTTAATTGCCACACTATGGCTAGGAGACAGTCATGATTATTACCTCCATTCTATGTAAGAGAAGACTGAAAATTTAAAGTTTAAATAACTTCTCCCAAAAGCACATGGCTGTTAGGTGGTTAATAGCATTTCACCCACAACCTGAAACCTTAAACATTAGGCTATTCTGCCTCATATGTAATGATCTGCATATGGTTTTTATGAGGAAAATATTAACTTTGAGGTATTCAATTCAGTAAATGTGTATGAATTTCTACTATGTGTCTGGAATTGTGTTTCTTCCTATGATGCTCTGGGGAACACAATATATTTATGTCTTAGAGCTAACTGTCCAATAGGTGAAAGGGATATTAAGTGAAGGATGACACAAATTTATTTAAGTCCTGAGAGTACTTTTAATGGTACTTTAAGCACTATTAAGTACTAAGACGTAATGGGAGGCACTGTAGAACTATGTAACAGCCTGTTTAGTGGTGTCAGAGAATTTGTTGTCCAGATGAGGCTTAACAGAAGAGAGAAGGGCACCTGGGTGGTTCAGTCAGTTAAGCAGCCAACTCTTCATTTCGGCTGAGGTCCATCTCAGGGTCCTAAGATGGAGCCCTGTCAGGCTCCACGCTCAGCAGGGGGTCTGCTTGTGGCTTCTCTCTCCCCCTCTCCATCTGTCCCTCCCTCTGCTCGTGCTCTCTCTCCCTCTCTCTAAAATAAATAAATCTTTTTTTTTTTAAAGAGATAATTTACAACATGCAAACAGAAAAGAAATGAGATAGAGGGAACAGTGGGTGCAAATGTGCTGGGTCAGAAAAGAGGCCTGAAGGACGTGAGGCACAGAGATGGCCATTGAAATTATAATATAACAATAGGACCAGTCCTGCAAGATGGGGCTTATGAGAAAGGTACAGGTGGGTCAGCAGCTGCGGTGCTTTCAGGCTGCTGAGAGATTTTGATCCTTTTGCTAAAATGTGTTATGTGGCTACTTGGAGTTTTCGTAGGAAGGTTTCATGACAAGATTTGTCCTCTAAAAAGAACGACTCAGGGCGCCTGGGTGGCTCAGTTGGTTAAACCGCTGCCTTCAGCTCAGGCCATGGTCCCAGGGTCCTGGGATCGAGCCCCACGTCGGGCTCCCTCCTCATGCAGGAAGCCTGCTTCTCCCTCTGCCTGCCGCTCCCCCTGCTCGTGCTCTCTCCCTCTCTCTCTCTCTCCTTCTCTCTCTCTCGCTCTCTCTGTGTGTCAAATAAATAAATAAAATCTAAAAAAAAAAAAAGAAAAAAAAAGAATTCCTTCTTAAAAAAAAAATAAAAAAAATAAAAAAATAAAAAGAACGACTCAATTTATGTGTGCCAAAGGAATTACAGAGGGAGAAGAATGGAACTTTCCAAGTGCTGACATTACATTTACTTACCAGCATATTGGCAACCTGGAACACAAGTAGAGAAGTGCAAAAGTAATGTTTGGCAAGGCTCCAGAAATCACTGCCGTTTAAATATTGTAGAAAGAACTAGGCATGTTTACTTTCAAGAAAGAGAATAAGGAGAGTGGGCTTTTATAGGAGAGACGAGATAGAAACAGATGAATTTCTAGAGGAGGCATGTTTCAGCCCGATAGAGTCATCGTTCTACTCAAGGACAGTCAAAGGAAAAATTAGCAGCTCTATGACGTTGGCAGTTTTCCGGCCCTGAAGATATTCAAGGAGACATTCTATGTTTCTACTTCTCAGGATGATGTAGAACTAGCTCCATAAGTGGAGCAGAATTTTGGAAAGCTGACCTTGTCCAAACTTATTTCAAGTGTTAAGATTCTCAATTTGCTTAATAAATCTGAATGTCAAACAGAACTTGTTGCTGTTTCTTCATGTGTGCCATGGCAATGGATTGTTAAATATTAGGTTTAGAGTGAGGGCTATTTTGCCTTAGGAAACTCTGATGGATTTTTTTAACACAAAAGTCGTGGCAACCTTGATTCAGGCATGACCTTCTAGAACAGGAACTTAGAATAAACTGGGAAGATAGACCTTCCATTTAAGATTAATATTGTATTCTCTTTCTGCATATGTTGTACCAGTGATGATGCAAATAGGATAATTAATAATCTGTTTTATTAACTTTAAAAAAACATTAGAAATTTAAATCCAAAGTAAAATTTTTCTCCCTCCACTTTTGTTCAGTCATCATCTCTCCCTTAACCTATTTGATTCTTGCCCTGTTCCCTCCCTCCCTCCCTCCCTTCCTTCCTTCCTTCCATTGGACTTCATATTGCTGGAAGGGCCATCTTTCTTGTGCATGCATCTCTGTGTCATCCCCATCTGTAAGACACACACAGAAAATATTCAGTGCTTACAATATAAAGTCCATTTAGTTTTATCTTGATATAAATTACCCTTTATAATTTTGATCTGATATACCTGGTCATTTTCACATGCATCCTCTTTTCTTCTTATTACAATGCATTTAAGCTACCATGAACTACTTTTCATTTATCTTTCAAATAAGAAAAAAGGAACAGCTGTAAGTAGAAGTCATTCAAGTAGAAGTAGTGATTATTATAGTAGTATTTTGGTATTAAAATAGTTTTAGTTATAGTAAAAGTAGTGGCTGCCATTTGAGGATCTTATATAAACGAAGCCTTTTAATAGGTAATTTAAATCTGATTTTCATTTATTTTTTTTCATTTATTTATGTAACATACGTTTATTAAAGGCCACTCTGAGACGTTGATCCAGGAAGTTGAGATAGCACAGTGAACAAAACAGGTAATATCTCTGTTTCATGGGCCTTATATTCCAGTGAATCATAATACTACATTTTACAGAGACAGATATTAGTAAATATTAATTCCATTCCTTTTCCAACTTCTTCCTTATCCTGAGGTATACACAAATATAATTTCCCTTAGAACGAAGTATAAATGTACAGACCTCCATATGTGCCCCCAAATGAAAATCTGATGGTTTAAATAAGGGGCATGCATTAACATGCCTGTAAAGAGCAGTTCCAGCTCCCAGAATAGAAGTGTGGGTTTTTAACCTTGTTTTGATTCAGTACCCTACATTGTCAAGTCAGTATGCCAATTGGACTATATCTTTGAAGCCTCACCTCCACCATCTGTATTCATTTTAATGTCATGCCATTGATGTGTCTCTTCAAGTAGAGATCATTTCATTCTTAATATAGTCGGGTAGCATAGAGTGCTTTTCACCCTGGGAAATGCAAGAAGCGCAGAATGGGGAACTTTCTGGATTGAGGAACAAAGTCCAAGGGAAACCCCTGGTGAGATTGTCAAAGGCAGCCAGTGAGGAGGTGTGAGAAGGTGCCACATGTTATCCAAAAGGAGGAAGAGTGATTGGCAAGGTCAGGCTATTTGCAGAGATAGCATTTGAGCCCAGTTCGATTGAAACTTAAAAGCTTAGATAAGTCAAAGGGCTGAGAGAGAGGGGGAAAAAAAAGTCAAGCTTTTCCTTATGGGAAACTTGGTAAGAAAAAGAATTATCTGTATTGGAGGAATTCTATAAATGGAAAGAAAATTGTAAAAGGAATCTAGTGTATAGTGTTTAGAAAACATTTTTAAAATGCACCTAATTTTATTAGGTTGACAAAAAGATTAATTGTGGGTATGTGCACAGAGGGATGTATTTTCAAAATATACAAAGGGCATATAACAGGCTAATCTTAGCAGTTGCATTTAAAACAAATCTCATCAGGCAGTATCTTCCCAACAGGATCCATGAATCAGAATAACCTGGTCAATTTGTAACAACAACAACAAAAAGGCAACTTCCCTGGCTATTTCCTTTGTGAAGGTGGGGCTCAGAGGTGGGCTTTTTTAGCTTTCCAAAGTGGGAGGTATGCCTTCCTTAGTTTAGGGCAGAATCTCTGGCTCTTTCTGGTCTGGCCTGTGACTGCAGTCCCCCTCAGCTGCATATCCTGCGTCTGGGTGCTCTCCTGTTGTGGACTCCACACTAAAGCCACAGAGACATGCACGCTGACACCAGAACTCTCTCGATTTTCCATCCTCCACAAAGTTATGTTTTTCTTCTCTGCCAGCAATATCTTCCGCACATCTCATCTCTTTCTTTGAAAATTCAACTTAGTCACTTTCTCTGGAAAATCTCTGATGAGTCTGATGAGTATACCAGGTACCTTTCCATGAGCTTCCGTAGCTCCTGTTGCAATACAGTCGATATTAAGCCTCAGTATCACCATTCTAGGTTGTACGAATCCGTTGACATGCATTTCTTTTATCTATTTGGTAAATTCTTATGAAGGGTCGGCTTGCTTCCAGGCAATACGCTAACTAGAAACTACATGTAGTGTCTAGTGAGGGGGATGACAAATGAACAATTACAATAAAGTGTACTAGTTGCTATGCAGAGATGCCATAGGAGCATGCCACAGGAGCCCAAACTTCCTGGACTGCTCTGTTAAACAGAGAGGATTTATCTGACTTCTATTCTCCAGAGGCTATCACTTGATTGCTTTTCTTCATGCTTCTACTTACAGCGTTACCTGAGCATTCTTTGACAGTAACAATAAAATCTGCTACCATTTCTAAAGTAGTCTGTCTCTTCTCCAATTAAAGAAATTTACTTACTATTGTCTGTATGCTATGAGTGGAAAACAGTACAAAACAATAACCACAATACTCTTATCCTCATTATACTCATTAAACTTACTATGATAACATTTGATGAAATACGTTGATTATTTTAATGTATGTCAGTTCTTAATGTGGATTATATCACCTCATCTTCACATCATCCTTAATACCGTAGTTGCTAGTATCATCGCCATGTCACCAAGGAAGAGACTGAAGTTTCAGCAAACAGTCCAATTGTTTACAGTCACACAGTAAGTAACCCTGGATTTCAAACCTTCATATCCATTAAGCTTTTTTCCTTGAAGTTTTATTTCATCTTGATGTTCCATTGTGTCTTAGACCAAAGTTTATTCTAATACTGTCATGTCTGGAGAGTACCACAGCAGAAGTTTTAGGATCAAAACACTTGGTTTGAATCTGGTGCCATTACTTATTAGCTAGGCAGCCTTGAGTACTTGATTCAAGCTTTCTGTGCTTTAGGTGAGTCATTGGCACGATGGGAATAATGCTAGTACATAACTTTGTTGTTGTTTTGAATGAGTCAATACATATTAAACACCTGGAGCAGAGGTGAACAAATATTAACTTATCTCTGGTTATCATCACTACTATTGTTTTCACTGTTACTACTATAATTATCACTACTATGAATAGAGCATTACCACCACCATGGCTGGTTTGTAAGCCCTAGTAAAGCAAATAGAATCAGTGTTCCCATTGATAAAATGGGAATTTAAGTCCTCCTTGCTTTCCTTATAAGATTTCTATGAGAGTCAAAATATCAGATTAATAAAATATTATTTCAAGTTCTCTGAATCTATACTGACAAAGTACTTGTAACTTTTCTCACTCCATTTTCAGGTTTTATTGATGTGCATCCCTTTTCTTTGTGAGATTCTGGGTGCATACAATAAAATAAAGGAAAAAGAATAATGTCTAAAGTCCCTCAAGAATCAGAATCTGCAATATGGTGGAGCTTCTCCTATTTCACACCTGTTCTCTACCTGCTAATGGAAAATATACACTGGACCCTAAATATACACTGGTCCCAATGGGCAAGGGGATATAAATTTCAATGATTGATGCAAGATCTCCTTTATGCTAAGAACTTTTACTTGGGTTCATTTTTTTTTAATTTAATATTTTAAAAAGATTTATTTATTTTAGACGGAGTGGGTGGAGAGACAGGACATGAGTGGGGGGAAGGGACAGAGGGAGATGAGAGAGAGAATCCCCAAGCAGACTCCCTGCTGAGCAGCAGAGCCCCCCGTGGGGCTCCATCCCAGGGCCCTGAGATCATGAGCTGAGCCAAAATCAAGAGTTGGCCACTTAACCAACCGAGCTACCCAGGTGCCCCCACTTTTGTTAACTTTTTTTTAACTTTTAACTTTTTTTAACCTAGTGTTCTTTATAACACTAGGAGGTATGATGCATTACCCCCATTTTTACTTGACAAACTTCCAGCTCAGTGAGATGAAACAAATTGTATCAAGACAATAAATGTCAAAGATATTTTAATTCTCGTGCCTGATTCCAGAGTTCGGACACTTTCCAATAGATTATGGCATATCCTGCATGTGCCCAAAGAACAATTAACAAGCACATTCATTCATCCATCAAAGAAAAAAAAATGTTTTAAGAAATGGCCTGGTCAGTGGCTAATGAAGGGTCCAGAAAGGCAGGTATGGGGAGGATGGTTGGAGATCACCTCAATTGTTTCAGGATTATTAGTGTTTAGGTAAACAGAGTTAAGTAGGAGCGTTTATGAACACATTCAACACATTCAACTAGTTACTGAGATTAAAATTAGGGACTATATGGTTAATTGTATTCTCTGCCTTTGATGAACTCAATAAATGAACTTTGATGAATTCTAATGATAGTTGCAGGTAAGAATCATAAATCCTGTGGTTTTTAAGACTTTTAGAGTTAAGCCCCACATCTCATTTCTTCATGTATGCTATGCTGTTATGATGATAGAATGTATAGGTTTCTGAAAAATCCAAGACAAGGGCATCTAACAGCACGAGGAGTTGAGAACACTGTTCCATAGGGCACGTAATGGCTGAACTGAAGTACCCTGGTGATTACCGCAAATCGCAGTTGAGTAGGATAAAATGTGTGGTGTAAAACCACAGAAATGTCAAGGAGTTGTTAGAATTGGGGACTTCAGGGGTGCCAGGGTGGATCAGTTGGTTAAGTAGCCAACTCTTGGTTTCAGCTCAGGTCATGATCTCAGGGTCGTGAGATGGATCCCTACGTTAGGCTCTTTGCTCAGTGTGGAGTCTGCTTGTCCCTCTCCCTTTGCTCATCCTGTCCCACCCCACCTTTGCATAAATAAATAAAATCTTAAAAAAAAAAGAACTGGGGTCTTCAGCATGCCTGGAATTTGCGTTGAAGATCCATGAACTAGGGGGCGCCTGGGTGGCTCAGTCGTTAAGCGTCTGCCTTCGGCTCAGGTCATGATCCCAGGGTCCTGGGATCGAGCTCCGCATCAGGCTCCCTGCTCGGCGGGAAGCCTGCTTCTCCCTCTCCCGCTCCTCCTGCTTGTGTTCTCTCTCTCGCTGTGTCTCTCTCTGTCAAATAAATAAAATCTTTAAAAAAAAAAAAAAATCCATGAACTAGGCATGAAACCAAATCAAAAATGAATGCTACCATTTTGGAGTCTGTTTCTTTTGGTTTCTTTTTTTAAAACTTTTTATTGTTATGTTAATCACCATACATTACATCATTAGTTTTTAATGTAGTGTTCCATGATTCATTGTTTGTGTATAACACCCAGTGCTCCATGCAGAATGTGCCCTCTTTAATACCCATCACCAGGCTAACATATCCTCCCATCCCCCTCCCCTCTAGAACCCTCAGTTTGTTTTTCAGAGTCCATCATCTCTCATGGTTCGTCTCCCCCTCTGATTTCCCCCCCTTTAATCTTCCCCTCCTGCTATCTTCTTTTTTTTTCTTAACATATATTGCATTATTTGTTTCAGATGTACAGATCTGTGATTCAACAGTCTTGCACAATTCACAGTGCTCACCATAGCACATACCCTCCCCAATGTCTATCACTTAGGCACCCCATCCCTCCCACCGCCCCCACTCCAGCAACCCTCAGTTTGTTTCCTGAGATTAAGAATTCTTCATATCAGTGAGGTTATATGATACATGTCATGCAGAAGAATGATTGACTTATTTTGCTCAGCATAACACCCTCCAGTTCCATCCACATCATTGCAAATGCAAGATCTCATTCCTTTTGATGGCTCCATAATATTCCATTGTATATGTATACCACCTCTTCTTTATCCATTCATCTGTTGATGGACATCATGGCTCTTTCCACAGTTTGGCTATTGTGGACATTGCTGCTATAAACATCGGGGTGCACATACCCCTTTGGATCCCTACATTTGTATCTTTGGCGTAAATACCCAGTAGTGCAATTGCTGGATCGTAGGGTAGCTCTATTTTCAACTTTTTGAGGAACTTCCATACTGTTTTCTACAGTGGTTGCACTAGCTTGCATTCCCACCAACAGTGTAGGAGGGTTCCCCTTTCTCCACATTCCTGCCAACATCTGTCATTTCCTGACTTGTTAATTTTAGACATTCTGACTGGTGTGAGGTGGTATCTCATTGAGGTTTTGATTTGGATTTCCCTGATGCCGAGCGATGTTGAGCACTTTTTCATGTATCTGTTGGCCATTTGGATGTCTTCTTTGGAAAAATGTCCGTTCATGTCTTCTGCCCATTTCTTGATTGGTGGAGTCTGTTTCTTAAATCAGTTCAGCACCTTGACAGATTTTACACAAGTGACGCAATCATATCTACAGTGTAGAAGGATCACCCTGATGGAGATAGGGTAGTTAAATATGGGGATTTGAAGGATTGAGAATGTCATCCTTACGAGGATAGTTTATTGTTCCACTGAGATATAATGGGGAACTTTTCCATAACAATGCAAGGAGTAACAGAGAAGAGGAGATACATGAAAGATATTTATTATCACAAATTTCTTACAAGTTTCTTTTGAAAAGCTCAGTTCTTTAAATCCCAAAGATTTACCGTTGGACATCTTTCAAAACAGGGGCTGCTGAAATGAAAAAGAGTGAAAGCTAAATTGCCTTCTACTTAGAAGATTTTTTTTTCAGCTCTAATTTGCCTATGTTTGGTGTGGAATTAGGTATTGAAATCCACTCAAGTTTCTAATTTTCAGCTCCTCTGCACCCACACAGACTCACAGCTGTGAGTTTGCTAATATAATGGGTTCCCAATTTAATCCAACAAGGGGCTTACTGTGCAAATATTCTTATACAATATGTTTTTATGTAAATAAAACCTAGATCTAAACTTAAGGGTCTGTATTTTAACAGAATGATTCTTAAAATCATTCTAATTAAGTATGTAGCCATGATCCAGTTGTGACAATTAGAGCTATAATGTAAAGAGAAGGGATCATTAAGTAAAACCTTGGCACTCACTACTGGACTATAGTATGGGTGTGGTTCTTAGATATTGTCTAGTCTAAACAATAGATATAGGCAGTTAAAGAAATGAGAAAAAGATAAGGAAAGATATCTCTGGTTCATGGTGCTGGCATTAGCTTCCCTGCAAACAAAAATTAGAGTGTTCTCCTTTGAAAGCCTGGTTCATTTCTCACTTCCATCATGAAAGCCAGATAAACATATATAAATGCAATGCATCATCCTGAGCCACACCACGTGTTTGTATTATTAGAAAGTCTGGGGCTTGGAGCTTAGGATTCTGTATTATAAAAAGTCTGCCAGGTAATTCTCATGGACACCAAAGTTTGATAATGACTACTCGGAGACTGTAGGACCCCCTGTCACTCTAAATTTATTTGAATCTATGATTTCACATAAAACATTCTGAAGGTTTTATACAGAACATGTATTTTTGAAATATAATGATTGCTTTAAAATATTTCTACTCTCACTTCCCAGAAACCATTTAAAAGGATAAGACGGAAGAAGATTTATCCTTGTGGTTGGGTGTAGGTATGCAGGCTAGGGGTATAGAGGGCCAGTCAGTAATATATCCTTGTCTGTGTCCCCTAGTGCCTAGCACAAAGCCTGAGGCATGGCAGGTATCCAGTAAAATATGTGGAATGAATTAACTAATTTGAAAGTCAGAGACTTTCCTCTCAGTAGGGAAGTTGTGGAGGGAAGTTTTAGCTTCTGAAGTGAAGCCTTGAATGTTCCCAATAATGAACTCTGCAGTCATCTTTTGATGGGAATGGGAAGCAATTCCTTTGCAGGCCTTCTGTAAGGGGCTGTATATATATATATATAT
>NW_027397099.1:10061355-10356812 GCF_003265705.2 Callorhinus ursinus
TATATATATATATATATATATATATATATAGCAATGGTTTTGCCATTGCTCACATTAAATACATGGGCTCCCTTCCGTTTCTTTCATGTGCAGGATTGCTTTGTGCCTCTAGATGGTGCTGCTGGCTCATAACTAAGCAGCCACAAAATCCAAATCTAAGAGTGAAGAGTTCTGACCTCTGAGGAACCATCTCTGCGTTTGTGTCTCTGCCTTTTGCCAATTTGCAGGAAGTTATATTTTTAAAAATCTTCCACTTGGCCAATTCTAATCACCTATTCTCCCTACTCTCCCCTCATTATCTTTGTTTTTTAACTGAGGAATCTGTTTTAAGATATTCTTAATAGAATTTCTGTTTATGTTCTTTTTATTTGTGGTATATAGAATGGAAGAGTGGATAACTAATACATGTTAAGAAAAAAAAAACAACCTTTGTCTCCCTTGCAATATTCCACGTTGAACTCCATACGTATGGAACTGCGTATTTACATACTTCATACACAACCTCATCCAAGATGTATGATCTCTTGAGATCCAGTTGAAATCATTTTTTAATTTTTTAAAAAATATTTTATTTATTTGAGAGGGGAAAGTGAGACAGAGAAAGAGAGAAGCCAAGCGGACAGAGGGAGAGGGAGAAGCAGACTCCCCGCCGAGCAGGGAGACCGATGTGGGACTCAATCCCAGGACCCTGGGATCATGACCTGAGCCGAAGGCAGACGCTTAACCTACTGAGCCACCCAGGCGCCCCTGTAATAATTTTTTAGAAGAAACAGCTTAACGCTTGAAATACAGCATTAGTGAAATAGAAACACTCAGGACTGAAAAATATGTGGCACATGCATGGCTATTTTGCCCTCTTATTCCCAGGACAGACGCCAATGTTTTTTTCATGGCAGTCTTCCCTAATTAGCTATCTAGGACCAGAATCCATCCCCATCATAGAGAAAAGATGGGTAAGTGTCTGCATATACTATAAATGATTAACTAACCTTGATCTATTATTTTGTGGTAGTTATTTGGGACATCCAGAAGGTAGGTGTCCTCCTCATATTTCCATGAAAAAAGTAGCAGAACTAAAAATAGAACACAGGTAGACTGACTCTAGGTTGTTTATACACCATGCTGATTATGTTCTATCTGTAAAATTCCAAGCCAGCATCCCAGACTGTTAGAGCATGTCCTGGCAAACGGGAGCAATTTATTCATTGATCAATAAGGATTTATTTGGCAGTTACTGTGATAAAAACTATGCTAAATAAACCATGCTAAACAGATAAATGACTTCTGCTTCCAGAAGCTATGATTATGACAAAAGAAGAGTGACCATACAAAGTATTGCTATGGGCAGTAGTCGAGTCTCACATACTACTATGTGCAATGTGTGACCTGAAAGAAATGTGTTACCAGGTACAGTGGGGGGACATGTGGTATGATAGGAATAAACAATGCTGCCTTGGTGGGGGGCAAAGCAAGGCTTAGAATCAGTTCAATGAAACTGCCAGGCACAGTATAAATAATTTTTGTTTCCCAAGAATGGGTAGAACAATAATGATAGCAGCACATGTACCTTTGGTATTCCCATGTGATAGGTATCTCATACCAAAAAAATACCACTGTGCTACTTCCCATTTTACAGATCTCGACTTTGAGACTCAGAGATATAAATAGGCTTACTCAAGGTCACACAACCAATTTCAGAGATCGTTTCAAGGCTCATGCCTTCAGCCTCCACATTAGACAGTCTTTCTGATTGCCTTTATTCAGAACCAAAGAGGAAGGTAACAATGCCTATACGAGTCCATAATTAATTTTGTGTTTCAGTTTCATAAACAGGATTTGAGATGTGTCCCTGAGTCAGAGGAAAGGCGACACTTTTGCTTCAGGGAGGAAAAAGAAGCCACAGAACCCAGAGGAACATTGAGCTTTTTGGCAGAGCAGGGCTAACCATATGCCCAGCTTCTGTAAGTTTGGTGGCTAAAGAAAATCAGAGGATACCTGGTCACTGATGCAAACCTATACAATTAGAAATTAGAACTCAGGTTCCAGAAAAAAACATTGAGAAGGGCAGGAGTCTCCGTGTTTCAGGACCCAGATGGGAAAGGTTGAAGATTCTACAATGAACGACAAAAAATGGCTATATAATTCTGGGAAACTTGCTTTACCTTTTAGAGGCACAGTTGCTTCAATCTGCAAGTGTCAACAGGCAGAACATCAGATCACAGTCTTCATTTTAGCTCGTTCTGTGTTTTTATATTCAAGAGCCACAAAATTTCAGCACCATGTCAAAGAGGAAGGTGGAAATTAAAATGGAAAAAGATGTGATCCATCTAAGAATTACATGCAGAAGCAATGTGGGTTACCCTTATGGTGTACTGAAGCCAGGCTAATATCTCTATCAATACACTTTAAGTTTCTCATCCCCTCCCATGTCTGTAGCACTTAGAACTGTGCCTGCAACAAGAGAGTACTCACCTGGTAACTGCTGAACGTACGACATAGTAAATTTGCGTTCATTCATCCATTCAATAAATATATAGTGAGCATCTACAATAGGGAAAACACTATTGTAGTCCCTGGGTCTTAAAGAGTATTGCTTATGAGGCTTCAATATGCATGGATCTTTTCGTAGAAAGAAAAAGTTAAGTCAATAAATGTGAAGCAGAAACAAAAAATGGTCTTGGGTATGGGGATAGCAGAAGACTTGATTTCCTGAATCTAGAAAGATTTTAAAGTTCAGCAAGAGACTAAGACTAAAGTCTTTTGGAGAAGACTGAGCACATATCAATCAAGGCAGGTGAAAGCAGGTTCAGAGGAGGACTCATTCACGGTGGATTGTTTCCTCAGCTGGTTTACCTGGGGTAACTCGGAGCAGTCTCTTTCCTGAGCAATACTGTTCTCAGAGTTCTTAACTCCAAAGAGCATCATAATCAAGTGTTTCGCTCCAAATTTTGTATATGAGTTATCTTGTTTCTCTCCCTCCCCTTTCCATTCTCTGGATTAAAGAATAAAATAGTGTATTTACATAGTAGTTAACACTTTAAGTGCCTTTTCATACTAAAGCACCTAAATGGTCAAGAAACAGCCTAGCGTTAGCATTCTCAGACCACAGGAACACCACTGCAATCAGTCCTTTGAGATCTAGCCACTCCATCTGTGTCTTGCCCTGTGGGTTTCGGTCACATCACTGATTATTCATTCACAGACCTGCTCATCCCCTCGCCACTATACACTGGGCACAATTGCTCATTGTTCTCCACTGATTAGAATGCTGTGATTTATAAATGGATGATGTAAAAGAAAAATAGACCAAGGCCATTACTTGCAGGTGGATTTTTCTAGTCTTGACTCCTGGGTAATCAATCTTCTGTGGAGCATCTCCTGTCCACTTATGGTTGGGATTTTTAAAGTAACTCTATACACTGCTAACTGTACCAAGTTTCATGTATGTCCAGTTCTAAAAGGCAGATGAAATACAACTGTTTTCATGATAGTGTAAAGATCTAATTTACTCTAAACTGTCCTTTATGTGAACATTATAATATTTGATTCAAAGACTCTCAGTTGACATACTAAAAGGGCTAAGTAGAAATTGTGGATATTGATATATCAAGTTTGTCACCACTAAAATACTCAAGCTGGCTAATATCCTTTAATTGCCAATAGGCAAAAATGGAAATCCTGTTAAATTCTATTCTAATATCAGGACTAGTTATCAGAGTTAAAACTGTCTCTAACACTGCCTTATAGAAGTACCTCCTCTGGACAGGCAAAGAAGATAAGAAATGAGAAGTTGCATACCATGAGAGAGGAAGAAGTGTGCTTTCTTAATTTGCATCCTGAGTTTGACCCAAATAATTCTCACCTGCTCTTAGGAGTGGGAACCTTTTTATGGGCCCCTTGTGTCTCATGTAGCACAGAACACAGGCCCCTGCACCAAGCAGGTGCTCATATATAATAATTACAACAATTATAGCGCTTATATAACCCTGAAGGTTATATAAGGAGGTGGGGATTAATTAAAATCTAAGAAGAAGGGGGAATCTGAGAGAGCAAAAGTTGAGTTGATGGGTATAGGTTTGTAATGCCTACTTATCTGAGTTGGTGTGAGCCTATCAGCCCAACATTTGACAAAACCATCTGAGATAGCAGATGAAATCTCTAGCCTGTGTAAACAAATATATCTTTTTTTTTTCTTTTCAGTGATGGAAAAGATAAGCTATTTTAATTTTTTTCTTACAGATAATTTAAAAGTTCAGGCACAAAAACCATTATGTCTCATAAATCTATTTTACATTACTCATTAAAATTATTTTTCTGTCTTTTTAAAACTAAAACTTGGACCATTTATTTTGTACTTAGCAGGTATCTAAAAAGATAAATATGTGAATACAACTATATATTTACTTCTGCAAGTAGCTGAAAATGCCAACTTATTTTGAAAAATATTTTATATAAATAAGCTTTGCCCTTCCTTCTCCTGTATTTTCTAGAAAAATTGCAGTGGAGAGTTAGATACACACCTTCCCATAGATCCTCATTCTTCATCATCGCAAGCGTTCTCTGACTGGCAGAGACCCCAAGTTAGAGTAAAGTGTTAGATTTTAGGTCCAGTGAACTTTTTTAGAAGCCTGACCACAACTACCGCCTGAGGCAGGGATAATCTTGGAAGAAAAAACTAATTATTAGGGAAAAGATTGTAAAAGGGTATCTGAAGGAACAAAGAGCTAAAGGAAAGGAACTGAACAGATTTCTATAGGTCAGTGTTACAAATGGTAACTATAAATTCTATGAAGTTGAATTAAAAAGCAACACAAATTCAAATTCCCATAACATGGCCCGTTGTGAACTTTCTTTGGTTAAAAAAAAAAATCTCTATTTTTTAAAATTTCTATTTAGGAGAAGAGGATAAACTGGTGAGAAGAGTAGTTGTGGGGAAACTAATCCTCCTCTTAAATATTAAAAGACAGAGAGGGCGCCTGGGTGGCTCAGTTGGTTGGGCGACTGCCTTCGGCTCAGGTCATGATCCTGGAGTCCCGGGATCGAGTCCCGCATCAGGCTCCCTGCTCAGGAGGGAGTCTGCTTCTCCCTCTGACCCTCTTCCCTCTTGTGCTCTCTATCTCTCATTTTCTCTCTCTCTCAGATAAATAAATAAAATCTTAAAAAAAAAAAAAGACAGAGAAAAGAATTCTAAACACTAACCCATCTTTCAGCTCACCTTCCTAAATGCTAATCACTGATGTTCATAATGATTACAGACCTGGCAAAAGCCCTAAGGATCACAGAAAGATTAAATTGTAGTGATTAGATGGCAGCTAACAAGGCAGGAGAATGTCCTGATATATGTCACAATCATTTCCAATAACTTGCTCTGTGACCTTGGAAAATTCACTTAACTGCTCTGAACCTCAGTTTTACTATTTGTCAAAATAAGTGATTGAAGGGGTAATCTGAAGTCCCTCAGATAACTGAAAGTCAGTGATTTTTAAGATGTTAAAAAAAAAGAAAAAGAAAAAGCAACTTTAGTTCAAAATGTCCTTTCAGCCAGAAAATTAAACTACTGAGGGCTATTGGTGGCTCCCAGAAGCTAATACAGATGATTCTGAAGTATAGGCAGATTTGGGAATCATTGGTAATACCCAAAATATCATTAGGAAAACATTGACTAGGAGTCAGACCAGGCAGAAAAAGGTCAAACTCTCAAAAATTTTTTCAGCTAGTGCCCTGTGCTAGCCAGAACACTCCAACTGCAGGGTTCTGTGTTGAGAGAAAGTTTTAACTTTGAAGATATGAAAAATGTGCTAGAAATTACATATTTAATCAGGGGAATGTAGGGGTGCAAGGAGGGGTAACGGGAGGGGGAGAATTGCACAGACTGTTATGAATAAGTAAGTAACCTTGTTTGTTAATGTATTCTGTATGATAAATGGTTCTTATAGAGGTGGCTGCTGGTTTTTTTGTTTGTCTTTATTTCGAGAAAAGAACAAGTGCTTGTTTTTGAAGATGAATATAGAATATGAACTAAAGTTTAACTAACCGTCCTTAATCTTTTGGATGCTATAGCCCTGACCTATATGACAAACCATGCTGTAGGTAACTACACTTTAGTGTCAAACATAAAGTACTTCTGTTCATGAACATGTATAGAAACATTAACATACACAATATAGTACACACACAAGATCATACACTCAATCTCATCAGGTGATTTGCTCTCAGTTAATACATCTTTGAGACCCGCATTCACCCTGGTATAAAAATTTTTATACTGTGGTATATGCAAATCTACTTCTTCACTTTAAAATTCCATTGTATGAAGGTCCTCAAATTAACTGTTTCTCTAAAAATTTCTTTATTTAAATAGTTTGAAGTCTTTGCTATTTTTATAACCCACATTCCTATTAATATTCATAGTTTATAAATAGCTTCTGATACTCTTTAGAACCAGAATAGTGTGTGACTTTTGAACAAATAAAAGCATCCTCTCTCTGGTCATATTACACATTAAAAAAGAAAAGCACATTCTTAATCTTAGACTTAAGAAGGTGACTTAAGTCTGAGTCTTGTCTTTTCATTACTGGCTGTGCAAGAGAGAATTAATTCTTCCCAGGGTCCATTCTCTCCTCTGCAAAATGGTTTGATGAGTTTTGTGATCCTGGAAAAAAATACATGAATCTACTCTTCTAAAATAGCCAAAGTTTATTGGGGTGCCTGGTTCACTCGGTCAGTTAAACGTCCGCTCTTGATTTCAGCTCATGTCATCATCTCAGGGTCTTGGGATTGAGCCCTATATTGAGCTCCACACTCACCGAGAAACCTGCTTGAGATTCTCTCCCTTTCCCTCTGCACCTCCCCTGCTTGCACAAATGTGTGCATGCACTCTCTCTCTCTAAATAAATAAATAAATAGATAAATAGATAAATAGATAAAATCTTTAAAAAATAGCAAAAGTATAATGGAATATTTCAAATATTTCAAATACTGAAAAAATCAAATATATATAATATAACATATTTTATATATGTGTGTATATATATATATATATACATATACATATATTTTTTTTTTTAGTAGAAGCAGTCAAATTCTGCTCATTGAGTCTTTTCAGTGAGGATTGTGGCAACTACCAAGGCAGCACTCTTGTTGGAATTCAGATAGTCACAGATACTGCAATGCTCTTTATCCTGTCTGGTGGGCAAAGCAAAAGACATGTTCCTATATTGCTCTAGAGTCAGGACATCTCAGTTCAGAGGAGTTCCAGGAGCCATTAACAGCATTGAATTTATATAACTGGTATGTTCTGCCAGCCACAGAATCCCAGAGGGTATTCCTTCAGAAACATTCTAAGAAGTGTTTACTTCTCCCTTTTCAAATTGGTAGGAGAATTTCCAGAGGAGATTTGGTAGTATTTCCAAGATGCAGAAAGAAACTGTCTCTAAACTTTGTTGAACTTGCCCAAATAAATTTGCATCAGAAATATAAATGCAGGGGCACCTGGGTGTCTCAGATGGTTTAAGCGTCTGCTTTTGGCTCAGGTGATGATCCCAGCATCCTGGGATCGAGCCCCGCATCAGGCTCCCTGCTCAGCCAGAAGCCTGCTTCTCCCTCTCCTACTCCCCCTGCTTGTGTTCCCTCTCTCTCTCTGTCTCTCTCTATGTCAAATAAATAAAATTAAAAAAATATATAAATGCAGTGATATGATTTTTTGTAAAGAACGAATGAAAGACCTGATTCCACCCATTTATACTCCAGAAAACAACAAAACAAAAATAATAGGTAAACAAAGTCCATGCTTATGGAAATTGCTTTCATTAGGTTGACCATGTTTATGGTTTTCAATCAGTAGGTTATTTCTTTTTCTTATTATTTTTATTTTGATGATGGGTAGTTGCACTGGACAGAGAAATACAGCTTGACCATATATCGGAGATCTAAATTACCTCTTCCCAAAGTTGTTAAAATCTTATTCATAGGAATGAATTTTGTATTCAGACCTTTCAGGATAAATCTGACCACTAACTTGAATCTTTTAACTGATCCAGCTTTCACCTATATACATGGTATAGAAATTCCATTATTTTATGCTTCTCATAGCAGCTTTGAAATTGCACAACCTACTTTAGCATCCTTTAGTCTTTAACAAGTAAGACTGGGAATTGAGGAATAATCAGTAATGGTTATCTGCCTTTTCCTATTTAAGAACAATAATGGTGCTCACTCATCCCAAACACGGCCGTTAATTAATCACTGTAGCTATGCAGGTTGACCACTGAAGCAGAGCGGCAATATGAACTCCTGCTTAAGTGCTTTTGTTCTGTGAAATAAATCTTTGTATTACAACCATTCCTAATCATTTATTAAAAGTATAACACTTTGCTGTTATACTTGATTGTGATGTTTTTATTTGTTTATTGTGTTTATTTATTTGTTTTGTCTACTTGCTAGCACAAATTTAATTTGCTAGAATTTGTAAGCATATAGTGGATTTGGTGGGAGGGGGCAGGAAAGGTCTCTAAAAGAATGCACTTTTAAACAAAAGTAAAAACAAACAGACAAAAATAAATAGGATAGAAAATTAATCTGGATCCCCAAACAGATTGGTTGTGCAAGTGGACATTAGGCATAAAACATGAGGGTTGGGATTATTAGGTTCAGCTATAGAACACAACCAAAAGAAATACCTGATAATATGTATTGAATTAACCATATTATCTCAAACAAATAGAACTTTCTATTGACTTGAAAAGAATGTTTGTTTCTAATTTGGAAGTTGAGGTAATAGCGTAATTTGCTTAAATGTTACTTAGTATCTGTGAATAATTCAAGTGAAATTACTACTTATAGTCTCCTGGGACTCACATCCCCCAGGAAAGACAACTTTTTAAGAGACTTTATCTAACCATATACAAATGGTTTCTTTTTTATTCATACCAAAAAAAAGAAAGAAAGAAAGAAAGAAAAGAGAAGACTTAACAGGACAAGTTATTTATCAGGAAAGACCCCAGATTACTGAATACTTAGGGAGTATACTGAATACTGAATCCTCATGTGCCACTCCCATACCCCAAAGCAGCAATGGGACACTATACAGTCTCCTGACACTCTTCTTTAAGCACACGTTGATTAAATGCTTGAATGGGGTCTAATACAGGTTATGGGGAACATAATGTCACTAATTGTTAAACAAATAAACCAGAACTTATACAGCTAAATGAATGTTGACTTTTTGAAATGGGTACCAAGGGAGGCTGCAGACTCACTCCAATCTAGTACCTGATCTCAAAACTCAGGAGCGCTTCCCTTAATGTCATTTCTGTGGCTCAATCAATCAAATCATTATGTTTTCACTCAAGAGATTGGAAACTTTTTCCCAATCAGAGGTAGTTTGGGATGGATTCACTACCACATTGTGAAATTGGACTAAGGTTTTAATCAAAGGTGGGTTCAGTCACCAATTCTATCATTTACTGCCTGAAAGACTGCAAGCAGTTACTCTGAAAGACTGAGTGAATGAACATATAAATAAATTAATACGTGGTAATTTCACTCCTTAGTTTACAGAAAGTCTCTCCTTGTCAAAGTTGATCCCAAATTTTGATGTAGTACTGAAGAAAGAATTGGCTTATATATGAAAATACTTGAGTCAGGAAACCTTATTCTTCCCCTCCCTCATTTAAACATGCATTCGGTTCCTTCTATGTACCATGCATTGTACTAGGCAGATGAAATACTAAGATAGACATTTCATGACCTCCCAAACCTTATGGCTTAAATGAGAAGACAAACAAGTACCCACATAACATGTACTGTCTGATTGGAGCTAAAAAAGAGGGAGGCAAAGGATGCATGAGACTGAAAGGAGAGAGGGAAGAGAAGGGAGAGTTTAGGGAAAGCTTCCTAGAGAAGAATTTGTGGATCTGAAAAGAAAAAAAAAAAAAAAAAAAAAAAAGAAATAACGCCAATGTGGATCTGAAAAGAAAAAAAAAAAAAACATAGAAGTAATCACGTCAACTGCAAGGGACTGAATATTTGTGTTCCCACACAATTCAAATGTTGAAATCCTATTTCCCGATGTGATGGGATTAAGAGGTAGGGCGTTTGGGAGATAATTAGGTTCTGAGTGTGGAGCCCTCATGAATGGGATTAGTGTCCTTATAAAAGATACTGCAAGAGCTCTCTTATGCTCTTTTTGCAGTGAGGATAGAATGGGAAGTCAACAGTCTATAAGCCAAAAAAAGGTCTCACCAGAACCAAATCGTGCTGGCACTCTGATCTTGGACTTCTAGCCTCCAGATCTGTGAGGAGTACTTTTCTGTTGTTTATAAGCCACCTAGTCTATTGTATTTTGTTACAGTAGCCCAAACTAAGACACCACCCTTTCCTTTGTTTGGTGAGGACATGAAGGTCCAAACAGAAGAATTAATTCATTCAGGACTGAATGACCTCTTGTAGATTTTTTTTTTTTTAAAGATTTTATTTATTTAATTGACAGAGAGAGAGAGAGACAGAGAGAGAGGGAACACAAGCAGGGGGAGTGGGAGAGGGAGAAGCAGGCTTCCTGCCGAGCAGGGAGCCCGATGCGGGGCTCGATCCCAGGACTCCAGGATCATGACCTGAGCCGAAGGCAGTCGCTTAACCAACTGAGCCACCCAGGCGCCCCACCTCTTGTAGATTTTAACTGTGAGTTACTAACACAGATCTCTAGATCTAGGGTTCAGTGCTCTGTCACTAGTCTATGTGAAGAAAGTCTACACATTCTAGAAGCTTTACCTAAGGAAACAGTTTTGGGGTATTATCCTGAAATAAATGTGACAGCCTTCACCTTTCACTCTCAAAAGAGAACCAGCTTAGAAAAATAAGTGACCTAGTTTATCTCTTAATGTATTACATAATGCATGGTCTCTGAGACACATGGCCAGGATTCATTTATGGAAGTATAGCATTACAAATGTTGGCTCCAAGGGCAATAGTTGTGGGACTGAAAACTGTCTCTCGTATTTGTTGGTTGTGGACAAATTATTAAACCTCTGAGGATCATCTATATGTGTAATGGATTGTGGTAAGTTGGGTTGGTATTTACCTCACAGGTGTGTTTTGAAGATTGAATATGTTAGTGTTCATAAAATCTTTAATACAGTGCCTAGCATATGCACCATCTAGATATATGTTAGCTCCTATTATATATCATTAGCTATTTGTCCTATACTCAGATTCACTGAGAGCAGCAGGGCATGATTTAAAGGCATACTCTGGAACCAGACTGTGTAACTTTGAAATCTAGTTCTGCTAGGACCGCATTTAAAGTCTGTGAAACCTTGGGCAAATTACTAAACCTCTTTGTTTCTCAATTTCCTCTTAAGTCAAATGGAGATATTAATAATAGGGTCTACCTCATAGGGTTCTGGATAGTATTGAATGTTATAGAGAGAATATGTGGAATGGTGAGAAGTTCTATCAACTCATCACCAATGCTCTCATCACCATCATGATTATTATCACCATTAATTATCATCATCTTTCCTTTTAGGCCTATTGTACATTAATCCTTGAGGTCATTAAAAGGCCTCTGGCTCTAAAGAGCCTACATATTTGTACCAGGCAATGGTAATGATATTTTTTTGCCAAGTCTCCTCCTTGGTATGAATACCCAATGAGTTTTTGCCTTTCATTACCCTGGACATTTGTTAAATATTTCTAGGATTTGGCTTCTTTGTAAAAACTTGATTTTTTATTTTATTTTTTATTAGATTTTATTTATTTGTTTGATAGACAGTAACAGAGGGAGTACAAGCAGGGGGAGTGGCAGAGAGAGAGGGAGAGGCAGGCTCCCCATGGAGCAGGGAGCCTGATGTGGGGGCTCGATCCCAGGACCCTGGGATCATGACCTGAGCCGAAGGCAGACACTTAATGACCGAGCCACCCAGGTGCCCCCAAAACTTGATTTTTTAAATACCCACCCTTTCATATTTCACTCCAGTGCTCTTAGGAATTATTAACAATTAAGATGACTGTTGAATAATAAAGTACCAAGAAGCACCCACTCGATTTGTTAATGGTATTTGACTTCCAGCAAATGCTCAGAAGTACTGAGAGAAGCAGAAGCTATCTGTTTTTTACTCTTTCGGTTTTCAATTCATTAATCAAAGCCCCACATAATGACTCCAGTACTCCCCATCATAATTTCACAGCACAAACATTCTACTGCTATGAAAGTTTAACCAAGTAACCCATGAGTGGAAACAAAATAACATTAACAAAAATAAAATTCCAAAGACACACTGTTCTGAACCTGAAAAATAATAAACACCAACACAGCTCGCCTATTTGCAAAATAATTTCATTGTATCACTTTGAACACAGAAAAATAATGAAATTTCACCATATTTTCTAATGAAGACCTTTCCAGTTGTAGTTCTAAATAATTCTAGTATCATCTTCTCTAGCGAATTCCTTCACAAGGCTTAGAACACACCAATATGGTTATTATTTTTCCCTTTTTATTGTATTTTCAACCCAATATTTCAGCCCTGTGCAAATGCCTCTAACTCCCTTCCTATAAGGCTCTTCTCCTGCATCACTTTCTTATCAAACTTGACTCATTTTGCCTGGTGATATGGACAGTTTTCCTGTGCAACTTCCTCTGGCATCCTTCTTTCTAGCCTCCACGCCCAGTCAGAATTATTTCACAGTCCTTAGCAACTAGTTGGACTTAACAGTTATTTATCCCAATTTTTATCATAGCTGCAGGCAGGTTGGGTTTCCCTATTCAGTCATAAATTCTTTAGGAGTAGAGACTACCTCTTGTTTCACACTTCTGGGTACTTCTTGATTAACTGTCACCCACTCTTTGGCAAGACATTATAAGATTTAAATATTAAGAAATATTTGTTAAATGTATGGGTAGGACATAATAGTAAAGCTTGATTGTAGACTCCAGCTCCTCATTATGTACCCAAAAAATGTACTGATGCATCTCTATGTGCTTGGACAATATTATTATGGTTTAATTACAAGCTTGATTTTGCAAACACAATAGCATTTGTCCTAAAAGTTGAAGTTGTTTTCTTTTACACACACACACACACACACACACACACACACACACACACACAGAAACTGGCCAATAACATCCCTATGATATTGCCTTTGAAAGAAGGACACTCCCCCACCCCACCCCTTAAATTGCTTTTGAAAGAAAGGCATTAACGTGACTTAGGTATGCCGAACAGGTGAATATCAAAGGCGGACTTCCCCCTGCTGCCATTAACTACAGGAAAGCTTTTGGGAATTAACTCCTTTGCTCATTTTAGTGGTTTGTATAATGAGATCAGAAGACAGAAACTCTGGCAAGTCTTGGATCTATTTGTAGCTGCTAGACATGGAGAGACACTCTGCAGAGGAATGATGATTCTATTTGAAAACACCAAACCTCCAGATGCCTGAAGTGGCCAATAATCACCCATCTTTTCTAGGTATCACCCAGTGCCTTCCTTGCCTTTTGCAGGGGGCTTCACTCCACTTTTTTTTTTTTTTTTTTTCCTTTTCATACTCATGACCATGAGAAAACATGTTCTACATGCTCATTTGGCTCATTGTGAAATATAGTCTTGGGAGCAGAAAAAGAGGAACACACTCATACTAAAATTATTGTAGGAAACCAAAGTAATTATACACACACATACATCCAAATATGATGTAAACGATATCCAATAGGATGAAAATCTGGCCAACTCATTGTATACATCTTAAACATTCTGAAGTTTCCCCTGAATGCTGAGTTGATTTTGCACTGTTATGTTTGCACTTGCCTGCTTTCTTTGCTTTTATTTTGGTGTTCCAAATAAAGAATTCCAAATAAAGAATACCTGACTTAGAACCCAATACCAGTATTGATTCCTAGTGTTTTTCATAAAGTTTTGTGTTAGCCTCAACGGCATCTTCTTCTATCAGTATAGATAATACTAGACCTGATGTCAATTATCACATATCCCCCTTGAGTGCGACTAAATCATGAATTATGAAAGAAAATAATTAGACTGTTGATATTTCAGTTGGAAGGAGTGCACAGTAAGAAAAAAAGTTGCCAGAGGCAGCATGGGCTCTGATGGTGAGAGGGCCTCTACTTTCTCATTCCAAGTGCCGATGAGGAGACTGAATGAGAAGGTAAAGGCCCTCTTCCCCTTTATAGCCCTTCCACTTTCAACAACCTTAAAGATTTAAGGGTCAAAATTGTTCAAGGGGAAATGATGAGGCAGCAGAAGGCTGGCTGAGGACAAAGCATAAGCTGACACCCTGCAACCTCCCCCCACCCCCCACTCGTGGGTGGGACATGTGTGACATTCTTCCAGAAATCTCCCAACTATCTTAATGCTAATATCTTGCTAGAGGGGAGAAACAACCTTAACTTGACAATGGCAAGGCCTGTGGTATCTTGTAGGTCCTCCTTAGCATATGAAAGTTCTTTGGAAACCTCCCTTTTTCCTTACCTCCCCCAGTCCCATAGTACATTATCAGCCACCCCTCACAACCCCGGTGCAGCAGCTTTCTGCCCACGGGTCCTGTCCGCGTGCTTTAATAAAGCATTTTGCACCAAAAAAAAAAAAAAAAAAGGTAATAGTTACATGAGTCCTCACCTCTGGGTCAAATCAGGGTCTTAATAACTTTGCCAAGCTCTAGTGGCTTCTAAAAACCTCAGCTCAGGAGAGTAAACTTACAGAGATCTTGCATATACCAAGGTTTCCTTGGGATTTGTTAACAGCTGTGTATCATTCATCCTTTTGATGCCTGCAACACTGTCGCTTTTAGGGTGTCTGCATTTCCCCATGATCAATAAAGTCTAGATTTATATCTCCTTTGTTGTCATAATTATCATTAAAGATCCCAGTTTACACTTAAAATTTGTCCCCATTTTGACAATATATTTTATGGTCACGCTAATCACCTCCACATACTAGATCCACTAAAACTATGCTTTTCAAAGTGTAGACCCAAATTAAACACAACGGAACCTAAGGAGGTTGTTTAAAAAGCAAATTTCTAATATCAGTCTCAGAGATGTTGATTTGATTTGGTCCACTTGGTGCCCATGAATTTGTACTCATTCAATTGATATTTATTGAACATACCACCGGATGTTCTTTTCAATGGTAAAAATCAGCAGTCAACAGGACAAATCCTTATCCATCCTCATTGGCTCTGATAACTAAAAGTGGATTTTTAAGAAAATCTGAAAGAGAGAGAGAGAGAGAGAGAGAGATGGGGGGAGACGGAAGGAAGGAAGGAAGAAAACAAGCAAGCAACTAACCAATCATAGTATGTAACACGTGAAAATTCCATTAGGATTTGTCAACCCAGTTCTCTCATATTTCAGATAAAGTAGATTTGGAATATAATAACAACAACAACAACACTACTATGAAACGATCATGTTCCATGTACTGTTCTAAGGTTTTTATAACCATTATTGCCTTCTACCATTACAAAAAAACAATAAGGAGGATAGTATCACTGTCCTCATTTTGTAGATGAGGAAACTGAGCTCAGAGATATTAAGGAATTTACTCAAGGTCACAGAAATAATAAGAGTGAAATAATAGCATATTACGCACATAGTCTGATTTCAGAGCCTATGCTCTTAACCGATATGCACAATTCTCCTATTTTCTGCCCTCATCACTCAGTGAGTTATGTTAGAATAAGAATCCAGGGCTCTTGACTCCCAGGACTATTTTCTTTCTAGTTTATTTTGTTTCCTCAAATGCAACACCATTGAAGTTATTGTCACATTTTATGCCCCTGAACTTCTCACTTCTTCGAGTCAAAAAATAAATTCTAACACCTCTGGCAGCAACAGTTAACTAATTCATTTAAATCCATCTCTTAATTCATTGATATCAGAAGGTAACTGCTGTTTGACTGTTACGGTAGATTCAAAATATATAAATGGACAGAGAGAGAGAGAGAAAGAGACTGAGAGAGAGAGAAGACATATAGCCAGCAAACGCTGGTGAAGGTTTTAAATGCTATATGTCTCCCTCAGGACAACAGAAATCTGTCCAAAATCCATACAAAAGTAGCAGCTGAATAACTCCTGTTAGAGCAGCGGTGAGTTTTAGTTTAAGGTTTATTATGTCTTTAGATTTGTTACCTCCATGTTGGCAGTGTTTCTGCATTAAGAGATAATTAATCTCACCAAGAATATATGCAGGATTTAAATGAGGTGATTGGGAAGCACCTGAGTTAGATGTATGGGACATGAAAGGCCAGCCATTTTCAGAGAGCACTTGCTGTGTATCTATATGTCAGACACTATGTTTTGCTTTGTTTTGTTTTTGTTTTAAGCAGTTAATTAATTCCTCACACAAATATTTTATTAGCAATTACTGCTAGTTGTCACTATGAAAAAACAGAAGGTCGCTTTCCAAAGACACAAAGATAATAAATGATGCTTTCAGGATTTGAACTCAGGTTTCAGTGATTCCATAGAGCACACTCAATTATATATCTTTACTAAACTTCACTAAACTTCTAACTGGAGACCGATGCATCCATTTATCTGCTTATTTTTTTTTTTAAGAATTGTCATGTTGAAAGTAGAAAACAGCACAAGAACAATATACAGGTTTAGGGAATAGATTATCTTTGAAAATATAGGTCTGATATCTCAGGATATGGTATCATTTTATTTTATTTTATTTTATTTTTTAAAGATTTTATTTATTTGAGAGAGAGAGAATGAGAGATAGAGAGCACGAGAGGGAAGAGGGTCAGAGGGAGAAGCAGACTCCCTGCTGAGCAGGGAGCCCGATGTGGGACTCGATCCCGGGACTCCAGGATCATGACCTGAACCGAAGGCAGTCGCTTAACCAACTGAGCCACCCAGGCGCCCAGGATGTGGTATCATTTTAGAATTCTGACAAAATGGCTTAACATTAGCGCCTATCTACTTTAGAATTTCCTTTTGTTATCTTGTTACTGTCCAAATGACACTAAAGGAGTGTTAATACATCTTGTTTCCCCCCCGCCCCGTGTTTAAGGAAAGTCTTTTTTTTCTGAATTTGAATCTAAGTTTTATTACCTTACATCTGTATAACTATGCATATAATATTTAATTCTGATCTTAGTTTTCTCATTTTTAAAAGTGGGAATAGTAATCATTCAATTTCACAGAAAGCTGTGAAAATGAAGTGAAATATAACAGCAGCATCAGGCACATAATAAGTGTTCGATGAAATTAGCTAGAATTTTCCAAAGCACTATCTCCATATATTCACAAACACACACAGGTGTATGTAGAGAAATAAGTCCATATTGCTAGTGAGTACATTTAAATTATGCATTAAGAATTAGAAAAAAAATAGTTGTCTGTTGGCTTCCAGGATGAGTTTACATTATAGACTTGAAATTAGTTTTAGGTACACTTATTCCTTGTGTGTGTTAGTATTAACAGTATTAATTAATACTAATATGTTAGTATTAACAGTGGCATTATTAGATGGTAGGTCCTAAGGAGTGTAACTAAGTATTAAAGGATATCTTCTCTATTCAGTAGACATATGGGAGGCATGAAGAAACACTGCCCATAAAGCAAGAGAATTTTAATGAGCAGCACTGGGGCATCCAATGGGATCACAAACTAACCATCTGTTCAAGACAGAAAGAGTAAGAGATAAAAGAATAAAGAAGCTGTCTACCAGTTCAACAGTATTTTCTGCAACTACTTGAATTAACTGTTGAATTAAGCATATAAAACATACCCTAAATTTGTATGTATGTATTCCCAAAAGCAAGTGTTTAAGGTACCACTTCAATGTAAGTGAACATCACTAAAGTTAATCAAAAATATGAGTTTTATAACCAAATTTGTCTTACCCTATGTCAGATTCTGGGATACTCTTTTAACACCTCCATCAGGTAGATGTTAAATTTTGATAATAAAATAAGGAAATAAGTTAGGCTGCTTAACTTAAGTAGTACTCCGTGTAACCACTCACTCACTAATTGGATGATTTATTCCAGCTTCATATCCACTACTTGGGACAAACAGATAAATAAATCCTACTTCTTTAGTAACTGGCAGTCTAGGTGTGCCTGAGCGGCTCAGTCAGTTGAGTATCCCACTCTTGGTTTGAATTTAGGTCATAATCTCAGGGTCATGAGATTGCGCCTGCTCTGGGCTTCCTGCTCAGTGGAGAGTTGGCTTGAGATTATCGCTCTCCCTCACTCTCTGCCCCTCCCCTAGCACTCTCTCTTTCTCTCTCTAAAATAAATAAATAAATCTTTAAAAATAAAGAAAGGGGCAGTCTATGCTATCTAACATAACTAAAATAATAGATAACTTACATCAGGTTGTACATGTCCTGTACATGTATCATTTCATCCTGATTCCTCTGATATGGAAGAAATGTTTTATTGTTATCCTATTTTATAAAAGAAAAAAGGGAGAGCACATTTTAATCAAATGGCTATGTTTTTAATGTCTTCAATTCTGCATTGACATTAGATTACATGTCAAGAGGATGGATCTTAAATTCATATAAACTTGGGCTTAATTATTTTCTACTATTCTGTTCTCTCTACATCAGAGTTTTTCAGCATCAACACTAATGAAATTCTGGGCCAGGTAATTCTTTGTTGTGGAGGATAGCTTTATGATTGTAGGATGTTTAGTAGCCTCCATGGCCTTAACCCACAAGATGCCATTAGCCCCAGCATCCACCTTCAGTTGTGACAACCAAAAATGTCTCCAGATGTTGCTAAATGTTCCCTAGGGGACAAAATCACTTCCAGTTGAGAACCACGGTGTATATTACTGAGACATTATAATTACCATTCATAATCAAGAGAATTTTGATAAAAGCAATTGTATCCCATTAGATCGGTTTATTAGGACTGTACATAATTATTAATTGTCATTATTAGTATATTTCAAATATGATCAAGGTAAAGACTGTCTTCTTTTCATTTGCTTCTGGAGTGCCCAAGACAACCTAGCTTCTATAAATGAAGAACACACAAGTAACTCGCAATGAGGGGCTAAAAAGAAATCAGGAAACATGTTCAAATCACATCTTTCTTCTTCTGATTAATTTTTTGACCATTGTATTAGTTAGCTCAGGCTGCTATAACAAAATACCATAGACTAGGTCACTTCAACAACAGATACTTATTTTATCATATATAGGGATGCTGAAAATCCATGATTGAGGTGATGGAAGATTTGGTTTCTCCTAAGGCCTCTCTCCTTGGCTTGCAGATGGCTGCCTTCGGCTGTGATCTCACGTGGCCTTTTCTCTGTGTGCTCATATCCCTGGTGTCTCTTCTGTGTGTACAAATTTCCACTTCTTGAAAGAACTCCAGTCAGATTGGATTAGGACCCACGGATTCCACCTTATTTAACCTTAATTGCCTCTTTAAAGATCCTGTCTCCAAATATTAGTCATATTCATGGGAATTTGTGGTGAGGGCTTCCACATACGAATTTGGAGAGGACACATTTCAGTCCCTGACAACTTTGCTCAAGAATTCAGTCTTCTGGGGCACCTGGGTGGCTCAGTGGGTTAAGCATCTGTCTTTGGCTCAGGTCATGATCCCAGGGTCCTGGGATTGAGCCCCACATCAGGCTCCCTACTCAGTGGGGAGCCTACTTCTCCCTTTCCTCCCCACCTGTGTTCTGTCACTCTCACTGTCTCTCTCTCTCTCAAATAAATAATTTTAAAAAAAGAAAAAAAAGAATTCAGTCTTTCAAGTGTAAAATTAGTGTGTCATACTAAGTAAGTTTTTTCCAAATATTAGTCATTGGCATATTGTCATGATTTTGACTATTTCTGTATACTATCTTTATTACTGTTTGTTGATATTTTTAAATTAAATCATTGTTTAAATTATAAATATATTTAAAAGGAATTTTTTATCATTACCATAATGGACAACAGTCATATTTACTTACCTTATATATAGGAAAATTACTAAAACTTTAAAAATGACAAAATATATACCTTCATCTTGCTCCAGCATAAGGCACTGAGCCTGAGGAGCACTCTATCTTGGTTATAATAGCAAGTGTTGAAGACATGTAAGTGTTAAAGACACATTAGCAATATACTGATTCATTCTTCTTGATGTGTCCAGAGGGAATGAAAGCTAGTTGAGATGAGAATAACTTTCTCACTACAAGATTCAAGGTTAATTATTGCCTTGCCAGTGTGTCATCTGAAACGATCTTGTGTTCCACTAAAAATCATTCTGATTTACACCCCAGTTTCACATCCCCCACTCTGGCAAACCCTGTGCTAGTTGATTTCTAATTCTATTTCAAAGATCCTACCAATCTTTTAGGATGTGTAAGTGTCAAATATTAAAAGAAGTAGAAAGTAAAGTTAATAGTGAAGTTGTGGGGTTAACTGTAAGTCAAATGGATTGAGTAAAGCCATTGAATAATGTCTTTATAATTGACATGAGAGTGCTGTACAGTTCAGTCCTAATGCGATTGTCTTAAAAAGTTCAAAGACAAGAGACTACTTTTCCCTTTTTGGTACACATATCAAACAGTGTTGTAATAATTCATGTGATGATGGACTGAGATTGTTCTATGATAAACTCAAGGGATATAATGTATCATTTTTTGAAGTTGGTGTTACAGTGATTGGTTTAATAATGATACGAGGTGTCAGAGATTAAAAGTATCTGGGGAAATGTCTATATAATATGCAAATGACTGTTAAGTGCAAGCATTTTTAACTAGATAAAGACAGAAAGCACATGCACCAAAAAGACTTGAACATCATTTGTCTGGATCCCTTCTATCTTACCAGACACTTGGAATACTTTCAAGTTCATTGCTGGAGTGAGTTTATAAATCTCACAAGCACCTTTATCAGAGTTCAGGGATGTGTATACACATCACAAAGTTGAAAGTAATGTGAAAAATTATTAAGTGGAGGGACAGAATGTTTTTATTTAGCCAGACATGTTCTTAGATAAGGAAAAACAAACAAGAGAGAGATTGCCCAAATTGATTAACCCTATTTTATCCCCTTCTCTCCAGATCAAATTTGGGAGTAGTTAATTATAATGGTTAGTATCAGAGAGTTGGGATAGTTGGATACATCTAATGAGATATATTGCCTCATGAAGGGGATATCCACATTCATGAAAGACTTCTGTATTCATGAACCTCTAGAGCCCCACAGGCCTGATAGATGACATGTCAACTGCTACCTCCTGATGTCTCATCCACAATTTTGGCTTCTACTAATACATTATTTAGCCAAAACACAAGGACCTTATTATAAAAGCATTCATTTATAGGATATGTACATTAACACTGACTATCTGAATCTTCCTAATTTTATCTTCAAAAGATAAGAAACTTGAGTTTAAAAATGTAATTCCTGCAACAGTAGTTGTACCAAGTGTTGAAGTATGTCACCTTTGTTTGCCCACAGCCCGCTTGCTTTGACAAGGAACCATTTGCAAGAGGCATCCCCCACATACCATCCTATCTCAAGAATGGTCATGCTTTCTGTCCATCCAGACATTCAAAGTAGAGTCTGCAGTCATCAAAGTCCTTCTACTGGAGAAAAGACCCAAGAATTCCCAAGGTAAACCCCACTACTCCTGGGAACAGGTATCTATAAACTTGGGATTTTTCCTTTTCAAACAGGAAATACACATTTTAGGTTACTACCTTTGTTCGTGAATCTGCCTTCAATTAAGACATGGTGAAATTATTAGCTTTTTGACCTCCATCAGTTCATTGAATTTCTGGCTCACAGAGAATAGTGAAGGTATTTGACTAAGTATTTAAAAGTAGTAACTGCACTCTTCACTCAAAAAAGCCATTGACTATATAGATACCCCTGTAATCATAATGCTCTGTAACATTAAGTTGTTAGCCATTAGCCCTACCCATTCTCATACTGTTAATAACCACCTTCACAAGCCTACTTCTGTTCACTCACCAGGGCTCTTGAATGAAAGGCTGGAGCCTTAGGGGGACCAGGCACCAAGGAGTGAAATATCAGCATGAATACTCCAGATTCTGCATGCAGAATCAGACACAAGCCATCCAACTAGAATGATGACAGAGAAAATAGTGGGGCCAGCCTGAAGAGATGGCCCCATGTTCTTAATACACATTCCTGTTAAAAAAGTATGTGTCTGTCTTGCATTCCACTGCATTGCTGATATTTTAACTAGAGTGCCTAGCACATAGCAGGTCCTAAGGGACTACTGACTGAATGAATAAATAGATGAATGAAGAAAAGAAAGAATAAATAACTGAAAAAGTTCACAAACTGAGCCTTACTTTACTACTCTGAGGTATCCATGGGAATCAGCAATGCACGGTCCTGTAACATATCACAGTGTTTATCAACCCTGGTGGCATAATGAAATAACCTCTAAAAATGCATATCTTGGAATACTAGTCCCCTTCTTGATGGCTTTCAATTTAATAGGACACTGGTATTTTTTAATACAAAGTAATTCTAACAGGCAACGAGGGTTAGAACCCCTGACGTGAGCACAAGTTTTCTCACAGGAATGGGCAGAGCCCATGGTTGTGTAGTGTTTCTCATAGAAAGTTAATATTAACTCGTAAGATATTGGAGCAGGCTGATAACCTTTTAGCCTGGTTGTTCTCAAATTTGAGGGTACATCATAATTATTTGGAAAGATTATTAAAACACGGATTGCTAGTCTCCAACCACCGTTTCTGATGGAATAGGTCTGGGGTGGGACCCAAGAAGTTGCATTTCTAACAAGTTTCTAGGTGATGCTGTTACTGATGGTTCTGGGGCCATACTTTGAAAATCATTGTTTGTAATCCAATAGTTTTTAATACTTTCTGTAATCCTAATGTTTAATATAGCACCTATACGTTCTGGAAAAGTTTGCTGCAGATACGACAGAAAACAGATTAGTAATTCCCAGGGAACAGGGATGGTAGGGGCATGGATTCAGGAGATGATTAACCTGTTCTGTATCTTGATTGTTGTGAAGATTACATGAACCTATACATGTGTTAAAACTCATATAACTGTTCATAAAAAAAGTCAGTTTTACTATGTAAGAAAAAAAATCCAGCTCATGTCACAGAGTAGGCTCTCAAAAAAAAAATTTGATTCCCATGCCAACTCAATAATTTGAATTTGAGTAGAATAAAAGTATAACTTTTAACTCTTTTACTTTATATATGATTTCCTGAAGAAATCTCAGCTGACTCTCTTCACCCTAGAGACACATTGCACTGAGTGGGCCCAATTTGCTCTACACATCTCTGATCCAATTTACTTTATCTTAAGGCCACACTTTGATTTCTTGAACAAAAATATCCTTGGAGTAAAACCTTTTCAAGTCCCATCCACATCACATGTTAACTTGTTCCATTTGTCAAGGAGAAAGAGAATTTCAGATGCTTAGATTCTGAATTCTGGTAATTTGCCAACTGAGACTCAGAATTTTTAAGATTTCACTACTTATTAGATGTTTTGTGATGATAAACATGTAAAATTCATCTTGTTTACAAATTGAGAAAGCCCAAAAATGTCTCCTTTCAGACCACAAATGGGAACAAACTCTCCTACTGTTGAGTCTGCAAAGGTAAATAGAGCTACAGTGGTTTACTAAAACAATAAATTAAGCAGACTCAGAATAAGTTACCAAAAATAGGACTGCCTCAACTAAGAAAAACTGGGTTATAAGTAAACTTATATCTCCAGCTTGCCATGTTGCCTTGGACTATTTGTATACCTTGTGACCTTTCAATTTCCCCCCTATAAAATAAGAATTAGGAATAGATTATTTCTAAACTACAGTGAATGATTAAATTCTATATTTCATCCAAGGGAGGGGGGGAAAACTTAGGATAATCAGATTAGAATCAGAACAAAATGAATGACGGTAAATGTGTACTTCAACTTACATTATTCCTACACTGCACGTTACTATAAGAAAAGAAAAATATGTTAAGTACAAAGCTAGAAGGAGAGAACAAATATCAATATTTGTTGTTGGTATGATTGTCTTAGAAGATGCAACTGAAGCAACTGGAAACCAGTTATATTTAAAAATGAAGTTCAGAGAGGTTTTGGGAAAAAACATGCATGCGGATAAAGCCCGTTTCCTATACATCTACAAGAACCGGTTAGAAATCATAACAAAGGCGCACCTGTGTGGCATGGTCAGGTGAACGTCAGACTCTGAGTTTCAGCTCCAGTCACAGTCTCTGGGTCATGGAATCAAGCCCTGCCTCTGGCTCAGCACAGAGTCGGCTTGGGACTCTCTCTCCATCTTCCTCTGCCCCTTCCCCCAACATCCACGCTCACTCTCTCTCTCTCAAATAAATAAATAAATCTTTTTAAAAAAATAAGAAATCATGGGGTGTCTGGGTGGCTCAGACAGTTAAGCATCGGCCTTCGGCTCAGGTCACGATCCCAGGGTCCTGGGATCGAGCCCCACATCAGGCTCCCTGCTGAGCTGGGAGCCTGCTTTTCCCTCTCTCTCTCCCTTGGCCTGCCGCTCCCCCTGCTTGTACTCTCTCTCTGCCAAATAAAAAATAAAAAATCTTAAAAATAAATAAATAAAAATAAAAAATAAGAAATCATAACAAAGACTTCATCTGAAAAAGTAAAATGTAGATTAAAAATAACAAGAATTATGCGGAGGATATGTAAAGTACATATAAAATTTGTTTGGGGACATTAAAATATTTTAATAAATTGAGAGATATACTATATTCCTTGCTAGATTCAGGGGTAATTAATACTAATAAAAATTTGATTCTTCACAAATTGATATATAGATTTAATATAATTCCAATTAAAAGCACACTGTGGTTAATGAGATTTAGAAGCACTTTAATAAATAGTCTACATTTTATGTGCAGTAAGAAACAAAATAGAAAACTCATTTTTTTAAAAATAGCATGATATTGGTGAAGTCAAGCTTGCCATCCCAGATATTAAAATATAGCATATTAATAGTTTATATTATTCATCATTCTGTGCATAGCTGGTCCTCTTCTAAGAGGTCTATGTATGCTCACTCATTTTTTTTCTTTAGTACACATTCTAAAAGGTCTATTCAGTTTATAAATAAAGAAACTAAGGCAAAGAGAGAAATAAGTAATGGACCCTAGGATACACAATAAAGAAGTGGCTAAACAAGAATTAGAACCTAGATCATCTGACATCAGAATTTGTGCCACTAACTACTATGGTGTATTGAGAGCTTGAAACAGACTGAAATAGTGAGGTGGGCCTATGAACAAAGAAGACAACAAAAGGATAGGAGTTAAATCTGAGAAGAGAATACATTAAGAATCATATATCCATCAGGGAGTGATGTCACTACAGTGAAACTTCAGATCTCTACATTGCCAGAAACTAGAAACAGTCATCATAATCCACTCCATCCCGTCCTTCATTTTTCGTGCTTTACCACACCGTCACTGATTTCATCATAAAAACTGGCAAAATCATTTTCATGCATTTTATTTCAAAAGTTTATGTGTAGGATTTTAAGTTTCTGGTTTCTGTATATTGAGATTTAATTAGGTCATTTGATGCTGTTTCTGTCATGTGTATATATGCATGCACACACATGTATGCTGCAAAGAGGCAAACTCCCTATTTGAAATGACTGACAGAATTCAGGGGAAATTTATACTTCTTGGGACACCTGGGTGGCTCAGTCAGTTAAGCGTCTGCCTTAAGCTCAGGTCATGATCCCATGATATAAGTAACATCATTCACCCTATGTTATGTGCAAGGGAACTGGTAAACAGACAGCTTATATCCCCATTTCACACTGGTTTTGATACAGAATTGAAAAATAAGTCTTCAGAAACATAATTTGAACATAGTTTTCGATAATTTTAAAACTTATGCTCTTAAGCACTATACTGCAGAATCTTTGGAACTAAATGATATAAAAATGTAAGACAAAAAATCTATTAATATCCACAGGTGTATGGACATATTATATTTAAAAAAATAATTCACAGATGTATGAACGTGGGAGAGAATGATTCTTGAAAACGTGCAGGTATATAATAGAAGCATGATGGACATCTGGTGTTCAGGGTAAAACTTCTTGCTAAAGTCAATTTTCCAGCACAGGTGATAAATAAATGTGAATTTTACTTCATATTGTGACTCAGAAACATCTGCTGTTTAAGAGTTTCACCACCTCATGTAGACTGAAGAAACAAATCAAGGCAAGACTAGCAAAACTAAACTTAACTAGTATGTTGATTAGGAGTTGGCTGCTCATCTAAGGTAAGACCTTTGGCAGAAACTGTGCTCATGTGTAAATAAAAATCACTCACACATAAGATTAGTGTCTGCCTTCTGAAAATCACAGACCAAGGTAGACACCATACATGTAATAACCAAAAATAAAAAAAAAGAAAGATATCAGATTAAAATTATCTAAGACCAAACTACATTTTAAGAATGGTGACTTTTGTTTAAGGAAAAAGAAAACCAAAAATAAATAAATAAATAAATAAATAAAATAGGAAAAAAAGGAGTTTTTTTTCAATTATAGTGGAGTGTGGTAGTGTGTTCTGAGTTGCTTGGTATAAAAGAATTTAGAATTTCCCAACAGTGAATGGTTTCCTCATTCACTGAACAAATGTTTACCGAGTGATTATTGTGAGTAAGAAACTATTTTAAGTACTTAGATCCATGAGTAAAAAAATAAAGACAGAAATCAAATTCCTTTATTGGCTTATACTGTACTAGGAATGTGGGTATAGACAGAAAAACAATACAGATAATAAAGTGAATAAAGTGTGTGCTTGCTTAGATGTGATTCATACTAGGGAAGGAAGTGGGGAGAGGAACAGAGCAATATAGGGAAGATATACAGGTGAGGGATGGGCAAGGGAAAGCAGGGAAATGATTGAAGTGGGTAGAGAGACTAGAGGAGAAACAGAAATTAAGTAAGACAAATTACTTGGTTATTGGTGCCATATATTTCCTACAGATTCCTAAAGACAGAAAGACGATTTAGTATGCTAATACCAAAATATTATTAGGAAAATATTTTATTCCAATTTTAATTGGGTGTTACTGGGTTTTGAGGATTTGATTTTGATATCTTCTCTAAAAAAGCTTTATAAACACTCGAGCAGTGCAAAAGTTGTATTTGTGTTTGTTTTTGTTGTATTTCTCTTGTTGTCTTATTGTAGAAATCATGGAAAGGGAACAAGTTCTACCTTTATAGCAAAACCCACAAAGCCAAGTCAGTCGAGTTAGGAAATAGGAGACCTTCCTAACCAGGAGAACACAACACTGCTGGGAATACACGTCTTGGTGAGAGTGTAAGAGGTATTGGGTTAGAATCTGGAAGCATTTTTTTTTTTTTTTGACATTTTTTAGGGAAGTAGGGTCTCTACCCACCTACTGCTGGCAGGGGGAATGACTAAGTTACAGAGAAAAAAGTGACTTCTCTCTCATAACATATTTAATAACTGCTGAACCAAAACTAAAACTTAGGTCGCCTGTATCCATTTGCTTTCCATTTCTCCATTGAGCTTTCACTGAACTCTTCCTGGTCATTCTGCCCATATGACCTGACCTGGTCTCTGTCTTCAAGGTACACGTAGTCATGTGACATGATATAAAATTCAGTGGCAAAGTATTCTGAGCAGGCAGGAGAAATTCACATACTAAATATTGGAACCAAAAACAAAGAGGATAAATGAACGGGCATCTTGACCAAAATATGCTTACCATTTTGCAACCCAAGTGTAATCTTCAGTGAGTAATTTATATTAGATCTAATAAAAAGCATGTCATAAAGTTTATGACCAAATGTAACACAAATCATGAATGAGTTCTGCAGCGAGTATGAATGAATTATGACTGCTGTCCATGTAATACAGGAGAAGGCAATAAGACACTTTTAGACCCGTGTAAGTTTCAAACTATGACTCTAAAAAGTTCTTGCTAAAGTACATGCATTTTCCCAACGGTGGCATATGTTTGCCTGACAAAACCCATGGTTGGGCAATGGGTCCCAAGGTGTTAGCATTAAATTCCCACTCACACAGTAAGTTCTTCAATTCATGAGGCTGAGCTGACAGCACTGTAGAACGCCTTTCCATAAACGAATTCCACTCGAGAGCCTGTTTTCCCTTAGTTTCTGAAGAGAATTGTAATGGCAAGCTAAGAGTCTCAAACAGAACAAAGAAATGAGTTTAAATCTCAGTTCAAGCAATGTGAAGTTGCGCACTTTAATGAAAATTGCTGTTGCACAGTTTAATCATCTATAACATAGTAGTCATGTTTTCATTTAATATATAGGGTGTTCATTTTGATTGCCATTTTTTCAGGTAATGCACTTACCATAGAGCCGGCATATAAAAACTCCCTAAAAACACTATTATAAATAGCTCATCTTCCAGAACTAGTGGGTACCTATTTAAAAAAATAAAAAATAACACTGATAGCACAATGAACATAAAATGATTTGATATGTCTGTTATCATCCATGTCAATGTTCATGTAGATGAAGAATTTACCCTGGCGGTAAATGGTAGGATACTAAGAACACTAATAATGTTACATTATTATTAATATGATTACTTATAACTAAGCATTGGTGAGACTCTACTATATGCTAGATATGTAGATATTTTAACCAGAATATTATAGTAAACCATCAAATGTCTCAATTTATTATATAAAGAAAATTGAGATAGAGATATGTACAAGGCCTTTTCTCAAGTCACAGTTGATGAAAGAATTATACCTTGAACTCTAGTCTTCTGAATGAATATATTATTCTTTGATTATAATTATGTCATATCATTCATGAATTTAGGATTACGATAGTACTATTTAGGGAATACTGTTAGGAGAGGTTGTGCTCAGTATTGTTGAGAAGTTTATCAGACTGAGATAAATGGAAGGATTGAATAACAAAACAGGCAAAAGCAAAAAGTTTAATGAAAAAAGAGATATAACATGTTGATAAAGAGGATTATTGAATATATTATAAAGTTGACAATTCTTTTTCATATGCATTTATAAATATGAAGAAGTCTAATATAACTTCAATTGCACTTTTTAGAAAATTTATGTAGGGAAAAAAGGCTCATGACAGTTAAAAGACAATCATGAAACTTTTGAAGGAACATAGGTTTGCACTGATTTTAAATATTATCTAAAGGTAGATTTGCTGAAATTGACAAAAAAATGAAATGGAACCCAGAACTCAGAACCTTCTATGTGTGAGAACTTACTTTATAATGGGAACATCAAAACTCACTTAGGAAAGAACTGATTAGTTTATGGATACACTGAGAGAGCTATTATTATATGGAAAATAATAATGTAAATACTTCACAAAATGCAAAAGTAAACCTTAAAGGGCTTACATATTTAAATATGAAATTTATAGTTATAAAGATAATAGAGGAAATGATAGAATACTATTTTTCATTGGGATAAAGACGATTTGTTATATCAGTCCCTAGAAAATACAAACTATATCAGGAAAAATTGCCAGGTTAAACTCCATCAGATTTTTTTCTTTAAGATTTTATTTATTTTTTTGACAGAAAGAGACACAGCAAGAGAGGGAACACAAGCAGGGGGAGTGGGAGAGGGAGAAGCAGGCTTCCTGCTGAGCAGGGAGCCCTATGTGGGGCTCTATCCCAGGATCCTGGGATCATGACCTGAGCCGAAGGCAGACGCCCAATGACTGAGTCACCCAGGCGCCCCTAAACTCCATCAGATTTAAAAATTTCTTCTCAAAACGTGAAAACAGAGACGATGTAACAGACATATGTCAAGGTGGGACAAGTTACTTGTAAGATTTAAAACTGAAAGTGAATAATAACTTGAATTTTACAAGGTTTGGCTGCAAAACAAGAAAGTTATGGGAAATAAGAAAAATAGGTACATTATATGAATAGCAAGGTTACATAGGGAATACAAATGCATGCCAGATATATGACAAAAAGTACAATCCAGAACATAAAAATGTACAGAACAAAGGGCGATCACCTTGCATTATCGTTTTGGTAGTTGGAAGTAAACAAGTTCTATCATTAGTAGAATTCATAAATAAACTGTAGCACATGCATTTCATTAAATACTAAACAGTAGTATTTTGAAGCTTTATATTAAATTTACATATATTGCATTTGAATACACAGCTGATCCATTTTACTTGCATACAGCCACATATATTGACAATCCAGTTTTAAGTGAAAAATAACTATGAGAAATATATAATTTATAGAAAAATGTGTGTATATGTATATAAAATGAAACACTATTTTGCAAGTTTCACACATATCTAAATAGATTACAGAGAACATAAGTGCATGTTATTGCACATGCACACATGGCCCATCTCATTTGGCTGAGAAGGTCTAGAAGCCATGACACCCCAGTAGCAATAGCACACCAAGTGCTTAGGTACTGGTTTCTAAATACCATTCTTCAAACAGGGGAACCAAGGCTCCTGGTTTGGATTTTAGAACACCAAAAAAGGGATATTAATGGAAAAACTGGTAAAATCTGTACAAAGTCTGTAGTTACTTTGACAGTATTGTCTCAATGTTATTTATTTAGTTTTAATAGTTGTCATATGATTATTTAAGATTTTTCACATTAGGAGAAACTGGATGAGGGGTATATAGGAACTCTCTGTAGTATTTTTGTAATGTTTCTGTAAATTTTAAGATATTCCAAAATAAAATGTTATAAATTTACAGAAAGTCCTTTGCTACTTAGAGGTATGTAAGTGAAGGGTGATTGGATTTGAAGGAGAAAATAAAGAAGAAGATGTGCCTTAATAATGGTGTGATGTTAATAGTTTAATATAGACTGAGAATATGATTAATCCAACCTTGTGCAACTCAAATCCAATAAAATGAACTAAAACAAAGTAACCAAGCTAGTACATGTTTCAATATTTAAATGCCTGTGAGATCCAAACAAGTGTGGAGTACATACATGATGAATTCTTGTGGCAAAAAACAAACACCAAAAACAAACAAAACTTGAGTTTTGGCTATTTCTAACAGGGATAACAAAACAACTGACATTTACTAAGCACTTACTACGAACACGATGCTCTTTAAAGTACTTTACACATGGGGTGCCTGGGTGGCTCAGTTGGTTAAGCGACTGCCTTTGGCTCAGGTCATGATCCTGGAGTCCCAGGATCGAGCCCCACATAGGGCTCCCTGCTCACCAGGGAGTCTGCTTCTCCCTCTGACCCTCCCCCCTCTCGTGTTCTCTCTCTCATTCTCTCTCTCTCTCTCTCTCTCTCTCAAATAAATAAATAAAATCTTAAAAAAAAATAAAGTACTTTACATGTAGCAGCAAATTTAATCTTTGGGTTACATGCTGCAATCAAATCCATTTTACAGAGAAGGAAGCTGAGATACAAAGCATATAAATAAATTGCCCAAAGTTACAATAGACAATGGCAAATTTGAACCCAAGCAAAGCAATCTCAAGACATATCCTCTTTTATTTATTTATTTTTTATTTATATTTTTTATTTTTTTAATTAACATATAATGTATTCTTTGTTTCAGGGGTACAGGTCTGTGATTCATCAGTCTTACACAATTCACAGCCCTCACCATAGCACATACCCTCCCCAATGGCCATCACCCAGCCACCCCATCCCTCCCACCCTCTCCCACCCCCCTCCACTGCAGCAACCCTTAGTTTGTTTCCTGAGATTAAGGATCTCTTATGGTTCGTCTCCCTCTCTGGTTTCATCTTGTTTCATTTTTCTCTCCCTTCCCCTATGATCCTCTGTCTTGTTTCTCAACTTCCTCATATCAGTGAGAGCATATGATACTTGTCTTTCTCTGATTGACTTATTTCGCTTAGCATAATACCCTCTAGTTCCATCTACGTCATTGCAAATGGCAAGATTTCCCTTTTTTGATGGCTGCATAATATTCCATTGTATATATATACCACATCTTCTTTATCCATTCATCTGTCAATGGACATCTTGGCTCTTTCCATACTTTGGCTATTGTGGACATTGTTGCTATAAACATTGGGGTGCACGTGCCCCTTCGGATCACCACATTTGTATTTTTGGGGTAAAAACCCAGTAGTGCAATTGCTGGGTCTTAGGGTAGCTCTATTTTCAACTTTTTGAGGAACCTCCATACTGTTTTCCAGAGAGGCTGCACCAGCTTGCATTCCCACCAACAGTATAGGAGGGTTCCCCTTTCTCCACATCCCCGCCAACATCTGTCGTTTCCTGACTTGTTAATTTTAGCCATTCTGACTGGTGTGAGGTGGCATCTCACTGAGGTTTTGATTTGTATTTCCCTGATGCCGAGTGATGTCAAGACACAACCTCTTAACCGTCAAGCTCTGCCAGTGCTGAGCTCCTACTAGCTCTAATAATACTTCTTAAGGAAGAAAATCAAACTGTGTGCCCAGATATGAAGCTTTCTTTTAAAAAACCTTACATATCAATATTTATATTAAAATGCCAATTTAAGGACATTGGAAAATAACACAATTTTAAATTCAAAATATTCTAATAACAAAAAACAAATAAACATTTTCCAAACAGCAGATTCTCAAGAGAATCATAGACTACCAGCAAACTAAATCACAAATTGAACTCAGGTTGTATCTTCATGACTTTAAAACTCCTAGAACATTTTGGGGCACCTGGGTGGCTCACTCATTAATTGTCTGCCTTCGGTTCAGGTCATGATCCCAGGGTCCTTGGATCGAGGCCCCCATCAGGCTCCCTGCTTGGCGGGAAGCCTGCTTCTCCCTCTCCCACTCCCCCTGCTTGTGTTCCTGCTCTCCCTATCTCTCTCTCTCTCTCTGTCAAATAAATAAAATCTTAAAAAAAAGAAAAAACTCCTAGAACATTTCATAAAAATTCAGAAGCATTTTTTATTATTTTTATTTTATTTTTTTAAAGATTTTATTTATTTATTTGACAGAGAGAGACACAGCAAGAGAGGGAACACAAGCAGGGGGAGTGGGAGAGGGAGAAGCAGGCTTCCCATGGAGCAAGGAGCCCGATGCGGGGCTTGATCCAAGGACCCTGGGATCATGGCCTGAGCCGAAGGCAGATGCTTAACAACTGAGCCACCCAGGCGCTCCCAGAAGCATTTTTTATCATGACAGAGAAATACATATAATAAAGAACAACAAATGCCAATAAAAAAGAAAATAGAACTCTCATTTTAACAACTAATATGAGCTCTCATAGATGATTGCCACAGATTCTAGGACTTTTGCCTTCTGAAACTTAGCAATATAGAAGCAGCAGGAGGGAAAAAATTAATCTGACCCTCACTACTGACTTATGAAACAAGACCATGATTCTGCATAGTACATTAAAACTTCTGAATCACTGACTTATGTCCATCTCTCTGTTAACATGCTCATTTGCTCAATTAATATTGTCTATAATATGCAAAACATTGTGTATATTCATACAAATAGACATATGAGATTAAAAAAACATAGTTTTTTTTTCTATTTGAAAATACAAGTAAATGGGACAGAAAAAAAGTAGCTTAAACATGTTTTCTCAAGTGTCTAGCAGGACCAATCACTTTCTTACTTATTGTGACATATTGAAAAGGGCATAGACTTTGAAATAATTTTGTAGAAAGTTTTTTTTCCCACTTACTTCCTATGTGATATAATTTTTTAAAATTATAATTTTTTAAAATATGCTCTAAAGCATATTTTTGCTACTCTGTAAACAGAGGACAATGATCCAAATGTATAAAAACTAGTAGAATATTATAGATGACCTAAGTAAGGAGACATAATAGAGTCCTTGGCATATAGAAGGCTATCAGTGGATGTTAGTTACTTTTTTTTTTTTTTTAATTACTGACTCTGGAATGAGTCTGATTGAGCTGTGATGCTTAACCAACTGAGCCACCCAGGCACCCCAGGAACTTAAAATTTTGATTAAGATAACCCACATGAGGCATTTAACGTAACACCTGGATCATCATGTATCCTGATCAAAGTTTAGCTATCTTTTTATTAGCTTTATTATTTATTTTATTATTTTATCTTGAGGTCAATATTTCTCATGCCAGACATAACTAAATTCATCCAAAAAATACAAGGTACGTCAAGTTCTATAACCCACATTTTAGGGATGAAAAAAATATCTGAAATACAAATACATTTGCATTAGAAATATTATTAAATCTATGGTCTGTTTCTGGCACAAGAAATTTTGGAGAATGGACAGTGAATCCCAATGCTTAAGTTAACTATGGGGTGTTCTGCTTTACTTCACTGGCCCAGAGACCTGACCTGAGATGTTTCTTGCCCCTTGAATATCTCCATATTCTTCCTAATACTACTTGGACATCTCAGTCCTCTCTGCTTTATGGCATTCTTCTGTCACCTTTATATAAGAGCAAAGAGAAACCATGTCTGAAGTGATAAATTCCTACCACAGAGAACTCCAGTCTGTCCTGTGTCACCGCACACATCCCATCATCTTATTATTAGAATCAGGCCTTGACTTTTAGAAGGTCCTCCCAATGTTGATGCATTTGTGGATTTACCTTTAGCAAAAGCTCCTTGGAGCCAGGGATCCATGACCAGATAATGGGATCATTCATGCTGCCTGATATATGCAGTGACTCTTGAAATCTGTCATCGTGAAGCTCTTTCATTCCTTCCACCAAGAACTGCTCAAATAGAAATGGCTCAAGCCATTTGAAGGAACACGGGGAAACTATCGTTTAAGACAAGGAAAAAACACTTTATTCACTAGTCCTTATTCAAGCCAACTCATAAATATATATAACTGAAAATTTCAAAGGAATTTTTTTATATGGGTTAACTCTTTTCCCTTGAATTTACTGTTCTTAAAATAACAGCAAGTGTTTTTATTACTGGGAGGCAATGTGATGTTTTGTAAAAGAACAAAATTCAAACTTAAGCAAAACTATTCTTAAATCAAAACTCTATCATAATGAATAACTGCAGTTCCTTACAAATTTATTTATCCTATCATACACTTGTTTTCTTGGTCTAAAAATGGGGATGTGTGTGTGTGTATGTATATACATATATATACACAAATTCCCATATATATGTACATACACCATGTGTGTGTGTGTATATATATGTATATATACACACACATATAATGAGCTTACTGGGAATATTAAATGGGAGCACGTTTTAAAATGTTTTGCTTGGGGGCACCTGGGTGGCTCAAATGGTTAAGCGTCTGCCTTTGGCTCAGGTCATGATCCCAGGGTTCTGGGATTGAGCCCCGCATTGGGCTCCCTGCTCAGTCGGGAGCTTGCTTCTCCCTCTCCCTCTACCATTCCCTCCACTTGTGCTCTCTGGTTCTATCTCTCTGTCAAATAAATAAATAAAATCTTTAAAAAAAAGGTTTTGCTTGGCACTTGGAACATATTCCACAAATGGTGGCTGAGTTCCTTTTGGAAAATTTTTGTGTATGAGCCAAATAGCCTTCAAATCTCACTGGTACTATGCAACAGAGAAAGGGTGTATTGTGAAAATCTAGAAATATACATAGTCAGCCAATTGCTCCCCATTACCTACTCCAGCATACATGTAAATCTGATCCTGCAATAGTTATAAAATGCAACATGGATTAAATATATTCATCATAGGTGGCAGAGCAGGAGGACCAATAGAACAGTGGCTTTGTAATCTAGAAGCTTGGTTTGAATCTTGTTGCTTAAGAGAGGAGGACATCATTCTTGATTTTTCAGTTCTCTCATTTTTCATATTCAATATTTCATCAATATCACATATATTTTCTTTCTATCCCCATTCTTTTGGATCCCCACTGCCATTAGAGATATCTTGAACCCCATCATAATTAGCTTGAACTGTATTAACACCCTGGTCTTGCCTGCTTCAAGTTTGATAGTCAGCATTATCCTTCCAGCATAAAAATCTGATCAGGCTGCTTATCTTTTTCAACTCATCAAAGATTTTCCATTACTCTAAGTATAAAGTCTAAGCCCCTTAAATAGCTTCTAAGACTCTTAACTAAATGAACTTTGCCTGCATCGCTGGACTCATCATTTGCTACACGCTTTGTTCTATGGCTTCCCTTGCTAGGCTTACCATTTTTTCTCCTCAGTTCCTAAAACATTTGCTTCAGAATGCTTCTAAACATGTTTCTTGCAACGTCCATTCCTATTCCCCTAAATCTCACCTCACACATTCACCTTAGTAACTTTCTCCCTCTAGACAGATAGGTAGGTAGGTAGGTAGGTAAGTAGGTAGGTAGGTAGGTAGATAGATGATAGATGGTAGATAGATAGATGATAGATAATTACAACAGTTTTAGGTTTACAGAGCTATTGGGATGATAGTACTGAGAATTCTCTATAAACCATACCCAGTTTCTCCTATTCCCACCCTTTTTTCCCTATTTTTTTTAAACTGTACTTTATTATAGTATATTTATCATAATTAAAGTGATATTAATATTGTTGGTTAGTTTAAGTCTATACTTTATTTACATTTCTACATTCATCCCTGATGTTCTATTTTTCAAAATCTCTTCCAAGGTCCCATATGACATTTAGTAGTCATATCTCTTTAGGTTTCTCTTGGTTTTGATAGTTTCTCATGTTTTTTTTTGTTTTTGAAGACCATGGCATTTTTGAAGATTACTGGAATCTCTTTCAGCTGGTTCTTTTGTCTGATGATTTTCTCATGATTAGACTGGGGTACAGGTTTTGTAGGGGGCACAGATTTGTGGGAGAAGACCACAGTGGGGAGAAAGTGCCATTTACGTTACCACATGGAAAGGGTACATACAATCATTATGACTTACCATTGTTCATGTTAATCTTGGTCACCTGACTTGAAGTATTTATCAAGAATTTCACTATAAAGTTATTGTTCTCCCCTTCTATATTATTTTCTTCGGGAAAAAGCCAGTAAACATAGCCACACTTAAGGAATGGGAATTATATCCTATCTTTTATGAACACAGTATCTACTTAAGTTATATTAGCCAAACCATTGAATGAGTTGGGAAGTTGCTTTTGCGTTATGAAAGAGATTGTAGAGAATTGGTACCATCTTATTTGAAAGTATGGTAGAATTCACTCGTGAAACAATCTGGGTGTAATGATTTTCCTCTGAAAAGGTTGCTAGTTTTGGGGGCACCTGGGTGCCTCAGTCGGTAAGCATCTGATTCTTGATTTCAGCTCAGGTCATGATCTCAGGGTCATGACATCAAGCCCTTTGTGGGGCTCCATGCTGGACATGGAGCCTGCTTAAGATTCTCTCTCTCCTGGGTGCCTGGGTGGCTCAGTAGTTAAACGTCTGCCTTCGGGAAGAATGAAGGGGAGTAAGTCAGAGGCGGAGACGAACCAGGAGAGATGATGGACTCTGAAAAACAAACTGAGGTTTCTGGAGGGGAGGAGGGTGGGGGGATGGGTTAGCCTGGTGATGGGTATTGAGGAGGGCACATTCTGCATGGAGCACTGGGTGTTATGAACAAACAATGAATCATGGAACAGTACACCAAAACAAATTATGTAATATATGGTGATTAACATAACAATAAAAAAATTAAAAAAACAAACAAACAAACAAAAAGTCTGCCTTCGGCTCAGGTCATGATCTTAGGGTCCTGGTATCGAGCCCCACATCGGGCTCTCTGCTCAAAAAAGCCTGCTTCTCCCTCTCCCACTCCCCCTGCTTGTGTACCCTCTCTTGCTGTGTCGATTTATAGTTTAATTCAATTGCAGTTCAAGCAGATATGTTGTATGATTTCTGTTATTTTAAATTAGATAAATTAAATTTTATGGCCCAGAGTATGTATTATCTTGGTTGAATGTTCCATGTACACTTGAGAAAAAATTTTGTTCTACTATTGTTTGATGGATTCTTCTACAAATGTCAGTTAGGTAAAGTTGATTGGTAGTAATCATCAGGTCAACTCTATTCTTGCTGATTTTCTGTCTGCTTGATCTGAAATACTGTTTATTTCTCTGTAACATTTGAAAGACAATTTCACTGGATATAAAATTCTAGGTTATTGTTTTTTTTTTCCTGTCAATACTTCTAATATTTCACTCAACTCTCTTCTTGCTTACATGCTTTTTAATGAGAAGTCTTTATAATTCTATTCCTTGCTTCCTTAGAGGTAGGAGGTCTTCCCACTCCTGTTCTAGCTTCATTCAAGATTTTCTAATTGTCTTTGTTTTTCTGCGTTTTCAGTATGATACACTCTATGATAGGTTTTGATTGTTTGGTATTTATTCAGATTTCTAATCTCTGGGCTTCCTGGAGGTATAGTATGGTGACTGTGACTAATTTGGGGAAAACTCTGTCATTATTACATCAAATACTTATTTGGTCTTTTCTCTCTTTGTTCTTTGAATATTCTAATTATGTATTTGTTATATTTTTTGTACAAGTAACATACTCTTCTACTTCTTTGTATGGGTAACATACCACTTTCTTCTTGTCCCAGGACTGCATTACTGATGCTGAGTATGGGACTCCTTTGGTGTCCAAATAAATATAACTCAGAAGTAAATGGGAGTTAGTGCCACATGGATTTAACTTTTGAATAATGAGAGATGAAACCAGCTCAAATATTTTCTTTTTCCTAAATTTGGAGCAACTGTTCTAAAATATAGTGCTTAAATGCAGCCTCTCAAAAGGCCCTTCCTTGATATCTTGGCTCTCCCACCTTTTTTTATTATTTATATGCTTTATTATTTTCCTTTATTTCTATCTCCCTGAATTGTAGTACCTTTCTTCCAGCTCTAGTTTTTAGTCACTAAAGCTAAAATAGTAGTAACTATAATTGTGATTCTACAGCAAACAATTATACAGTAGTTACCAGGTACTAGGAATTGTTTTAAATGCTTTATGTATATCTACGTATGTACACCTATTTTATCTTCCCCACCGTAAACCTATGGGATTCTGTGTATTATGCCAATTTTATAAGTTAGAAAACTAAGTCTCAGGGAGGCTGTATAATATGTTTGAGCCCATGTATCTCATAACTGATAGGTCTAAGATTCAAATGTAGGCATCAAGGCCAGAATCCATGCTCTCAAATGCTACATCATGATGGCTTAGGCTCAGAGAACCATTCAACTCTATTAAGGAGCGATAAGAGAGAAAAAACAAAGGAAACCAAAAAGAAGAACCGGGTTTACTGCTATTTTAGGTGGATGGGCGGTCTAGAAATTCTTTGTTTATTAGATTCTTTTTTTTTCTTTGTTTATTAGATTCTAGAAATGATTTGCAAAGTAATATTTAACATGAAAGAAATGTCTCAGCATGGTGACCAGGATGCATGTGCCATGGTAGTTTTAGGCATCATTAAGGTCATAGACATGAGGACTTAAAATTGCATTTAGTCCATTCTCATTTAATGTGCTGGAAAACTAAAATACAGATAGTGAAAGACTTGGCCAGTTCACTCTTCATGTTATAAATGATGACTTTGTTATAAATTTGTTACAATTAATGCTGATGATTTCTTTTGGATTCATCATAAAATGAGTCTATATGATTTTCTACATCTTCTATGAGTTTGAATAATTTAAGGTCTGTAGAAGATCATTTGATGATTAAATATTTACGGAATGTTAGTTGTCCACACAGATAGAAAGATAAAAGCTTTTAAAGTTGATTCTTAGAGAGTTTTTAAATTATTAACAAACTCAAGGAAAATAAGAGATAAGAAAAGCAAAAGGACTGTGTCCATTATGAATTACATAGGTATTTACCATTAGCTAACTTTGTTTTTGTCCATAATCATGAAAGAAACAGGTTATTGAAGGGGTGGGGCTCATATCTGGCATTTGAACTAATATATTTTATTTAGTTAAGATATAATTAACTGTTAAAGACCATGAGATATAAACTGAATATTGGACAAATATGTGAGAAATACAAGATGTAAAATAAATCCCTTTCATCCAAGAGGATCTAATAGTGACACACACAGAAACGTATATAGGACAGTTACTATGGTGCTATGTGATAAATTCTGGAAGAGATAACTAAAGGATTCAGAAACACTGATAAAAGAGCACAAAATAACCTGAGGTACATGTGGGGAAAGATATTCTGAGAGAAAATAGCAGAGGGTATAAGTATCCATGTAAAATCAGTGATTTTTTTTAGGTTGATTAATCTTTAGATATTTAATTTATTCCAAGAAGAAATAAAGACAATGACTTCATTGGCATAGTAAAAAAATAAGAGAAATAGGGGCGCCTGGGTGGCTCAGTCATTAAGCATCTGCCTTAGGCTCAGGTCATGATCTCAGGGTCCTGGGATTGAGGCCCACATCGGGCTCCCTGCTTGGCGGGGGGCCTGCTTCTCTCTCTCCCTGTCTGCCTGCTTGTGTTCCCTCTCTCACTATGTCTTTATCTGCCAGAATAAATAAAATCTTTAAAAAAAATAAAAATAAAAAAATAAAGAGAAATGGTCTTATTAAAAATATTTTCATCACAAACTTTTTCGTTTGTCAACTTGTCAAGGCCCTTGAGTATATCACTTCTGTTTTCAATAGGGTCTATTAAATGATATTTATTTTTGTGATAGTGTTATTTATTTTTTCATAAATTGTTATGAATTTATATACTTTAGTTCATGATAGTAATCTTTATCTTTTCCTTATATAGCCTTCCATTAAAACGATGTATACACCATTGTATTATCTGTACCCTGTAGGTGTTTAATATTTATTAAAACAATGAATCAATGTCTCAACATTAATTTAATGAAACTGGATTTCTATATGAGAATTCTTTTGATTACAAGTGACAAAAATTAAAAAAAACTAGCTCAGGATAAGAAGATATTTATTGCAAATTGAATCACATTATTGGGAAGTCCATTGATAGATTTGATTATATCTAAATAGATTTGCAGTTGAACCATTGGCAATCCTTCTTTCCTTTTCTCCTCCCCTCTTCTCTAGTCCTTTTGTCTTTCCTCTCTTTCTCTCTCAGCTCTTCTCTATTTTTTTCTTTTTTTAAAGATTTTATTTATTTATTTGAGAGAGAGAGAATGAGAGAGAGAGCACAAGAGGGAAGAGGGTCAGAGGGAGAAGCAGACTCCCTGCCAAGCAGGGAGCCCGATGTGGGACTCGATCCCGGGACTCCAGGACCACGACCTGAGCCGAAGGCAGTCGCTTAACCGACTGAGCCACCCAGGCGCCCCAGCTCTACTCTATTTTTATTGTCTTTATTTTCTGTTGGGAAGGCCCCTAGGGCAATAAAGAAGGCCTCCAGAAACTTGATATCAAACTGGTCTTTAGAGCTGAGGAATTCCTCAGTAACAACATAGTATAGTGTATCTTGTTAAATTTATCTTCTAACTCTTTAGAAAGAGTCTGGACAAGAGTCATCAGGTGGTAAGTGGGCAAGGCAGAATAATATATAGTCTTATCAGAACATGGAATAGAGAGAAGCAATTCCCTAATGGAAAGATGAATGCTGGTTGGATTGTCTTTAATCACTTATTTATTATATTTTTTTACAAGATTCACTACCTGAGAGATGCAGTGAGGTCTGATTATATAAATTTGTCATCACAGGAAATTAATTACCCAGCCCACCAATATGGGAAAAGAAAAAGAAACTACTGACTCTGAGGAACAGCTAACTCATGATCGTCTGCACCCCTATCACCTGAGGCTGGGTTCCTCCTGATTGCAGCAAACACTAGAGATTATTTTTATTTTTTCTCTAGCACGTAAAATTATCCACAGAGCGAGCCCCTAATTCTTCCCTAATGGTCTCTATTGTGGAATATTAAATAAATTTAATATCTCAGGTGCAATACATCTTCTGAAGTGGAACTGTGAATTTTATGCAGTCTCAGACAACACAAATATGGTCAGGATTTTTGCAAAATCTTGCAGTCTGAATGAGTGTGAGTATGGAGCTGAAAATGCCTCCAGAATATGTGCATTCTTGTGTACCAGTTATTAATTTAGTCAGGCACCGTTAGCCAGACAGACCATTAGCCAACCAGCCTCTGAGCCCGTGCATCACGCACCCATGCAACCGGTCACCCTTTAATCAGACACTTAGCTAGTCAGCTGGCCTTCATGCAGATAGTCAACCAGTCAGCCTGCAAGTTAACTAGTCAGTCTGCCAGGCAGCTAGTCAACCAACCAATGAACCTTTGAGCCAGGGAATGACTGACCAAGTCAGTAAGCCTTTTCTTTCAGCCTGGCAGCCAGGCATCCAAATCTTTTGCCAATTTATCAGCTGTGAGCCAGTCATTCCTCAAATCTAGCTATAGAGGTGTCCAGTTTTTTAGCTTTGTTTGGCTTTTAGTATTGCTCTGGTTTACTGCTTACTCTCTCAATAATTTTATTCATCATGAGCAAACTGAATTATTTCATTATGGATTTTCCAACTAGACAGGATACTTAAGACTGCACAATGCTGATAATCAGAAGAGAATGTACTATAAAATGTTAATAGAGTCAGCAGGTTTGCAGAAGCCATGCCAACATATTTAGAAGAATATTCACATTTTAGGAAGATATATTATTGACAAAATAAAGGAGTAATAGTTATAGAATTGTCATGTTTTAAATTTTGTAATTAACAAGTCTCTCAGGTGTTCCATTTATGTAGTATTTTGTAAATAACTTTAATATTTTAAAAATAAAACAGATTTACTTTTCAGGTATTATAAAGTTAAGGATTTCAGGTAATCCAAATATATCTTCCTCAGTTATTTCAAATGAGTCTGTTTCCCTCTATTGAAAAAGAAAAGTAAATTCAATGTTTACTCTTAAATTTACTCATTCTACAAATTCATTTGTATACTGCATAACAGATGGTGTTCCAAAGTTCAAAGTTTAAAGACAAAAAAACAAAATACACAACAACTCTGCTTTGAAGGAATCCATAGGCTTTGACATAGGTGAAAACAAACACTTAACTCAATAAGGGTCTAATCCTAACAAGTACAAAGTTTTATGTGATCACGCAGGGGTGTTTCCAGAGAATAGGATGACGTTAAGGTGAGTTTTGAGGAGAAGCAGAAGCAAGTTAGGTCCTATACGCATATCTTGTTCTTGGATGAACTTCATCCTGAAAGTTACAGAGTTACACAATCCCTGGAAGGATTGTGCCTGAGAGCAGGGATTCTGTGCCCATCAAGCAATGACATTCTGCATGACTGCTCTTATATTCTTGGACAGCACTCTTCAAACTTTTTTGTTCATGAATTTCCAAAAGGATTATGAAAACCTCAACTCTCTCAAATATTTAAATAGGCATATAACATTTAACCTTAGGTGTGGATAGTTGTAAATGTTTTAGTTCCTGGCACACATTAAATGGTGAAAATTTTAAAATAAGACACATAGGTCATTCTTATAAATATATTCCAAGGAAATGGAAGTTGATAACCACTCTTTTGGAGTCATGGACCCAATTTCAATGTGTGAAGGAGGGTTTCCCACATCCCCAGCAAGCCATTCTCAGACATCAGCTGGGTATCCTAAAATTCAACTCAATTTTTATAGTATCTACCTGGACCTAGCATCAGATCCCATGAGTAAATGACTCAGTCCCACACAACCACCCACGCATAACTCTGTCCATCTCCCACCCCACTTTATTTTTATTTTTTTTAAGATTTTATTTATTTGACAGAGAGACACAGCAAGAGAGGGAACACAATTAGGGGGAGTGGGAGAGGGAGAAGCAGGCTTCCCGTGGAGCAGGGAGCCCGATGCGGGGCTCGATCCCAGGGCCCTGGGATCATGACCTGAACCGAAGGCAGATGCTTAACGACTGAGCCACCCAGGCGCCCTCCCACCCCATTTTAGATGCCAGTCACAAACCCAGGTGTCACCTATGCTTCTGACCTACTGGCTATAGATCAGAGGTTCCCATGACCCCTCTCCTCAGGTTCTATTAATTTGCTACAGCAGCTCACAGAATTCAGAGAAACATTTTTCCTACTAGATTACTGGTTTATTATAAAAGGATATAATTCAGGAATGCCAGATGGAAGAGATGCACAAGACAAGGTATGAGGAAAGGGTGCGACGCTTTCATGCCCTTTCCAGGGCCACCCCTCTTCCCACATCCACGTGTTCACCAACCTGGAACTTTCCAGTCTGTCCTTTTAGAATTTTATGAAGACTTTACATGGGCATGGTTGATAAAATAATTGACCATGAAGATGGAGGGTGGGACCGGATATTCCAACCCTCTAATCGTAGGGTTGTTTCCCCTGTGCACAGTCACTCATCCTTAAGGGAGGTCTAAAATTTACCTCATAACGTAACAAGAGGCTTTATTACTCTCCACACTTAGGAAATTCCAAGTGCCTTAGGAACTCTATGCCAGAAATGGGGACAAAGACCAAATATATACAGTTGTCCCTCTTATCCGTGGTTTCGCTTTCACAGTTTCAGCGCCCGCGGTCAACCACTATCTGGAAGCGGAAAATTCTCCTGACGAATCATCAGAAGGTCAATAGCAACCTAAATCTACATCACCAAGCCTACGTCACAAAGCTGCGTCATTTACCTCGCTTCATTTCGTCAGGCAGGCAACTTATCTCGCAGCTCGGGAAGTAGAGGGTGAGTACAGTGCAGGAAGGTATTTTTAGAGAGTGAGATCACATTCACATAAACTTTTAATATAGTGTGGTGTTATAATTGTATGTTATTATTAGTTACTGTTGTTAATTTTTTACCCTCTGTAATTTCTAAATTAGGCTTTATCATAGGTATGGATATATAGGATAAAACAGTACGTGCAGGATACTGTAAATCCAGTAGTGTCCATAGTTTCACTGGGGGTCTTTGAACATATACCCCTTAGATAAGGGGGGACTACTGTATTTCTTATTATAAATCACAATATTGTAACATCATTTTATAAATTTGCAAGATTTTTTTTTCTAACAGATTTTATAGCCCTTTTCTTTTTTTCTCTTAATTTTCTTTTAAGATTTTATTTATTTGAGAGAGAGAGAGACACAGCGAGAGAGGGAACACAAGTGGGGGGGGTGGGAGAGGGAGAAGCTTGGCTCCCGCGCAGCAGGGAGCCCCGTGCGGGACTCCATCCCAGGGCCCTGGGATCATGACCCGAACCAAAGGCAGATGCCCAAGGACTGAGCCACCCAGGTGCCCCTGGCCCTTTCTTCTACTTGAACTCTTATTTCACTACCTTTATTCTAATGTAATTGTTTATCCTTGAAAGTGTCTTATTTTTTTTTTTACCTTACCGCACTTTATAATGTGTTTTTATTTTTATTTTTTAATTTTTTTAAAGATTTTTATTTATTTAACAGAGATAGAGAGCACAAATAGGCAGAGCGGCAGACAGAGGGAGCGGGAGAAGCAGGCTCTCCGCGGAGCAGGGAGCCGAATGCCGGGTTTGATCCCAGGACCCTGGGATCATGACCTGAGCCAAAGGCAGACGCTTAATGACTGAGCCACCCAGACGCCCCTATAATGCGTTTTTAAAAAATTTATAATTTATGCATTAAAATACATTTTATATTATAGGGTCTGGTAGCTGATAGTCTCTAAATATTTAAAATTAATTGGATTAGTATTATATTGTAATTAATATTAGTATAATTTGCAATCAACTTATTGTATATATATATTTTTTCTAAATTGGATTCTTAATGTGAAAGGGACTTTTTATCAATTAGAGCATTTATTCACAGAATAATATTTCTTATTAGTAGAGTGAGAAAGAGAAACCAACACCAGTTACATCTTTTTTTTTTTTAAAACTAAGATAACTTCTGAGTACTCCATGTACACAGATAAGTAGAAGGGAATAAAAAGTTTTGTCATGTAAAAATCACTCAGTGCTGTAAACCCCTTCCAAGCTGCAATTCAAAAAAATTCACAATTCTCCATCACCAAGGTGTTTTCAGTGATCTGTCAGTAGACATCTCCATTATGTCACCTATAATTTTGTTGAAGAAAAGTACTGAAAACCGTCTGACTTGCAAACAAATTTATTTCCTAGCCAGTGGAGTCATTATTTTCCTTAATTTCTGGGAATTACATAAAAAAAAGCTTTACTAAGCCTTATCAGGTTATTAACTCTGTTTTTCATCAACTTAGAGGCACCTTGTTTATCCTTATATAACCTGAGAGAATTGAAAAGCATGTACCATTAACTTAAAGCATCTTTGCCAATATTGCATGAATATCAGTACACATATACCATTACTTTTGTACAGAAGCATAACTTACATGCATTGAAGTGTACTAAAGTTATATATTTTTGTACCCTTCACTTCTGACCTCTTATTCCATTCTCTAAAAATAACACTGAAGTTCAGTGAGGAAGGCCTTTTCAATAAATGGTGCTGGGTCAATGGAAAATTATATGAGAGGGGCGCCTGGGTGGCTCAGTTGGTTAAGCAACTGCCTTCGACTCAGGTCATGATCCTGGAGTCCCGGGATTGAGTCCCACATCGGGCTCCCTGCTCAGCGGGGAGTCTGCTTCTCCCTCTGAACATCCCCCCCCCATGCTCTATCTCTTTTTCATTCTCTCTCTCTCAAATAAATAAATAAAATCTTAAAAAAAAAAAAGAAAATTATATGAGCAAGAAAAAAATCTCTGTTGGAGCACGTCTTTGAGAGGACATAACCGCTAGTTGACCTGAGTGCAGGACTTGGGCAATAAAAGGCTCCTTGGTCCTCTCCCCTGTCCTTGGAATATATATTCCACCAGCCGTCTCCATAGCAAGAGCTGGTTCAAGGACATAGCCTTGAGGTCATCTGGACTGAATCCGTAACCCAAACCTTGTTACGCTTCTGTATAAGCTCTTAAGATTCCAGCCAGCAGAAGGGGAGATCTGCTTGTCTTGTGGCCACTCAAAACAAGCCTCCTGTGTAAATTCCTTTGCTTATTAAACCCTCCACGTGCCAATTGGGGAGGTCTGCCTCTTTTTTCAGTCTCTCCTTACCCTCCATGTGGGGGTAGGGGAGCAGTTTGAGAACCCTCAGCCACACATTATTAACAAATAGCAATTCCATGTCTATTGTAGAACTAAATATGAAAGGGATAACCATAAGAGAATATCATTATTTCTTCAAAGCAGGCAATTTAAAAAACAAACAAACAAACAAACAAACAGGACCATAACAGTGCTAAATATTAAAGAAGTAAATGTGTGTAATAGATTATATTAAAATTGAGAACTTCACTTATCCAAAGGATCCATTAAGAGAGTGACAAAACAACCCAATAGAATGACAGAAGGTATTCATATTATGAATCTTATATTCAGAATATATAAAAGAACACTTACTAATCAATCAGGAAAAAACCAGATGATCCAGTTGTAAAGTAGGAATAACACTCTAGGCATGCATTTCACACACATGGAGATTCAAAGGGCTAAGGAGTCTAGCTAGGAAAGGTCATCAGCCTCATCAGTCACCAGGGAAATGCATATCAAAACCACAATGTGATAGCACCTTCCACCTACCAGAAAAGCTGTATGATGAACCAGGCAGACAGTACTAAATATTGGTAACGATGAGGGGCATTAACCATTCTGATACAGTGACTTTGTACAACTCTTCGGCAGTTACTTACAAAGCTAAGCATATCCGATGACCCAGAAATTCCACACTTAGTTATAGACTCAATTGTATTACAGTATTATTTATTTGAAATACTTTCCTTTGCACTTTGGATTAGTTTGATGATTTTGTTGTAAATCAAGCGACTGTATTTGTATGTGTTCCAAAACCAGTGCGATGCTTATTTTGAGGGCGTGGAGTGGGGGAGGGCATCGGGAAGGGCGCCAGAACAGGTGCGCCTCCAGAAGAGGTGGGCTCCAGGCAGGCGGGCAGCAGGGGCAGTTTCGGGAGAGGGAGCACCCCTGGGCTAAATTACTCCTGGGAGCCAAAAGCAGCCATGGAGGGAAAAGCAGGCTGGTGCACAGCGCTGGTGTCACTACCTCCACCCATACTTTCTTAATTATTGTATATCTACACAAGATATTAAAATCAGGTAATGTATGGTGATTAACATAATAAAAAAAATCAGGTACTGTAAGCCCTTGAATTATTTGCTCTTCAAGAGTGTCCTGGCTGTTTTCAGAGCATTTCCATATGAAGTTGAGAGTAATCTTTTCAGCTTCTACACACAAATCAACGAAAGCCTTCTTTTCTTTTAATTGGAACTGTCTTGAATCTACAGATAAATTTGGGGAGAATTGAAATCTTAGCAGCTTGGGTCTTCCAATGGAATAGGTCCCTTTTGAGGTTTCTGATGTTTTTAAAATGATACAGTTCCGGATACTGTTTATTACAACTTTGTTAATAACCCTGAATCATAGATTATTTATGAATTCTTCCCAGCTGCCTGTGAAGATTATGGATATAAAATTAACTAATGGCCTTAGAAAACTGAAACTTAGTCTTTCCATTTTTTCATTCTGGATGTTTATGTTTCTTTGCTTTTTTGTTTGTTTTGTTTTATTTTGCATTGTTTTTCTTTTTCTTTTATCATCTGTTCCCATTCAATTTGCCCATCTAAATTCATTAATTGTTCTGATACTAATTTCATACAAAGTAATAGTGGCCCAGAACTAGCCATTAGCATTCCTTCCAGCACTAAGAAACAACCCCTATTTGTGTTTACAGTACAGAGTTATAAATTATATTGAAATATCATTCAGTTAGAGTCATTCTCCAAGATGGTAAAGAGATGGATGGTCTCCAGGGGAGGGTTGTCATAAAAAGGAAAATCAAACCAGCTGAATAATACGATAAGTCTCTGTATAAAGCTAGCTCAGCCAAGCAGGGATATGAAAGGTGGCAGCCTTTGAGGAGATGGCTGACAGATTTCATTTGTTGAGGATCAGATCTTGCCCTGGTGTCACATGTCATATTTTCCCACCACCCTTTTGGTGTTCTACAGGCACCCTCTCCAGGTGCTGTCAGGGGAATACGCGGTGGCTGCCAGTTAAAGGGCAGGCATGTTTAAGTCAAGTGTATAAAAAACAGCCATTTTCTCCTCTCCTGCTGTAAGGTTCATATGGAATCTCTAGTTGATTTACTAATCATATAGAAAGAAAATGAGGCTGGCATAAGTAAGTTTGACTCTTTCTTCCTTCTGTCCCTCCCTTTCTCCCTCCTTCCCTCCCTTCCTTCCTCCCTCCCTCCCTCCCAGCTTCTCTCCCCCTTTCTTCCTCCCTCTCTGCCTTTCTTCTTGTTTTCTTTTCCATTTTTTCTTACCTAATTATTTTTTAGTTCCTCTTTTATTTTTTTTTATGTAACTTGCCCTCCCTACCCTAACCTACTTACCTGCTTTCTACTATTCCCTTCTTCCTTATAATTATGGAGTTGTAGAATTCTTCTATAGTTAATATTTTCTGACCCTGATGTGTTTTCATTGTGGGAAGAATCCATCCATAGGTTGTCTAAGACTCATGCTTGCTTCATCAGTTATCTTGAAGAGTCTCCGTGACCTCTTCTTTCACCGTTCCCTTACTCTCTCCTTTCTCTTTTTATGCACATTGTGAGTATGTGTGCGTGTGCATGTGCGTGTGTGTCTTCTTCTTGTCAAGGCATGGTGCTATCTAGGCACCAAGAACTGAGAGATGAGCAAATATTTATTTCTGTCCTAGAGTAGTTCGCCAACTTATTCCTTCAGTTGTCTCTTAGCCTTGACAACTGACAATTTCAATCACTGCGTCAAGAGGGAATCCAAGGCCGTCACAATAAGGACCATACGGAGTTTATTAATAAACCTGAAATAAGGTATTCAGGGCTTTACAGGCTATGTACGAACATATGTATAGGCACTCTGTTTTTTTATTTCTTTTTTTTTAAGATTTTATTTATTTATTTGACAGAGAGAGACACAGTGAGAGAGGGAACACAAGCAGGGGGAGTGGGGGAGGGAGAAGCAGGCCTCCCGCGGAGCTGGGAGCCCGACGCGGGGCTCGATCCCAGGACCCTGGGACCATGACCTGAGCCGAAGGCAGACCCTTAATGGCTGAACCCCCCATGTGCCCTGGCACTCTATTTTTTTTTTAAGATTTTATTTATTTATTTGTCAGAGAGCACAAGCAGGGGGAACGGCAGGGAGAGAAAGAAGCAGGCTCCCCACCGAGCAAGGAGCCCAACGTGGGGCTCTATGCCAGAACCCTGGGCTTATGACCTTAGCCAAAGGCAGCAGCTTAACCAGCTGAGCCACCCAGGTGACCCTGCATAGGCACTTTAAATAAGTTTTATGATTTTTTTTTCCCCAGGGAAACAAAAGAATTTGAGGTTTGGTTTAGTCTAAAATTGATACCTAGGTATCTATATGAGCTCATGATTTTCAGACAATTTCATTCCTGACCCTACCCTGTTCTACTTTCTAGCCTCAACTCAAATACTGACAACATAATTAAAATTCTCAAAATTATTTCAGTAAACATGCTTGAGTCTAACAACCAAAAAATAACATGGTAACACTATAAAATGAATTCAGGTATTCTAACCATTTATCCTCATCATACCTAATAAGTACTAGGCACTGTGTGCACTTGCTTATACTCTCTTTCTCTTTCATACACAAACTTATGTACATAGACAAATGCAGAATATATACTATATAAAGTTGTACACTCATCATATGGTTAGTTTGGAGAAATGTAGATGAATGACAATAAATAATGTAGTTTTTAGTTTCCTATATTTTTTAATGATATTTTGTACATTAGAATGGATAATTCCAAATCTTTAATATTGGACCTAGGTTTTAAACAGTACACTGATTTGAGAAAATTGTAGAAACCTTCTGAATAATAAGTTTTCATTCATATTTGTAATAATAATATACTTTATGTGCCTTACAGTTTGATGATCAAAAACATACTTTTAAAAAGTGCTTTGTAGGGGGGTGGGGGGATGGGTTAGCCTGGTGATGGGTATTAAAGAGGGCATGTTGTGTGTGGAGCACTGGGTGTTATGCGCAAACAATGAATCATGGAACACTACATCCAAAACTAATGATGTAATGTATGGTGATTAACATAACAATAAAAATTAAAAAAAGTGCTTTGTAAATGACAAAACTGTTATCATTTACATCATTAACATTGATGTTATTTCATAAGTATGTGGGAAAATGTCTTTAGCATAAACTTAAAATTTCACCATGATGAAATTTAATAAGAAATGATAAAGCTGACTTATGTATTTATGTGTGTGTATGTGCATTGTGAGAATGTATAATTAGATGTAGTAAGTCTGGAATATTTATGCAAAATATGAAGCCTAAAGCATTTTTCTCAGGACTGGGATTTGATTATTCCCTGCTTACAATCTAGTAAATTAAGCCTGATTCTTTTTCATAGATGTTTCCAGAAGACATGAAACTCCTTGGTCAGAAACAAAGAATTCTGTCATTCATGGCATAGTAAGTAAGATGATTATCATCATGTTTTTATCATTTCCTCTTGCCCCCCCAAATCCCATGTGGAAAGCCTTGACATATGCCCCCATACACAGAGGGCTGTGTTCTAAAAGAGGAACAGTGAGCCGAAGAAACCTACTGTTTTATAGCAAACAGGAAATATGTAAACCTTCGTTCTTTGGGGAGATGTTGCCCCTCAATTACTTGTTATAAGTACAACCCTGAGAAATGGCCCAGGTAATGAGTTGCCAGGGCATTGAGTTGTGGTACTTAGAAGCACATGCAGGAATATTAGAGACACATAGAGAAATGTCTCCCAACATTTTTTTTCTCATATCCTTTTGTATTTTCTTGTTAAGAAAAGTAATGTTGGCCTCTAAGTAATATGGTCTTTACCATAATTCTGGACTTTGCTTTAGTATTTTAAACCTAGACTTAATATAAAAATGACTTCATTTCAGCCAAATTAGGTTGTGTCCACTAACTTTTACTTAATGCCTACTCTGTGTCTGTCAGGGGGTTGGATGCTTTGTTACATAAGAGATCATTCAGTTCCTAAGAAAGCATTCCAATAAAAAGGCTTTCAAAAATAGTATTTCAAACAGCACTGTCTGAGAAGAGCAAGGCGAAAAGGAAGCTATTGTCTAGCAGTGATCAATTTCAGATAGTTTCAGAATGCCTCTGGTGATATCATTCTCACTATCTCATAATGTTTTGCAAGTTGTTAGGAAGAGGACATTAAATCATTTGATCAGTAGAGCTGTTATCTTCCCTATAACTCATGTAAATCCACTATGTATAGGAAATAATAGTTTAATCACTCTGATGTCATTCTTATAGATAAAGCTCAGCTGCTTTCTTTACAGTTATATTACAGATATTTCAGAATCTGTTTATTTGCACCAAGCAAAAATGTCAAAAATGTACAACTTCTAAGGGAAGGTTTATGCATGTGCATGGTAACACACACACACACACACACACAGATTGACTTATTCCCTTCTCTGTCATCCTTGTAACCATCATCCTCCTAGCAGAAGCTACCAACTGCAATAATCAACAAATTATTCTACAGTTTTCACTCTGGTTACTCCATTCTGTTATCCATTATCAAAATCTTAGGCAGAGTTGATCTTTAAAATGTAAAATGGCTAAAACCATCCAATTTCCTTAGCAATATCTATCGACCCATAGGTTTTCTAGATTAGGAATCTAAGAACTATGACCCATGAGCTACATAAATTTACAATGTTATTTATAAATAAAATTTTATTGGAATATAGCCTTAATGCTCATTTATATATTGTCTGTGGCTGATACTGCACTACAGTGACAGAGTTGAATGGTTGCAACAGGACTTTATGACCTGTAAAATGCAAACAAATAAGAATTTTGTCTTGCCTGAATTTGTTTTTTATTGTGGCATAACTGACTACTATAACGTTATCAGCTTAAAACAACAAAAATGTATTACCTGCTACTTCTACTCCCCATACCAGTGTACACCTCTGAACATGTAGAACAGTGTTCGGTGAAATGTGAAATGTGAAACTTAAACTCCAACAGAAAGTTCAATTAAATACTTGAAGCCACATGTTTGAAAGTCAAGGAAGGTGATATTGCCCGTATCTCTTTCTGATTTTGTTTAGCTATTTTATTCCATTACTACAGTGAAAACGGTGTGATTTAAATTTTTGATTCCTAGAAGAAAGACCATGTAGTAATAATGGGTAAAGATTCAAATACATACATAGCCAAAGAATGTATACAAAAGCAAATATGAACATGAAAAGATGGTCAAGATTAATAGTAGTTAGGAAATTGGAAATTAAAACCATAGTGAGCTACCTACCACTCTATATCTACTACTATAGCAAAACCCAAAGAGCAGAGGTATCAGGAATTATTATTACAGAGCAGTAGTTGCCTGGAGTGAAGAGTCAGTGGTGAGACTTGGGTACAAAGAAACAGCAAGGAACTTTTTGGGATAATGAAAATGTTCTAAGTCTTGATTATGGTGCTTATTTCAGGACTACACTCATTTGTCAAAATCCATCCAACTGGACATTTTAATTGTACATGTAAATTAGGGAATTTTGTTGTCTGGAATTTATAATTAAAGATGTTTAAAAATGTGTATGGCTCATGCTGTCCTCGATTTTACTATAGAATTTTTATTTGAAAAATGTATTTTCTTTTCCAAAGAAGCCATCAAGTACATAGCGCTTGCACACACATACACACCGATACACGCACACACATGCTTACAGACATAGGTAGCTGTGAGCAGCTAGACTGACACAACTGGGAGATTATGGACTTGTATATATCAGGGGGAACCAAATCCACATGCAAGGTAAGATATAAGAGATAAACAAACTAAAATAGACAAGAAATATCACCTGTGGAGAGGAGAATTGAGGAGGCAACCAACCAGTAAAAAGAGAATTCTGTGTGTGTGTGTATGTGTGTATGTGTGAAAGAGAGTGGGTGAGAAGGATGCCACAGTATGTGATTTTGTACTTTTGACACTTCACTCAAACATTCCCTATTTGTACAAACTCATATATATTTTTTCCTTACAAATAAATAGACTTGATTAAAATGTAATGAAATGAAGGAGAAGTTGAATACTGAATTTTAAAATGGTGAGAAAAATCACATGTATGAATATACATAGGTGCCTCAGAGTGTGATATCTTGGGAAAATGGACAGAATTTGGTATGGCTAAGTGTTCATTAAGCCATAACCATCTTTGTAGTCCTAGCATGAACCAGTGCTGTTCTGAGTGTATTTTTATATTTTCATACAGTTAATCTTCCCAGAAATATTTAGATGAAGATGGTAGTGCTTCCTGTGGGTTGTACGAAACTCTCCTCTTTCCATCTTATATTTAGAGGTAGTATTGGAATAAGACACAGGAGAACTGGAGATGGATATAAAAATATCACTTTAGCAAACCATAAGTTAATTGCAGAATATGCAGAAGTTTTTATTAACTATATATAAAAGTCACCCCCCTCTCAAGTTTATACTTTGAGAAGCCCACTGGAGAGAAATTTGGGGTTTATCAAGCAAATCGTTGTCCCAAGAAATCTGTCTTGCACTGCAGAAAAACAAGAGAAAGGTGTTTATAATTCCAGCAGTCTTTAGATTAGCACACACACAAAAAATAAACATAACCCACAATGAGATCATTCAGTCTGACTCTCTGCTGCTTTTTTACACAATTGAAATATTCCTAATTTTCCCATTTTACAGATGAGAAATCTGTACATTGATGCAGATGAGATACAGAGAGTTACATAAGATGTCCAAGGTCTCAAAATTTGGGGGGATATATTTGGATACTCACTGATCTATTTCAGGATTATACACATTATGCTATGCCATTTTGCTACTTCGTTTCTTATTGTATTTTATTTGGAGATTGTATTCTCAAAAGATAGGGCCTGATTATAAATATCTAGAATGCCATACAGTTAAGTTTGCATGCTGAAACTAATGGGAAGCAAGAAATATTTTTTTGTAAGACAAATAACACATTTATTTTCTAGATGGAAAAAATCATACTCAGTAATGCTATATTTTCAAATCCAAACTGCTTTTGTTTCTTTTATTTATTTTTATATTTATTACTGATGTATAATTGATATATGGTACTTTCAGTTTGTTTTATTTTCAGTGTTTTTCTCTTTCTGTGGTTATTATACATTCTTTTTACTTTGGGTGTGTTTTCATTTTCTTGTAGTATTTTTACCTTCTCTTGCTTCTCAAGCATATATGGAAAATAGGTGAATAATTGTGTAAATAGGAAAAGTGAATATTTTAAAGTTCTTCACCAGTTTTTCTCAACATCTTGTGAGATCTTTAGCCACACTATGTGTAAGTGGGTCAGAGATAAAGAAGTTAATCTCTGACCTCTGAGTTGATAAATAAGGCATGTACTGTTCTAGGAACTTGAGTGGTAGAGATAAGAGGCTGTATATATGTGTATATCACATACAAATACATATATGCACACATACATACTTATTTATTTCTCCCCTTGGCCCCACAATACTGAATCTTTTTTTCAATTCTGAATCTTAGCCAAGTTCCTCAACTCTGCTACATATCTTTCACTGAAAAATAAATGTCATGCTGAATTCTCTAATATTCTGTTTCTGTAAGGGGATTAATTTAATGTTAAATACATCTTGTTTGACTGTATTTCCAATACCAAAAGAGATGAGCACCATCTAGAAAAGCTTAGCAATTAGCTAGGCCGAGTACTTTATTATTCAGATGATGAAACAGAGCCCTCTTTCTTACTAGACCCCAACCTTGGATCCTGTCCTTGGTTCACTTACTCCGGTTTCACAAAAATCCCCCACCCTTTGTCTGACCTGCTCTCAGCAAAAACTCTGTTAGAGCAGTTTCACCAAGAATTACCCTACCTCTTAGTAATTTTCCATCTTCCTGCCCAACCCCCCGCAGCTTGACTGTAAATAAATGCCCATTTTTCCTTATTGTATCCAGAACTGAACTCATCTTCCCTACACCTAGCCCCATTGTACTAGCTCCCTCTTCATTAAAGTCTTCCTTACTATCTTTAACAAATGTCATGAATAAATTTTTAATAGAAGACATGAAGTCAAATCTCATGTCCCATTTAGGCCTTTTAAAAAATTCTTATCTTTTGACAATAACTTTATTTTACTGACTTTTTTATGATCAGATGTTGTTTTCTTTTTCTCCTTTTTTTTTTTTTTTGAATTCTGGAATTTTATACAGAAATTTTACAGAATTTGACCCAGAAAAATCTAAGTCGTCTTCTCTAGAGAACAGGCCTATGCATAAGCTTGGGGCTCTTAGGCCAATTATATAATATCTCTAAACCTCATTTTACTGGTTTACGGTAGTAAAAATAATGTGAACCCCAAAGAGCTCTTGTGACCAGTATAAAAGGTGTCAGGTATATGCTAAGATAGGAAACACTAGTATTTAATAACAATTGGTTCAAATATCTTTCTTCCTTTTTAGGATGGCTTCATCTCTTCTTTTTTATTTTTTATTTTTTAGTAAATAGTTGCAATTTTTCTTTGTAGTGATGTACCAGCAGGCTAATATGTCATGAGTGATGTTCATAATACTGGGGGGGTTGGGGGATGAGGAAACTTGGAAAACTTATTTTATACCCCTCCAAAATAACTCACTAATTGAAGTTTGAAAATCATTAGCTTAAAAGTATTTAACTTGTGTAGTTTTGTCTAGATCATCCAGTGCTGAGTGTTTTGTTATTGTTTTTGCTTGCTTTCTTGAATAATTCCAATATTTCTCAGAATATGGGTAGAATACATTAAAATTTATATCCCAGAGTCTTTTTTTTTTTTTAAAGATTTATTTGTTTATTCATGAGAGACAGAGAGAGAGAGAGAGAGAGAGAGAGAGGCAGAGGGAGAAGCAGGCTCCCAAGGAGCAGGGAGCCTGATGTGGGACTCGAACCCAGGACTCTGGGATCATGACCTGAGCCGAAGACAGACGCTTAACCATCTGAGCCACCCAGGCGCCCCAGAGTCTTTCTTCTTATCTACTGAATCTTAACTTCTGGAGATTGTCCCTCTTATTATGTATTTTTAATAAGAAAAAAATTTGAGATGTGTTTTAAAGAGAGAAAATAAAAGTGCATTACCAGTTTAGTGAGGATTTTCTTTCCCCTTGAATCCACTTAAAAAGCCTAATCAGGAAACAGGAAGGGAAAAGAAAGCAGGAGGATATAAATAGGAAAATGTGTTCCAATGTGTTTGACATTGATATATGTGAACTCTGGGAAGCATTGAAAAACCATATACATTGAAGCATCAGAAGCATTAAGGTGGAGAAACCTCCTTTGCTTGGCAGCTGATATCAAAGTCAATCAAAGTTTCCCTTCAGGAATTTCCACTACTTGCTAAAGGATACACAGTGTCCTTGTCAAGAGTAGTGGCCAGTTAATATGTTAATACCAAGTGATAACATTGCCAATATTTTTACAGGTTTTTAAAAGATACAGTATAGATCATAGAAAGTGGGATTTATTTAATGACACAATTCATGCAGATATGGAAAATACTTAGTAATTAATAGAAGTAGACTATTGGTCCACATAATAACTTGGATGGATTCCAGGATATTATGCTATGTGAAAATAACCAGTCTCAAAATTAATTAATATTAAATTAATATGATTATACTTATATAACATCCTCAAAATGACAACATTATAGAGATGGTGTGATAGTTAATTTTGTGTGTTAACTTGACAAGGACAAGGGGGACTGAGATTAAACATGACTTCTGGGTGTGTCTGTGACAGTGTTTCCAGATGAAATTAGCATTTGAATCAGTGGACTCAGTAAAGTAGATTGCCCTCCCTAATGTGAGGGGGCAATATGCAATCTGTTGAGGGCCTGAAAAACACAAAAAGGTGAAGGAGAGATTTTCCCCTTTTGTTTCCTTCCTGTATGTTTGAGCTGAGGCATCGATCTTATGGCCTTGGACTGGGATTTGCACCATCAGCTACCCTTTTGTTAGCCTGGAATTATATTACCAGCTTTTCTGGGTCTCTGGCTTGCAAATTGCATGTCATGGGACTTGTTCTTTATGATCAGGTGATCCAATTCCTCATAATATTGTGTGTATATATATATATATACACACACACACACATATATTATCCATATTTATTTATACATCTATATCATATTGATTATAATACATATATCATAATATATATTTATCTTCTATTACATATAATTATATAACATAGATACATATATATGTATACTTTATTGGTTGTTTCTCTGGAGAACCTTAATACAAATGGCAGCAGATCAGATGTTATCAGGGAAGAGAGGGTATGATTATAAAGTAGCAGGAGGGTACTTCAAGATGAAAGAATAATTCTATATCTTGATTGTGGTGGTAGTTATTAAAATCTGTAAATGTGATTAAATATCATAGAACTGTACAGGAATGCATGCAAAAATTCGTTCATTGCTTAACTGGTGAAACTGGAGTAAGATCAATAGTCTAGTTAATTGTTTAGTGTCCACATTGTCAATTTTCTGTTATGATAATGTCCTATAGTTATGTAAGATATTAGCATTAGGGAAAGCTAAGTTACAGGTACACAGAATGGCTTAGTAGCACTCTTCTCAACTCTTTTGAGTCTATAATTATTTCAAAATATAAAGTTAAATATATGGGTTAGGTACTGTTGTAACTGCTGGAGATTTAAGCGGTGGAATAAACTAAATGGATTCCTTGTCCTTAAGGAGCTTACTTTCTAGCAGAGTTAAACAGTAAATAAGAAAACAAATAAATATGTAATATGTTGAGCAATGATTGATTCATGAAACAAAACCTATGAGATGAGAGAGAGTTTAATGGAATGGCTCAGGGAGGACAGCTGTGCAAGAGTGACATGAGAGACTTAAAATATTTGGATTCTTGGAAGAAGAAAAAATGTTATATTGTTGAATAGAAAAAAAAAATTCAGTTGAGTTTTAAAGATCTCATTGGCCTTATGCAATGATTCATGATTTGAGCAGCATCTAATCTAGCAGATAGAAAGGAGCTCCAAGGAGCTGTACAAAATGAAAGACTTTTATAGGCAGAAGGGAGTGGGAACAAGGAAGTCATGCTGCCAAAAAAGCCAGTTACTTAATGCAGGGTTAATTTCCTTTAAGGGATGGCGGGGTGGTGGTGGCGGGGGGGTCTGTCAGGCAGATTACCTAACTACTGATGATCAGTTGATTCCTGATTGACTGGTTTAAGTTTCCATTTCTGGGAGAGCTGACACTGGGGCTTAGTGTAAGCAGCTCTATAACCTGTTGTCTTGTTTTTAACACCAGTAAAATAAAGAAATTACTGGAATAAACATCATCCCTCCCACCTACTGCCTCCATGTTAGAATTTGCAAATTGATCCTGATAACCTTTTCTGCTAAATCTCATCAACAATTTTAGATACTTTCTCACACATCGTTCCTGGAAATCTCTATTTATGGATTAGAGTTGCCACAGGGATAAATCTTATTTACCATCCCATGAATAGATTAACCCAAATATTCAGCACTCCGTGATTCTTAATGTTGTAAAGTGAATTAGGATTTTCCTTACATAAGTTGTCATCCTGTCTTTCCTCTGGCCAGTGTGTAGCTCTGTTATAGGTCTGCACTAAAGTAGAAATCATAACATGTGAGACTTTGTCCTTTCTGTGCCCCTATGGAGCATTAGAATTTAATATTCAGGCCTTTACTTAAGTCTACAGAAAAGAAAATTAAAAGGAACTCATTTTGGAAGATAATTTGACATAGCAGAGAAAAGCATAAGCCATGCAATTAGACCAAAGTGGATTTTTTTATATGTTCTGCATGACCTTGGCCAAATAATTTAACTACACTAAGACTCAATTTCCTCATATGAAAGACTGTTAGAATAATACTACCATATTGCATTTTTGCAGAGGTTAAATGATATAGCACACATAAAGCTCCAAGCACAGTGTTTGTATATAGAACGCACTAAATAGACATTTGTTCTCTTCCACTTTCATTTTATATGTTGAAATGACTGAAAGAGAGCATGTGATTTTCCCAGGACATGCAGCAGTATTAGAATTTTAGAATCAGAGAACATTAAGGTAGGAACTGTCTTTTGATTATGCTATACTATCTTCCCCTTTGATGGCGGGGACCAGGAATTATCAGTCTCTTTGTAGTCTGTAATGCTTGCATTAAAGTAATGGTTTATCTACTTGAACAGTTGAATATCTATTCAAATCCTTACTACTTAGAGGAAAAGAAAAAAGGCACAGTATATCAAACACTAAATAAATAATTTGATTTCTAGGGTGTCATGACCTAGATTATGTTGACTTCAAGAGTGCTACATTTGTTCCTCTTTACAAAGTGTCCTTTTTAATAAAACACTTACTTGAAGTAAGTTTCTGAATTTTCTTAAGGATCAGATAGGCGAATTTCAAAAGAAACTACATTTGTTCTTAAGGGTTTGAATTGCCATTTGGATGACGAAACTCTTAACCTATTTTATACTGTAGATCATTATCTAAATTAATTCTGAATAAAATGGAACTCGAAATCATAGGGAAAGAACAGTACTTTCAGTGCCCTAAAATTCTGTTTTGCTTTTTAATGTGGCATTGGTTGGTAGGAACTCTGTCTGTTGAAACTTAAAAAAAAATTGGAGGCGCTTGAGTGATTTGTGTCAAGGCCGCTTGCTGCCAATGCAGCCTGGAAGAACAGTTCCCATATCTGCCAGTTTAGCAAACCACCTGGGAAGTATGTGTGGTGAGTGGGTTAGAATCCAGCGTCCAGGGATTTAGCCCTAGCAAATCAGATTCATGGGTCCTTCAGACCTGGGTTATAACACAACATCTTGAATGATTCTGTTGCATAGGTAGCATTGCTTTTCTATAGTCAGTAATGATGATGATGATGATGATGATGATGATGTAATGAAAAGATAGGCTTAGATTAGGAAGGGAAAACAGTCCTGTGTTTAGCAGCTGTGCTGCTTAACATCATTACCAAAATTTGGTATACAGCAAGAAGCTGTATGTTTCCAGGTAGCGGGGCTTATTTTGCAGTCTCCTTCAAAGCGGTCTGTGTTCTCTACTCTTTTAAAACAGAACCTGGAACAGGGATCTCTGTTGCAGCATTTCATGCTGACTCTTTATGAACTAGGTGTCCCAGGAATAGAAACCATTAATTTGTGAGGGGTAGCTGGAGTGAGCCTGCCATCCTGTTTACATGGGTAATGCAGTGGTTTCTCAAGGTTTCCTGGTTTTGCTCTCTCATCTTCTCATTCATGTATCACCAGAGAACCAGAATGATTTTCAAAATATGTAAAATGTATCATATCAATCTTGGGTTAAATTGAAAGAAGCCCAACAATTAAGAATTTTCTGTAGTTTCTTCTGGTTCTTCTTCCTTCCTTCCTTCCTTCCCTCCTTTTTAGCACCTGCTTATCTTCTCTTTGCTAATTATGTTTTTTCCTTTATTTTGTTACTGAATTGTTCTGAGACTTTCCTGACTTTGGAGGTTGATGTCTACATGTAGTCCCCTTTCCTTCTTCAGCACTTCTTAATATGGTTCCATAATCTAATTTCTTAGGTCAAAAGTCAGCTTTTCTTGAGAAGACTTTCTTGACCATCCAGTTGATATTCTCTATTATCAACCTATGTTTTCCATCTAGGCACCTTTGATAAGATGATGTTCTTTTTAGGTTCATGCTTTATCTTTCTTAGCTGCCCTTTTTTTTTAAAATGTGAGGAAAACTGGCATATTTGATTAACACTGTTCCTCTCAGTGCTTAGCACATCTTGCATATAGTAAGTGCGCAATAAATTTACTGCCTTCGTAGACAAAGGAGAAATTAACAGAATGAGTAAAGGGCATACAGAATTAAGAGTTGAAAAAAATTTTTCTATTGTTACTTTATTTGTAAGATTGTTTAGGTAAATACAATATACATTAATTATCTATAATTTAAAAAATGAAGATAAGTAAAAAAATAAAACCGTTTGTTATCTTATATTCTAAACACATTTTGGACACCATTGTTAACAGTTACATGTCTTTCATGGGTTTTTCAGTTCCTCTGTGTGGGAGTTGTCACATGCCATTATAAAGTATGTTATCCATATGTTGTGTGTGTGTGTGTGTGTGTGTGTGTGTGTATGTGTGTTTGTACAAATGTGTGTGTCACTCTACACTATATTTAATCATTTGGATTGTCTCTATTGCAAAAGGCACTGCAGTGAACATCTTTGTATATGATTCTTGATGTCCTTCCCTGATTATTTTTGTGCCACTTTCTGAGTGATTTCCTTGACATTATCACCCGACACATGTATAATTTTTATTTTTTAATTTTCCAGAACTCTTTCTTATTTTCTATTTCTTATATATAGCATCTTCTTCATATTTCTTAGTTGAAATATGTATTTTGACTTCTGCTAAAAATGTTATGTGTTGCTAGTGATGTGAGGTTTTGATTTTCTTCTCAAAACTGTGTTGATTTCCTCATACTTCTTTCCTTTGTCTTCTTTGTTTTGAGCTCCAGCTTATAGAAGATTCCCTCCTCTAAGTATCTCCTGATATTTGGATTATTTTTCATATTGAGAAATCAGTAAGTGCTTTCTAGTTAGCTATGGTTCAGTGGTGGTTGGTATTTGTCAACCAGTGTATCTCATTAGAGTATGAAGGGAGAGAACTAAAATATTTTTCCTTGGAAGTATTCCATTTTGCAAAAAGAAACAAACAAACAAAACTCCTCCAGATCTCCAACTTGGGCTCGATAAATCTGGCTGCCAGAAACTTGAGAGTTAAATAGCAGAGGGAGATTATGGGTAACATGAATCTCACATTTCACCAAGTAGAAATGCATTTCTGTTGATGATTAAGCCTCTCCCAGTGTCTCTCTGTGGCTTGTGTCTCTGCATCAAGACCAACATTGGGAAGAATAGTGCAGTCAAAAGACTAACTGTTGCTCATCCATCACGTATCCCTGCCTCTAATTCCTGAGACTCCATGGGCTAATTCTGAGTTAATCCACATTTTTTTCTTAAAACACTACATTTTTTTACTTCTGATTTTCTACCCTCCATTAAGAAAATTAACACTGATACAGCTGCTAAAAATCTTCTAAATTTGTATTCACTGTTCTCATGTGCAAATATCTTCTTTCTCGTTCTTTTAGTAGTCAAGTGTTTTAATTAAAAAGAAGAAAAAGAAATGAGTTATCTACTATTGTTTTAGTAGATGTTTGGGTGATGGATCCATAAATTGAATAAAATATGTTAAGCCTCATTTTTTTTTAATTCTCTGATGATAAAATTCAATTGTGCATGCATTAATGCACGGTAGGCTTACATTCTAAGTTAAATAAGAATGTTTTATTTGAGATAAACTTCATCTTGCATCCATAATTCTCAAATATTGAATTGCATTCAAATAAAGGGTCATTTCTATTCAGAGATTTATAGTTTAGCAGATGCCCCAACTATTATATCTCTCTGGTTTCCACTCTGTATTAATTAAAAGTCTCATTTCTTCTGTCCTTGGCCATAGACCACTGATCTGAACAATTACTCCAGGCAGAATCTGTTGCTAGCTCCAGCTCAGGTGAATAATAAAATACAAATATATTGCATTTAATTTTGAAGCCTGCCAATGCTTTCATATGAGAAATATATAATATTTTTTGAATTTTCATTGTTGATATTGCAGAAAATAAACACTTTTCCCAAATAATTTTATGCTATACCGTATGCTAAGATATTTATACATTTCTAATGTGACTATCAGAACACTTCAAGGAAATCAGCATTACATCTAATTTATTATGGGAGCCATTTGATAGATGAAGTAATTGAGCCTTAGCAAAGTTAATAAACTTGATTGAATATACATGAATAACGTTAATAATAACAGTTAAAATATTCTAAATGTTTAACCTGAGCCAGTTTTAATAATAACTGCTTTTCATTTACTAGCACATTTAATCTCCATAAAATTCCATAGCAATAGATAGTATTATACCCATTTAAGCAAGGGAGAAAACTATAATTAGAAAAGTTTTGAAAAGCGAAACAAAACATAGCCAACATCATGAAACTTAGTGGTAGGAGTGGGGTTCAAGATGAGAAGAGTCTGATTCTAGAACATAAGCTTCTCCCATAACCATCATATAGCTTCTTATCTGTAGGTTCCTGTTCACTATATGGATATTATTGAAAATGTGAATTAATATAATTTTGAATTTAAAGCAGTGATTGAAATCCTGTATATTGTCTGAGACGTAGCTAGCATCTTGGATCTCTTCTCTCATTTGGTGATAAATCCAGTATCAAATTTAAATCAAAGACACAGATTTTTGAAAAGGCAAGTTTACTATCTAGGATTTCATCTGGCAGAAGACACTTCAAGAGGAGTCTTTTTTTCCCCCCAACTGTGCTTCACACCTTTAATATCGTTCAAGAATATTCATTCAGTGTTGACACCATTCACAGTTGTGCAAATGACATTATCAGATTGTCAGGCAAATTGAAGCAATTATCTCATGAGTCTTAAGCAATGCTTACATTGACATATATTTGCCTTTTGATAACAAGGAGTGATCTGTCAGCTGAAAAGCAGGTCTATCATTGAAATGCTTCTTAGATATTTATTTCATTTCCAGGCGAATGACAACTTTGGCAATAAATAGTGATATTCTTTCACTTAAGGTGAGTTTTAGGATTAGAGAACTGAGTTAGTACTGGCAGCTTGGCATCTATTAGCATATGAAAACACTCAGCATTTTGTCTCTTGGGAAGAGCAGTAATTAATCATTGACAAACAAACTGTAATTCTTATTATGCGTAATAGGGAAGAAATAATGCCTCAGCTTCACACAGACTGGGTTTCAGTGTGGGGTGTGGAGCTAAGAACTGCACAGTGGGAAATCCTGTAAGAGTATCTGAACATAAAGATCACTTATGGTATGATGCATTTCTCAGAAGGAGAGAACAGAGCAGACCAAACCATGGTGGGAGAGAATGAGAGAAAGAGAGATAGCACAAGTGGGAGAGGCAGAGGGAGAGACAACCTTAACAGACTCCACACTGATCACAGAGCCTGATGCGGAGCTTGATCTCAGGACTCTGAAATCAAGACCTGCAACTGCACTACCCAGATGCATTGATTGCAAATTGTACCCGAGGTTTCCCACTGCAATTTTTAATACTGTGTTTGTAGAAGTATAACAGATTAAGATTTGTTTGGACATCTTCAGTATTATCAAATGATTCTACAAACTTTCTTATTCGGCAATAGGAAATCTTTTTTAATTTTTTAAAAAACTTATTTACTTTAGAGAGACATGGTGGGGGGAGGGGTAGAGGGAGGGGCTCTTCAAGCAGACTCCATGCTGAGCATGGAGCCCAACACAGGGCTTAATCCTGTGACCCATGAGATCATGACCTGAGCTGAAACCAAGAGTCCGATGCTTAACTGAATGAACCACCAATGTGCCACTTAATTTTTTTTATTAGCAACAGAGTATATTTGATTTTCAGTAATGGGTATTTCTTGCCAGAAACTAGGATATAAGTTAGAATTCATATTTGGATTTTGATGTTTCTTTATAAAGTAATTAATATACTCTACTAAATTTTACTTGAGTGATCTTCACAAATTTGTACATAGAACAACTCCAACTCTTTTTTAGTTAGCATTTCACATATGATCTCCCTTCTTTGGGATGTTCAATCTTACATTCTTCTAAAAAAAAAAGTCAGTAGGGGTGTGTTCTACTCATTTGGAATGGTATGATTTTTAATAAATGTATCAATAAATTGACCTCTTTTTGTAGGTTTTTAAAAATTCTATTTAGTTAACATATAGTTTATTATTAGTGTCAGGGTTTGGATTCAGTGATTCATCAGTTTCATATAACACCTAGTGCTGATAACATCAAGGACCTTCCTTAATGCCCACCAGCAATTACCCCATCTCTCCACCCACCTCCCTTTCAGCAACCCTCAGCTTGTTCCCTTTAGTTTAGGTTCTCTTATGGGTTGACCCTGTTTTTATCTTATTTTACTTCTCTTTCCCTTTCCCTCCTATGTTCATTTGTTTTGTTTCTTAAATTCCACATACAAGTGAAATCATATAGTGTTCATCTTTTTCTGACTTACTTATTTTGTTTAGCATAATACCCTCTAGTTCCATCCACCTCATTGCAAATGGCTGACTAATATTCTTTTTGATGGCTGACTAATATCCCTTTGTGTGTGTGTGTGTGTGTGTCTGTGTGTGTATTGATATTCTTTTTGATGGCTGACTAATACCCCTTTGTGTGTGTGTTTGTGTGTGTGTATTGATACCATGTCTTCTTTATCTGTTCATCTGTTGAAGGACATCTGGGCTCTTTCCATATTTTGGCTATTATGGGCATTGCTTCTATAAACATTAGGGTGCATGTGCCCTTTCAATTCACTATTTTTGTGTCCTCTGGATAAATGCCTGCAAGTGCAATCGCTAGGTCATAGGGTAGTTCTATTTTTAGCTTTTTGAGGAACCTCTGTACTCTTTTCCACAGTGGCTGCACCAGTTTGCATTCCCACCAACAGTATAAGAGGGTTCCCCTTTCTCTGCATTCTCACCAACGTCTGTTGTTTCCTGAGTTGTTCATTTTAGCGCCATTCTGACTTGTGTGAGTTGGTATCTCCTTGTGGTTTGGATTTGTATTTCCCTGATGCTGAGTGATGTTGAGCATCTTTTCATGTGTGTGTTAGCCATTCCTTGTATGTCTTTGGAAAAATGTCTGTTCATGTCTTCTGCCCATTTCTTGACTGGATTTTTGGGGGGTTTTTTGGGTGTTGAGTTTGGTAAGTTCTGTATAGATTTTGGATACCAACCCCTTTATCTAATGTCATTTGCAAATACCTTCTCCCATTCCATAGGTTGCCTTTTAGCTTTGTTGACTGCTTCCTTTGCTGTGCAAAAGCTTTTTATCTTGATGAAGTCTCAACAGTTCATATTTGCCCTTGCTTCCCTTGCCTTTGGCGATGTTGCTAGGAAGAAGTTGTTCCGGCTGAGGTGGATGCTGCCTGTGTTCTCCTCAAGGATTATGATGGATTTCTGTCTCACATTGAGGTCTTTCATCCATTTTGAATTTATTTTTGTGTATGGTGAAAGAAAATGGTCCAGTTTCATCCTTCTGCATGTGGCTGTCCAGTTTTCCCAACACCATTTGTTGAAAATACTGTTTTTTTCCATTGGATATTCTTTCTTGATTTGTCAAAGATGAGTTGGCCATAGAGTTGAGAGTCCATTTCTGGGTTTTCTATTCTGTTCCATTGATCCATGTATCTGTTTTTGTGCCAGTACTATACCATCTTGATGATGACAGCTTTGAATAGAGCTTGAAGTCTGGATTCTGATGCTACCCGCTTTGGTTCTTTTTTTCCACATTTCTTTGGCTATTTGGGGTCTTTTCTGGTTCCATACAAATTTTAGAATTGTTTGTTCCAGCTCTGTGAAAAATGCTGGTGGTATTTTGATGGGGATTGCATTGAATGTGTAGATTGCTTTGCGTAGCATAGACATTTTAACAATATTTGTTCTTCCATAATGACTTGCTCTTGATAAAAACTTAGTATCTGGTTGGCAGTACTATATTGGCAAAAACTCTTCACACTGCTTTCTTTTGACCAAAATGATGGGCGATTGCACCATCAAATTATGGCAGTATCCCATGGTATTATAGTCCTACTCATACATAAACCACTGAATAATCATGTTTTAAAATGACATGATTCTTTACATGCTTTGAGAAATAAAGCTTAGCTTGTTATAGAAGGCAATTGTAAGAAATAGCCCAGGCATTAGACTGTTCTAGAATATGAAATACAGAAGCTTGCTTTGAAATTTTGCAAATATTATATTCCACAGAGACTAGGCATTAATTAGGAAAGAGGAAGACTTACTTTTCTGTGTATTTAGAAAAGAAAGAGGACTCAGGTAATATAGCTGTGTTAAGATATACATATTTTATCTCTTATCTATTTCATTAGCTTCCTGAAGATGTAATTGACATAAAATAAAATTCACCAAGTATAAATGTATATTTGAATGAGTTTTAACAAATTAACCAATGTAGTCACAATCATGATAATAAACATTTCCAGCACCCCAAAATTCCCTCTTACCAATTTGCACCCATTCTCATACCCCAACACTCTGCCCTTGGAAAACACTAAATTGCTGTCATTTCTAGAATTTCATACAAATGGATGCATGTAGTCTATAGTCTTTTGTGTCTGAATGATTTCAAATAGCATAACACATTTAAAATCCATTCAATTTTTTGTATGCATTAGTAGTTCATTATTTCATTACTGAGTGATATTTTACTATATGAATATATACTGTAAATTTTTTATGTATTCATCTATTGATGGGCATGTGAGTTCTATATGATTTAGGGCTATTATGAATAAAGCTTCTAGGAACAATTATTTACACGCAAACTCTTTGTGTGACATATATTTATGTTTCTTGGATAAAGACCTAGGGTGTGGCATTGCTGAATCATATGGAAGGTACATTTGAATTTTATCAGAAACTGCCAAAAAAATTATTTTTCCCCAAAGTGGCTGCATTATTTTTACTTCATACTAGGGATGTGTGAGTGTTTTAGTTGTTTTGCATCCTTGGCAACATTAATTGTCAGAATTTTTAGCAACTATATAACCATTTTAATTTTACCTTTTATATATCTTGTTATGGTTTCAGAGTCCAGTTGCTTGATGACAGTGATGTACAACATTTTATGTGCTCACATGTCATTCATCCGTATTCCTGATAAAGCTTCTGTTTTCCTCGATTATCTTTATTAGCTTTCTACTCTCTCTGTATTATTTCCTTTCTTCTCATTTAGGTTCAGTTTTTACTTTTTTTTTAAGATTTTGTTTATTTATGTGGGAGGGAGAGAAAGAGAGAAAGAGGGAGAGAGGGAGAGAGAGAGCAAGCATGGGGGAGAGGGGCAGAGGTAGAGGGAGAAGGGGACTCTCTGCTGAGCAAGGAGCCCACCACGGGCTCTATACCAGTACCCTGAGATCATGACCTGAGCCAAAGGCAGATACTTAACGAACTGAGCCACCCAGGCACCCCTAGTTTTTACTTTTTATCCATTTCTTAAGTTGGAACTTTAGATGATTGATTTGAGATCTTTCTTTTTTCTTAGTATCGACACTTTAGCTGTGACTTTCATTCTAAACACTGCTCTAGTTACATCCCATGTTGTTTCTTCATTTTTATTTATCTTTATTTTTATTTATTTTAAAGTTTTTTAAATTATTATTTATTCATCCATTGGTTAATTTGGAATAATTCTCCTAAAGAAATATACCAGATATGTGGTAATTAATTAATTATGTGAGTTTCTCCAAATTTTTCCTCATATTGACTTTTAATTTCATTCTATTATGGCCCAGAAATGTACTGTGTAATAATAGTTGAATGTACTGAAGTTGGTTTTTCAGTTTTGCATATGGTCTATCCTTGAGAAAAGGTATAATCTGTTGTTTTGTGGAGTAGTCTACAGATGTTAGGTCCATTGTATTCCAACTATATATAGGTTTATATTATATTCAAGTCTTGATAACTTGTTGATCTTCTCTCTAGTTGTTATATCCATTATTGAAAGTGTGGTGTTGAAGTCTTCAACTATTACTGTTGAATTGCCACTTTATCCTTTTATTTCTGTCAGTTTTGTCTCATGTATTAACCATAATACATATTACATATAAAAGTGTACCACACTTTTATTAGGTACATATTTATTTATAATTCTTAATATTACTGATGAGTTGATTCCTTTATCCTTATAAAATGTGTCCTTTAAAAATGTGTGCTTTATCTCTATTAATTGTAAAAAAAAAAATTTAAAATCTGTTTATTTGTTTTTGGTGGTGAAACAAGAAAGGAATTCATTTCAGTGAGGCCAGCAGTGGGAAGACAGCAGACTGACATCTCAAAGACTGTCTCCAAGGTTCTGAAAATACTTCCTTGTTCATATAAGGAAAATGTGGGACAAGGGTCAGAGAGTTTGTGCAAGTGGGCAGTGAAGGTCAGTTCGATCATTTTCTTAGGGTCCTGCTGGTTTAGGGCAGTCTTTATTGCTTGGGGGGTAGTTTCAGTTTCCATCAGGGGATGCTTAACTCTTTTGCCTGAGTTAAGAGATGAGCTGGAAAGAACTCTATCAGTTAGAAAGATGGAGTCAAATGGAGTTCATTTAAGTCCTCTCTCAAATCCCCACTGTCAAAAATAAGTTCATCCACTCGAGCTTTCTTGTGGTTGTTGTTTGCATGATGTATCTTTTTCCACCCTTTTATTTCAATATTTATAACTTTGAATTTAAAGTTGATCTTCTGCAGACATCATACAGTTGGATTATGGTTTTTATCCAGTCTGACACACTCTGACTTTTGATTAGATTGCTTTATCTGTTTCATTTAATGCTAATATTGATATAGTTAGATTTGTATCTACTATTTTATTCTTGTTTTCTACACGTTTCATATATTTATTGATTACCCTTTGCTCTTTTACTGCATTTTTTGGTATTAATTGAATATTTTCTAGGGTATTTTTTTTTTTTAATTCTTCAATGATGTTTCACTCTTTATTATTTTCTTATAGGTGCTTTAAGAGTAATCTTGATCATATATATGCTAATTTATGAGAACATACATCCTGAATTCCAATGAGTTATTCCTATAGAGCTATAGAGCTCTTATTTTTCCTTTTGTTCGATTATTTTTATACAGATTACATGTATATATGTCAAAAAATAATGCACTATTATAATTATTAGCTCCTATAATTTTATGTCTTTAAAAGAAGCTAAAAGAAGACATAGAGCAAATATATGTTTACAGTGTTTTTAATATTAACCTTCTCGTTTACCATTTAGCATTCTCTTCCTTTATTCTTGCAGAATTGATTTACTTCTGATGTATTATAGTTTGGGGACACTTACTTTCCAGCCTAAAAAATATTTTTAAGGCAGATTTGTTAGAAAAGAAATCGCTTTTCATGTTTATTTGGGAAAACTTTTGTTTTGCGCTCAGCTTTGAAAGATAGTTTTTCTGGGTATAAGATTCTTGGTTGACAGTTTTTAATCTTAAAATATTTTGAATATATCAACCTACTGTCTTCTGGCCTCCATTACAGAAATGGCAGCTGTTAAGTTTATTGAGTCCCTTCATATTGATGAATCATTTTTCTTTTTCTCCTTTCAAATTTTTCTCTCTGTCTTTGTCTTTCAACATTTTTACTATGATCCTTTTATGTGTGAATCTCTTTGCATTTATCTGCTTTGGAGGTTTCTGACTTTCTGAGGTGTATAGATTAATGTTTTTCATCAGTTTAAAAACTTTTAACTATTATTTCTTCACATATTTCCTCCACTTCTTTTTCTTCCCTCCTTGTACTCCCATTATGGTTTCATAATGGTATCATGGTATTCTTAATTGTATCTAACATTTCTCTTTAGCTCTTTAATTTCTTGTCATTCATTTCCCTCTATTTTTCAGATTCCATAAACTACATCAATCTAAGATTTCCTCTTCTTTTTTATTTTAATTTTTACTTATTTTTTTGACACAGAGAGAGAGAGCGAGAGAGGGAACACAAGCAGGGGGATTGGGAGAGGGAGAAGTAGGCTTCCTGCGGAGCAGGGAGCCCGATGTGGGGATCGATCCCAGGACCCTAGGATCATGACCTGAGCCGAAGATGGACACTTAACGACTGAGCCACCCAGGTGCCCTGAGATTTCCTATTCTTAACCAGTTCAAATCTAATCTTCAGCTCTTCTAGTGGATTTTTCATTTCAGTTATTCTACTTTTCAACTCCATAATTTCCATTTATGGAAATCTAAAAAAAAACTTTGTTATTCTTTGCTGAAGAGATATTGTTATTTTGCCTTTCTTTAGTTCTTTAAGTAATGGTTTCCTTAAGTAATTTGAACGTATTTATAATGTCTGCTTTAATGTTTTCATTAAATTCAACAACTGCATTCTCCCCCAGGATAATTTTTCTGTGTATAGGTCACATTTTCCTGTTGTTTTGCATGTCAACACTTCGTGTTGAAAACTAAACATTTTAGGTAATATATCCAGCAAATTTGGATGATTTGAATCCCTTCTCCTCTAAGTCTTGTTGTTGCTTTTGCTTTTTGTTTTATTTAGTGACTAGCCAGACCATTTTATATTTCCTTTGCAATTAGAAACTTTTGATGTTGTTCTTCAGATGGTGTTTTTTGGGGCATGTGCACAATCACTGGGATGATAGGGGTTTCAGCAAGCCTTTTTTTCCCTAACTCTTTTCCTGATCCAACTTGCTGGCAGGCCCTACTAATTACTGCTCATTATTTTTTAGTACTGAATAATACTCCATTTTCTGGATGTACCACCTTTTATTTATTCTTTCACCTACTAAAGGACAATTTGCTTGCCTCCAAGGTTAAGCAATTATGAATAAAGCTACTATAAACATCAGTGAGCAGGAAGGGGGGGGGCTTGGTGGAGGGAGGGACTTTTTCAACACCTTTAGATAAATACTAAGGAGCATGATTTCTAGACCATACAGTATGGGTATGTTTACTTTTGTAAGAAATCACCAAACTGTCTTGAAAGGTGCCTGTACCATTTTACATTTCCACTAGCGATGTATGAGAGTTCCTGTTGTTTCCCATTATGTCTAGCACTGGTGTTATCATTGTTCTGGATTTAGGACATTTTAATAGGTATATAGAGGTAGTTCCTTGTTTTTTTATTTATTTGTATTTCCATACTGGCATATGATGTGAAGTTCTTCTCATAAGCTTATTTGTCATCTGTGTATGTCCTCTGATGAGGTGTAAAAGTCTTTGGACCATTTTTTTACTTTTTTTTTACTTTTTTATTTTCTTATTGTTGAGTTTTAAGAGTTACTTGCATATTTTACATACCATTTCTTTATCACATGTGTCTTTGCAGATATTTTTCCCACTTTATGGCATGTCTTCTAATTCTCTCTCTCTCTTTTTTAAAAGATTTTATTTACTTTTAAAAGAGAGAGAACGAGTGAGAGAGAGCTGGGGCAGAGGGGCAGAGAGAGAAGCAGACTTTCTGCTGAGGAGGGACCCCGTGTAGGACTCAATCCCAGGACCCTGGGATCATGACCCAAGTCATGACCAACTGAGCCACCTAGGTCCCCCTCTAATTCTCTTGACATTGTTTTTTTGCAGAGCAGAATTTTTCACTTTTAATGAAGTCTACCTTAACTATCATTTTATGCATCATGTCTTTGATGTTTTATCTAAAAAGACATTACCATATGCAAGGTCATGCAGGTTTTCCCCTTTTTTCTTCCAGGAGTTTTAAAGCTTTGCATTTTGTTATGTCTGTGATTCATTTTGAGCTATATTTTGTTGAGGGACTAAGGTCTTTTTCTCAAATCATTTTGTTTTGTTTGGTTTTGGTTTTTTGCCTGTGGATATCATTTGTTCCAGCACCATCTGTTGAAGAGATGACCTTTGTTCCATTCTAGTGTCTTTGCTCCTTTATAAAAAATCAATTGACTGTATTTGTGAGGGTTTATTTCTGGGTTCTCTGTTATGTTCTATTGATCTGTCTGTTCTTTGGCCAATACCACACAGCCTTAGTTACTGTTGCTTTATAATGAGTTTTGAAGTCAGATAACATCAGACCTCCAAATTTGTTCTTCTCCCTCAATATAGTGTTGACTATTGTGGGTCTTTTGTCTCTACATATAAACTTTAGAATTAGTTTGTCAGTATCCATAAAATAAGTTGCTAGGATTTTGATTGGGATTTCATTCAATATTGGTCTGTGATATTGGTTTTTCATTGATGTATTTTAGTAGGATGAAGAAGTACTGCTATAGTTTCTAGTTTGCAGAGAAGTTTAATTATGAATGGGTGTTTTCATTGATCAGTATTCCTAGTATAACCATGTCTTCCTCCTAATTTTTATGCCTGGTAATTTTTGTTTGATATCAGATGTTTTAAATTTTATGTTATTGGTTACAGGATTTTGTTGTATTCTTTTAATGATTATCAGCTATTATTTGTGGGAAATAATTAACTTTAGACCAATTTGAGGCTTTAAAATTTTGCTTTAGTCTCTGTTATGGCAGTTGCAGAGAGCCTTCATTTTGGGATTTCTGTAGTCCCACTATGAAGGTAATACCATTCTGTTGAATCTAACAAATGCTTCATTTTCTTTTCTTTTTTTTAAGATTTATTTATTTTATTTGAGAGAGAGATCAGGGGGAGGGGTAAGGGGAGAGAGAGAATCCCAAGCGGACTCCACATGGAGTGTAGAGCCTGACAGGGAGCTCAATCTCACGCCCTGAGATCACAACCCTGAGGTCACAACCTGAGCCAAAACCAAGAGTTGGATGCTTAACTGACTGCACCACCCAGGCACCCCACAAATGCCTTTTTCTAAGAGGCCTTACCACTTTGGCTTCTAGGATCACCAACTATTGCCAAACTTGTGTGAGTTCTAATGATGCATGGTCTATTGCTTTGCAGTGGTTCTTTCTTTGGCCCTGGTTAATTTCTTCTTATGCAATGCAGAATTTTAAATTTTAAGAGTGCCCTGCCTATGCAATTCTTTTTTTTTTTTTGAAGTGCCCCCTGGGCATTTTAGTTGCTTCAACCTTCCCAAATTCTAATCTCTGCGTCCTCTACTCAGTAAACTCATCAGACTCTGTTTGACCCTCCCCTTCTCTGTGGCCTGAAAATTTCTTCCAGGCCATTAACTGAAGCAAACATTAGGCTTACCTAAATTTAATTCCTTTGTTTAGGCTTGCATTATTTCTTTGACCTTTGTCTAGTGTCTAAATATTTGCCTTCAATATATTTTGTTGAGTTATCTAGTTGCTCATGGCAGGAAGCAAACCTATAGCAAAATTTTTCTTGGATTTGAGCAGATGTGTCTTTCCTGTCTAAATCTACATTAGTAAAGAAAAATTTCATACTCAAATTATATATCCGTAAGTAAAAATTATACATTGTGGCCAATTTACTTAATTTCTTTTGGGTTCAGTTTGCATTCTCCTTTGCCAAAAACTGTTTGTCCTTTATTTAAATTTTCATCTGTGAATGGCTTAACAAATGCCTTCAGTATATTCTTTTTTTTTTAAGATTTTATTTATTTATTTGAGAGAGAGAGAATGAGAGATAGAGAGCACGAGAGGGAAGAGGGTCAGAGGGAGAAGCAGACTCCCTGCCGAGCAGGGAGCCCAATGCGGGACTCGATCCCGGGACTCCAGGATCATGACCTGAGCCGAAGGCAGTTGCTTAACCAACTGAGCCACCCAGGCACCCTGCTTTGCAGTATATTCTTAATAAACATTGAGTGAAAGAAAACTGAATGATGAACGATTATACCATCTTTCATAGAGTATGGGGAAATCAGTTGCATATGTTGCTTGTGATAATAGAAATATCAGAACACTCTCCTGATGGAGAGATTTTTTTTTTTTTAATTTCTCTGAAATCTAAAATTACTAGCTTCTTGGGATGGAGGTGAATGCTAAATTGTGAACAAGTGAGACTCCTGCTTAGTGTACTTCCCTTCCTTAAAGAAATGCCCATTAAGGGGCACCTGGCTGGCTCAGTCAGAAGAGCATGCAACTCTTGATCTTGGGTTTGTGAGTTCTAGCCCCATGTTGGGTGTAGAGATTACTTAAATAAATAATTTTTAAAAAATAGAGGAAATACCCATTAAGCCCAGGGAAAGTATTAGACCACACTCTCTTCCAGCTTGACCATTTCCCAGGTGCTAGGGTCTCAGTTATAGTGGAGAAGTTCATCTGATGAACTATAATCTTAGTATCATCCTTAACTAACTAAATATACGATTTTGGAGAAGGCCAACTCCCAACTACTTGGGTCTAAGTTTACATGCATATAAAATGATGTAGTTGGACTAAATAAAGTACCTGCTCACTCTTGTCAAAACTATTTGTCAAAAGTATTTAAAACCATGTTTCCTTTCTCATGCATCCATTCGCTCATTCTCATTAGATACACTTGACAGAGAGGGTTGCCTGATAACTGTTTTTTTCATATCCCACCTTAGAATATAAAAGAAGAAATGACTCAAAGAGAGGAAATAACACAAATATCAATAATACAAGATGCAATATAATTTTATTGCATTTGCTATGACTTTTCAGAGCTAAGTTAAAGCTAGCAGAAAATTTTTTATCTGGTCATTAGTTCAGTGTTCCATAGAATAAAGTACTTCTGGAGCTACAAAAGTAGGCTGTATCATTTGATTTGAGAGAACTGAATATAAATTTACTAACATGTTACTCAATACAAATTTTACATTTGCTTCTATAACTTGTATAATTAAGGATATGAAAATTACATTTAACATTCTATTTGTCTCATTGAATATGTTACTTTTAAAGTTTATCCCTTAAATTGTTCCCAGGGTTGTCTTTGTATTTTGAGAAGAGTTGATATGTAGTAGCACCATAAGTAAGTTTGTAGTATATAATAGCAATGAGATATGCCATATTCATATAATCTATTTGTTTTATAATTAGCACTTTTTGATTTATATATTACATTTTATTGTAAGATAAGACAATTATGATGGAACTATAATTCTAGATATTTGTGTTTCACAATTATAGAATAAAAGTATTATCATTTCTAACACTATTGGGTTATTGCTGGTGAAAGAATGTGCTGAGGTATCTTTTTTTCTTAACATTGTGTTTGCAAAGAGAAAATTTAGTTAAATATTGTGGTTTTGTTTAAAAATTAAACAGGGGTGCCTTGCTGGCTCAGTTGGTGGAGCTTGGGACTCTTGATCTTGGAGTTACGGGTTGAGACCCATGGTGGGTATAGAGATTACTTAAAAATAAAATCTTTAGTGGTGCCTGGGTGGCTCAGTCAGTTAAGTGTCTGCCTTCGGCTCAGGTCATGATCTCAGGGTCCTAGGATCGAGCCCTGGGGAGTTGGCTTCTCCCTCTTCCTCTGCGCCCCCCACCCCCTGCTCTGTGTACTCTCTCTCTCTCAAATAAATAAAATCTTTAAAAAAATAAAATTTTTTTAAATAAATAAAAATTATTCAAATTAACCATTTATTTACTCATCCAAAAATAATAAACATCAAGCACTGTCCAGGATCTGGACACATAATAGCAAATGAGCTAGACACACTATCATCCCTTACAGAACTTGCCCTCTCCTTGGGAAGATAGTAGACAAATACCATATAAGTAAAAATACAAAATTGACAGCCATGTAAACTTCAAGAATTATCAGGGTAATACAAAGGGATGTATCTGGGCTGAAGGATGGAGCTAGTGTGTTAAGGGAATAGTGTTCTATAGATCATCCACAAATCTTTTAGTGCTACATGTCTCCCAGCAGTATACCCTGTTCACACTTCTCCAGTTATACTTCTGCCTACTATACATCTCCATCTGGGTATACTACAGAAACTTTAAATGCATCATGTATACACTCAAATCCAATTTTTTTTTAAAGATTTTATTTATTCATCTGACACACAGAGATACAGAGAGAGAGAGAGAGAGAGCATGAGCAGGGAGAGGCAGAGGGAGAGGGAGAAGCAGGCTCCTTGCTGAGCAGGGAGCCCGATGTGGGGCTCGACCCCAGGACCCTGGGATCATGACCTGAGCCGAAGGCAGATGCTTAACCATCTGAGCCACCCAGGTGCACCTCAAATCCAGTTTTTAATGCTTACATTTTCTAAGTTTAACCATTTTCCAGCTTTCATGGCTTACTCCTACTGATTTACCACAAAAATCTCTTAAGCATATTCCCTTTCTCCAGCTCCTCTGTGGATACTCCAGTTATGCATTTACTTTGGGATACTTGGTGAATATCAGGTTTTATGCCATATGCTTTATAAGTTATACATAAATAATGTTTACCCCAAGATAGTTACTGTTAAATCATTGGCCTTTGGACTCTAGAGCTTGCTTTTTTTTTAAGATTTTATTTATTTGAGAGAGTGAGAGCAAGAACGAGAGAGAGAGAGCATAAGCAGGGCGGAAGGGCAGAGGGAGAGGGAGAAGTAGACTCCCCGCTGAGCAGGGAGCCCCATGTGGGACTTGATCCCAGGACCCAGGGATCATGACCTGAACCAAAGGCAGACGCTTAACCAACTGAGCCACCCAGGTGCCCTAGAGCTTGCTTTTTAAATGACTATTCCCTTACGTTCTTTATTCTGAACTGATTGACATCCCTGAAATGTGGTTCTCTCAGACCCAGCACTGCTAGATCACCAGTTCTCCCTCTAACACAAAATTCTTTGAGATTCTCTAGCATAGATATCAGCAGTGCAGAAACCTGGGTATTTGAAAAAAATTGTGTGTGTGTGTGTGTGTGTGTGTGTGTGTGTGTGTGTATGGTACACTTACATTATAGTATAGCATATTACAATATAGTATATTAAAATGTTTATAGCACTTGTATATGTATATATATGTGTATATATCATGTATATGTATAAATAGAATGTATTTTAATTATATTTATAATATATCATAAGTATATAAATATAGTACATACTTAATTATATTAATTATATTATATATAATTGGTGATCTAGTGTGTGTGTATGTGTATGAGTGAATTTGGCCTCACCCTGAATCTGCAGAATCATAAGTTCTCAGAGTGAAAACTAGAAATCTGTATTTTTCAAAATGTTGCAGGCAATTCTGATGATCAGCCAACATTGGTGAGCTCTGGTTTCCAGATTCTCTGAGCTTCTTACTGTGTCATTTCTACCCAAAATGCTGCCACAAACTCCACACCTTACCTTTCAACAAATATTCCAATGTCATTGAAAAATATTCCTCAAACACACCATCTTCTCCTATGACTCCACAATACTTAAAAATCACACTTCTCTGAAACAACACCCATCTTTTCATTAAGTTGGCAAGTTCTTTTCCTAACTTTCAATCCAAATGTTTGTACACTCCAATGGGAAGATTTCTCTTTTTCTCTGTGTTTGGTTCCAAAGTTCCTTTTCCCGTTTTGTCCTTTGTGAAAGGATTTGCTTTAACAATTATTGTAAGGCCTCTGTTCCCCACTGAGGGACATATGAGAAGGAAAATGACATAGTACAGGAAATTTTTGATTCTGGTGTATACTCTAAGATTTGTCATTCATATGTTTGTGGTGATGGTGATGATGATGAGTAAACTGGAGCCAGTACTTTGTACATGTAGTTTAACAAATTAAACATGCTTACCACTAAAACAGGACTCAAATTGCAATAGAATTACAAATAAAATATAACCAGTTCCATCCAATCAAACATGACAAAGGAGGTCTCAGGAGAGGGCTTGTATGGTAAAACCAGGTTTGATTTATCTGTTTATTTCCCTTTCTGCATATGAGAAATTGTACACGACCCAGACCAATACAAAACTAACAGGATGTAATGAGTCTGGGGACTGTAAGTAGAAAGTACAGAAGACAAAAAAAAAAACAGATTGAAGGATAAAACAATGTAATAGCGTGAATTCAAATTCCTGATACACACAGGGTGATTTCTATTCTCATTAATATTAATCATCACTACTGTGTAAGAGAGCAATTGTGTTCTCATTTTCAAGACAAGAGAACTGAGACCCCAAGAGATTGGTTAATTAGTCCATGTTTATATCATTACTTGCTGGCATAGCCAGGGTTCAAGTCTGTATTTAAATCACCATCATCTTTTTTGTTATATTCCATCATAATTTTCCCATTCAAAACACTCAGTTGAAAACTGAATCTTCAGACATGAGTCAGACAATAAACAATGAACAAAATATATGGGTAGTTATTACAGAATGTTAGAATGTCATATAACACATATTAGGAGCATCACCATTTTGAAACTGCAAAGTACTTTCTGTTTTTGAAGAAAAAAAATCATGGCACAGATAGGAGGAAATAGGTTTGAAGATAGAGAAACTTGGGATGGAATTCTGGCTCTGTGTGTGTGTGTGTGTGTGTACGCAGATGCATGTGTGGATACATAAATATGATATGTATTTCATAAATTAGTCAAATTCTGGAGGCAATAGAGAGAAAATTCCCACAATCATGATTATAGATAAAGGACTTTAAAAAATGTTATTTTAATTTTTTTTTCTGCCTTCCATTCCATACAGGTGGTGGAAACTGGTCATCATAAATTAATATGAGCAAAAATGCAGTGTTTATTTAGCTTGTCTTTGGGAATTGATTGGATGGTGGGATTATTCTGTTTTGTAAAGGTTGTTCACTCTGAGATCACTGTGGAGACAGGAAGAACATCTAAGGGTAAACAGAGTTCCCAGCCCAACCCACTCTGATTATCTAGGGCACTTTCTATTGAAGCAGATGTAGTTGCTTCCATTTTGGTGGGTAGGGAAGGAAGGTACCCTAGTTTAGCAGTCTTCCATTTCTGCTTCCTACTTCCTCTTCTCCTGTCTTGTCAAGTACTACTCTGTTTCATAGCATGTCTTAGAGATTACTACAAAGGAAGATGTGACAAGAGAAAAATAATTATTCTACCCATGAAAATTATTTTATCCAGAATCTATTGGAATCCCATTTAATGTGTTCTTAAAAACAAAAACATAAAAACATAAAGACAGAAACAAAAAAAAAGAAACAAAAGCATTAAGAAACAGACCCATAAAAACAAAGTGGGCTCTCCTCCCGTTGCTACCACTGTGTTGCATATTTGCATAGATTTTCTTTAGAACACTTACCACATTCCGTAGTTCTTTCCTAGTAGTTAGGAATCAAGGAGGTATAAACTTGAAGCTGTATTTCCTCTTAGAAGCTCAGCTTCTCCATTTTCAGAGAAATGTGATTTAAGAAGAAAAAAATCAATAACTCAACTCCTTTCTGAGGGCTCTGTTTTGGCCCTTCAGTTCTTTGTCTCTATGGCATGCTGTGATATTATCTGTCTCGCTGCAAGATACCGAGTAAGAGAGCTGTCATTATGACATGTGCTGAAAAGGATTAGTTTATCCCTAAACCAGGGCCCCTCCTTGGTCTATTCAAAAATATTTTACTTTCCCCCAGTGACTTTCTGTTACTATTTCTTTTGTTTGTTAAGATAAATAGGAAAGGGATGGGAAAAAAGGCGGGCAGTAGGAGAAAACGACAGTTAAAACATAGGTGTAAGTTCACTGGATAAATAACAGACTGATTTCTTTCAATTGGAAAGCCTACATTTGTTAAGTCTCAGTACTTGTACTTGAACCTGGGCCTTTGGGATTCAGAAACTGGTTTTATTTAGTTATTTTTAATCTTGTTTATTTAAGTTCTGCTTGATATGATAAAATGCTTAATCAGATAAATGCAACTGTTATTCTAGAAGTAAGATAGCCATACTTTATTTTCTTAGGTGATTTACTGTCCTACTTCCAGTAACAACCTGAGATGTTGGAATGCAGGACCAGTGTCTGATCTCCTTTTGTATTTCTCATCAAACCCATTTCTTACTATACCCTAAATATTTGTAAGTCTGAATTGAACATGGATTTAAAAATAAGCATAAGAGCGTGACCTGGGTGGCTCAGTTGGTTAAGCGTCTGCCTTCGGCTCAGGTCATGATCTCAGGGTCCTGGGATAGAGTTCTGCATGGGGCTCCCTGCTTAGCGGGGAGTCACCTCTCCCTCTCCCTCTGCCCCTCTCCCTCGCTCTGTACACACTCTCTCTCTTAAATAAATAAATAAGATCTTAAAAAAAAAAAAAAGCACAGGCAAAGTCTTTAAAGAATGAAGGGGCACCTGGGTGGCTCAGTTGGTTAAGCGACTGCCTTTGGCTCATGTCATGATCCTGGAGTCCCAGGATCAAGTCCTGCATTGGGCTCCCTGCTCAGTGGGGAGGCTACTTCCCCCTTGACCCAACTGCTCTCGGGCACGCTCTCTCAAATAATAAATAAATAAAATCTTTAAAAAAAAAGAATGAATTATTAAATTGGCAACAATAGATAGCAGATATCTCTCCTTTAATCGAAGCTAGCTTTAGAAACAAAGGAATCTGACATAGAGCATTTTGAAAGCAGTGAAAAAATCTAGTAAATCTGACTTTTTCTCTTTTTTGAGTATCCAACGAAGTCTTTGTGCTACACAATGATTGTCTTACAAAGACAGTTTTGTTTCTAGATTAGTAATAACTGGCAATCTTCATATTCTCCATATCAGAGCTTCTTAAAACTTGGTCCAAAGATCTCTTGAAAGAGCATTACCTGAGTAATTAATTATACAGATACCTGGACTCTGAATAATAATCTTGGGAAAGCAGTGTCTGATTCTTGTATACAAGCATGAGAAGCCTATTTTAACATCTATCTATCCTATAAAGTCATAAGTAATGTTCGGTAAGCAATGGACTGGAAATTGGATTTTTAACTGTCCTGAAGTTCACTGATGAGTCTACTGCTGATAGCAAAGTGATGGTGGCCTGGTTGACTTGGTTTGCTCTGTGGGAATCCATGTGGGCTTCTGTTCTGCGACAAAGTCCAAGTACCATGCAGACTTGCACCAAGAACATTCATCTTCAAGGTTGGGCGGTAGGAAAGGTAGGCACATCAAAATTAGTTTTAATGTCCGGATTTGTCACAAATAGCTACACAAATTACTTTAACTCTGAGTCTCATTTTCTTTAACTATGTAGTATATTGAACTCCTCTCACATTATAAAGAGTACTTAGACAATGTCTGATACCAAAGAGATGCACAAAAAGTAGTTTATTCTATCAGATGGATGCTTTAATACTAGGCTGCCAAAATTCTGAGAAACCTGCATTCTAAATAACTTGGCTCAAGTCTGTGGAGAAAAGTCTGCCTGCTTCACTTTCCCCAGCTACTCTCAGGCCTTTCCTTAAAAACAAATTAAAACAGTCATTTGAACCATTTCTGAAAGTCAAACAGTAAAGAGATCACTTCATTTTTTTTTCTCCAGTGTCATGGTCTTGGCACCAGTTTCTAGTGATAAAACCCCAAGAGAAAAACATCAGCCTTCAAATGAGCTCATCACATGTGATGATACCTGGTTATGGTTAAAATCTCAACAGATATATAGTTTTGTTTTTTCTAAACTCCTGCAAGAATGTGAAAGTATCATTTCTAAAACATAACCTACACTCTCAAGTCTGTGTTAATTGTTCCTTGCTTGACACAAAAGGTCTGAAGCAGAGGCACCCAGGGAAGAAAGCATTATGAGAACAGTCAGATTAGATTTGTGAAGACAATTAAGCACAGTTCTTTATGGCTTCTTATTCTTCGCTTTGAAATATTTCTTGCTGTTGAATCATTTGGATTCCTGTTAGCATTGCTGGGGAAAAAAGGGGGTATTTATTAAACAAACAAACAAGAACAAAGTAATAAATCTAGTTCTGTTCATTCTAAGCGAAAATAAATCCAGGGACTATAAAAGTTTGTGTTGTGTTAGGATTTTTACAGAAAGTATCTTTAGCATTTCCTTTCCTCTAAATGTGTCTTTGCAGAGTGGTGTCAAATTTTAATTGTCCCCAGAGGACAGGTTATAGGTGATTAAATCAACTCTCTCCAGAAAAGAATACTTCAGAACATTTTTGAAAGCCCTCTAGTTTTTACATGACCTTTGAGAAAAGCACTTTGCAGTTGACATAGTTTGTGTTTATTTTGGTTTGTCTTTGGCAAAGAGGAATTAGCATCTGTCTCCATGAAGTTTGAGTTCACATAAACTCAGATGCACTTAATCCATTTGCATTGTCCTCATATTAAGTGCCTCTTCAATTGGGAATTCCATTTTATTATTTCTGAGTTTCATCACTGGAGCTATAGAAGGAAAGTGCATAGTTTTTTTTTAATTTATTTTATTTTATTTTATTTTTTTTAAAGATTTTATTTATTTATTCATGAGAGACAGAGAAAGAGAGGGAAGCAGAGGGAGAAGCAGGCTCCCAAGGAGCAGGGAGCCCGATGCGGGACTCGATCCCAGGACCCTGGGATCATGACCTGAGCCGAAGGCAGACGCTTAACCATCTGAGCCACCCAGGCACCCGGAAAGTGCATAGTTTACTTCATAGTCCTCAAGAATGACTGACATTCAGCTTGGAAACCAGGTTTCTCAAAATGCAACAGCTTAGTTTAAAAAAAAAAAAAGGGATTAAAAAAGAGAGAGAGAGAGAGAGAGGGATAACATCGATGCTATTCCAGAAACTTTGGCAGTTTCTACTATAGGAGGACCTGAAAAGGCTTGGGAAATATGCAGACTCTTGACTCTTTCCCCAGCATTCTTCCCAGTTCCCCTTCTTTATCCTTTCTGAAAGCACTGATTCTCTGGTCATCCCCCAAAATGAGAATTCCTGTAATGGGAAGTCCTGAAGTGTGAAGCACTATCTTGCTTGTAAATACTGTCAAATATAGGACTTTGCACATAGCCGATTCTCAGAAAATGCTTATTAATTGTTTCAGGGAACCGGGTAGAACATTGGATTTGATTTTGGGATAATCTACTCCATCTTTCCCACTATGTTTTTATAAAAGTGAGTGAATCTTGAATCTGCCTAGATTTAAATTTTCTTTTCCACAAAAGAATTTTAATTAAAAGTTTGTTAAAATGCATTATAAATCTTTTGTTCCTTTAAACAAAGAATATTGAAATAGGCGTTTTTTTTAAAAACTCATAAATATTTGTTTGACCATCCCATACTTGTCAGACTTATTTGACGGATCATAAAAGATAAATGAGACCATCCTTACTTTAAGAAGCTCACTGTGGGAATGCAGTTCTATAATTGGACACTTTATTTTCTGAGCATTAGGCTTTACTTCAAAGTGTTTCACATATTTTAAAGGTTTCTTGTGGCTGTAATTTCTCATGATGTTGCCTGTAATATTTAAATTTGTGTATTGAAAAAAAAGTAGAGAAGTAGCACATGCTGAAATTAAGCATAGGCACAATTGCATGAAAAAGAAACAGTAGTACCCATGATCCCACTATTCAGAAAAATGAACTGTTGAACTGTGAAAATTCCATACTGCCATTTGACTCTGTGCATGTACATATATGATGAATGTGTGTTTGTATAAGCATGAGTTAATTTACTACCATGTTAGGGTCCTATTTACATATGTGTTCTGATATTTTTATGTTTTTTTCTATGATATTAGACATACTTTAATAGCAGAATGTTATTGGTTGCTGACTCTCTGAACATATCCTGAGCCACAATTTATTTAACTCCATATTTATATACTTCTTTAACTTATATTATATTTTATGCACCAAGTAAATGCATTTTTATCAGATGTTCATAAAATAATTTTATAGTAAATATAGACATTTAGAACACAAATTCCAACATTCTTTGTTTTTTTATAATATATATTCAAACATATGTAATATATAAATAATGCAATTTAATTAAAATTATTTTTTTCTCTTTCTTAATATAACAATTTCCATATTTTATGTCTCAGAAACATCTCTTCAGTGTACTACTTTGTCTCTTGAAACATTTGGACAAGGAAAACTTGATCCAAAATATATTGCCAATAGATAGGGCTTAGATTCCCCGTCTTCATCCCCATTACTATTTGTCATGATGCTATTAGAATATAGCCTACTAATCTCAAGCATTAGACTAGACAGGACCTTTTCTTATAGTATATTAGTATATTTCAAATGTCTCACAGTCATGATTGTGGAATGACTTTCTGAGGAGGTGGAGGCAAATATATTGCTGGATAATTTGGAAGTACTCTAAAATTTGTCCCTTGATAGAAGTACTGCAAAATAGAATAGAGTGAAATATAATCATGAGATAATATAGAATTTCTGTTGTCTTCTTCTCTGACCTTGTCTTTCTCTGTTCTTCCTATAGTCATTTTGACATTATGAAATGCAATATGTAGCCATTTGTCTACTTTCATTCCCTTCTTTGTCATTGTATTGTAGTAAATTTTCACCTCTAATTGGTTATACCATGATAGGTGAGGAGTATAGATGGAGGTGTGGCACTGGCCAGGGGTCATGAAATGCTTCAGACAGCTTCAGAAATCAGCTCACTCAAAACAGTGATAGGTACCTCCTTTTTTATTCCCTACCTTGTACCTAGTCAAAAATAGTACATAACTGAGAGAGTGTCAGGCATGAAGACAGGGATATATATATATCTTCCAAAGTCCCATAGATTTAAATTATTTTCCTTTTTTCGGCATAATGAAATTTTCTAGGTCTGATGTCTTTCACAGTTAAGTTAGTGGGAATTCATCTTGAGAATCTCAAGGAACAGATGAATTATTAACCAGTATTCCTCTTGGGTACATGTGAGCAGACTCGTATACCCTCAGTAATACAGACTTGAGTGTCATGCTTCAGCAAACCCATTTCTTCTCCCCAACTCAACTTATAAATCTTTATCAAGCTAACATCTGGAATGACATTTTTAACATGTCATTCATTGCTGTAGCCATCCATGAGGCTACTCATTTCTAACCCATACTATTCATTTTGGTTGGGAGGGAAGGATAGCGGGGGCTAAGGGGAGACACAGTGTCTTGGACACTTGTGCCATAGATCTAGTTCTGCACCAGATGAAAACATTCGATAACCTTCTTAACCATCCCACTGATCACTACCCCTACCATGACCTGGTTACAGTGTAAATCTGTGTTATGTCGCTATACCAGCTTGGATGTCAAACACATGCTTTTCATTGGATTAAACCAATTAGGATTCATCCTTCACACCTTTTAAGTTCTCACATGCATTATACAACAGAGTACCAACATTTATACAAATTTTATTTAGATAACAATACAGATAACAGAGTAATGGCAACAAAATCTATCACTGTTTATTTAATGATGAAGACTGTGTCAAGCATTCTAGTGAATACTTTAAATATCTTTTTATATGATCTCCACAGTAATACCTTATGATGGGGACTGTCTAACTTTTTTTCAAATGAGGAAACTAAGCCTAGAACAGCAATGTATTATACAGACTCAGCAGCAGATTTGTCATTCAAATCCAAGTCTTTGGAATTCTAAAGTGTGACTTCCCTGTTTATCCCCCTATACATGGGAGAGAGTGATTGTGTGTGTGTGTGTGTGTTTTCTTAATTCTTTAACATCCTATTGATTTCTTCCTATGTACCCCATGTATGTAGACATAATACCAATATCAAGTATATCTACATATTATTGATGAACATATATGTATAGCAACTTTGCATTTTCTCTAAAGAGAAAAAAAATCAAATATATGAAATACCATAGTCAATTTCTTTTTTTCCAACTAAAAGAATGACTTGCATGTTTATCCTTGAAAAAATGGTTTTTATCATCAGGCTCCTGTAGCTCTAGCTAATGGTATTAATCATTTCTACTGTCCCTTTCAGTGCTTCATCCAAGGAGTCCAAAGTCATGGGGATTCTGAGATAATAAAACAATTTTGTGTCTTGAATGACTCCTCGTTCCCCCAACATATAGTGGAAATTGTCATATAGCTTCCTACTAAACTGTTTTGTTGACAAAATCCTCCAGCACCAATAATTGACTTGAAATTCATACATTAGATTTAGTTCAAGTATTAAAGAAAGATCTTTTGTATGTCCTTTTATTAGATAGTTGTCAAGAATAGGCTCATTCATATATAATTTTCTGTTCTCCATCCAGCCTTCATTTGAAAATGGAGAAACAGAATCCTGATTCAGTGGTAAAAACTTACTTTCCTTAAAATCCATATTAGATTTGAATGTGACTTAGTTTACTTGTAACATTGAATTCAAAATAAATAATTGAGCAGCTGCATAATTTTTTTTGGGCGAAACAATCCAGTGTGCTTTCATGGTTCAAATTTTAGTGATATATCTGATTTTCCAAGATAAGAGATCAAAATCAGGGTTTTGTGCAGAAATGATAGAAACTGTCACTAAAGATGTTGAAAGTAGAAAAGTCAGATAAAAGGTTAAAGACAAGTGTTATTTTTCTCATTTTTCTTTCTTTAAAAAAAAGTCCTCACATTTTTTGAACAATTTTTTTTCAAAAGGAAAATATTCTCAAAATAATTCTATTTGGTCCCTTAGTTGTAGGAGCAGCTGAAATGACTGAATTTGACTAAAAACTGAATTGACAATAGTTCACCAGAAATAATTCAAATGGTTTAGAATGCTTCTCCTTTTTTGGAGAGATATATGTTCTATGCAGTATGAGCAAAATTAAAGAAGCTGTTATAATCAATAACACTGCAATAAGACTCAGTTTCCAGTGTTCTCTGCCTCTCCCTAGCACCTTCAAATAAAGCATCTCCAGTGCCATCCAACACTGGCATCTCAAAGAAGCCAGGTTAGCGAGGGATTGTGTAGCTACCCTTACTTTGGGTTAACACTTCCCTACCCTTACAGTTGTTCTTATAACTCATTTTCTAGAATGGGACTTTCTATAATTATAAACTCCTTATTCTAGAGCTGACAGCCAATTCCATGTTCAGAGATCTCATTCTAGAATTCCAACTGCCTACTGGACATCACCAATTTTATGGCACATAAATATCTTGAAATATCCATAAATCAAGTCATAATCTTCCCCTTCCTTGATCCCACAATTCTCTTTTTTCTACGTTTTGGGCTTTCTCATTGCTTACTCTTTCTTTTGGGAACATGTTGACTCATGTCTTTCAACATCTGCTAATTTTACAAATTGGAAATGTGAAATTCACCATTAACTTCCCCCTGTCCATGACCACACCAGTGACATGTGTACAATAAAGAACAATGTCCTCTTCTTAGGATGAACAAAACTTTGTCTGACTGTCATAATAATGCAGACTGCATCAGATAATAGTTCTTCCACATCTGTACAAGTATTTAGCCCTGCATCCGAGCTGCATACACTCCTTTTAGTATTGACACTTTCAATTGGATTGATCTTCACATTCTTGTCAAAATGGTCAACCTGCAATGGAAAGAAAAATATCCTCCTGCTTTAATCAATTGAATGGCCTCTCCTTCCTTGGACTTGGCTCTTTCTTTTAGAATTCAGATACCAACATTTATCACTGGTCAGCTGCTCTCTAACAGTCCAGAACATGGGATCCTGGCACATTCTGTCTCTTAGACGCATGCATGTTTAGTGAGCATGACAGTGACTTTCTCTCTGACAAGACTGGCACCAAAATTGCTTTCCCTTGATTTATCTATGGAAATACTTTCTAACCTTCATCTCAAAGTACGCACCATCTTCTGAGTCAACATTTGCTTGAACAAGCCTCTGAAGCTATTAATTATGATTTTAAATGTAGCCGTACACTCAAAATTTTTTCCACCAACTATTTAGTTTTTATACTGTGTTCTCTTCCTGGTCTTTCCTGGTGACTTATCTAAACCAATTTTTAAAATTTTTGCTTTGATATGATGGCAAGGAAAATAATACCTACAAGAAAAAAAATTATGTCAGAAATACCTTTGACTGCCTCCTTGGACTTCATGTAGAATAATTCTAACTCCTCATACCTCTAAAAATACCAATTCCCTCTTTAAGTATCTTTTCTCCCTTTCTCCCTCCTTCCCTCCGTCCCTGTCTTTTCCTTACTCCCTCCCTTCCACCCTCCTACTCCTTGTCCCCCTCCCTCTGTCCTCTCCCACCTTCCCTCTCTCCCTCCCCCTGTTCCCTCCCTTCTTCTTTCTATTTAGTATATACCATAACCTTCACTGTTAAGGAAGTTTTAAATGTCATCTCTAAGGAAATGACTTTGCATCTTTTGTTCCAGCAATCAAACTCTAGAACTCTAATCAGGAACACAGAATATCATTTCCCAGAATGCTGAAAATAATATTTTCTTCTCTCACCTCTCTTAAATATATCTCTCATGTCATTCATAATGGTTCATTAGACTCTGAGGTTCATATGTGTTGTTGATGCAAGGAGTTTTCAGTTTCAGTTAAGATGGAGTATGCATACCCAGCTCATCTTGCTGACCGATTATTATTAAAAATCATGGAAAAAATAGAGTAGCCACCAGAGAACTCTGAGCAGTAAGAAGAGCAGGCAGGTAGAATAGGGAAATCAAAACTCAAAAAATGGCCATATGATGATAAATTCTGTTTGTGCTTTTATACTTTGTTGTTGTTTGTTTTGCTCTCTATTTTTGTTAGGTGTTTTTTTGATCAGTTTTCTTTCTTTCTTTTTTCCCCCCCTGTATCTCCTTAGACTCCTGTAGCTCCGAGAATTGCAAATGTATATAGACAAAAATGTTCTAAGAAAAAACACTTTTTATTGACAGGAGAATGAGATGGTCCTGTGGAGAATAGAAGAATGACACTCTTTTGACTCTTTTAGCATGATGCTAGGAAAACCCCAGGAAAAATTTGAATCCTTATGGTGGTGGCTAAAATGGCAGGAAGGGTGGGAGATGGTGGTGGCAGCAGAGACAGCTCCACCTTCTTTTCTCTTGCTGTTTTACACCAACATTGACCCAGTCGTGGGCCATGTGGAATAAAATGGGGATACTAAATCCTCATGGTTTTTACCAAAGCAGTAGGAAAAGGGCCACTCAAACTCAGGAGTATAGAGAAGATTATAGAGAAGGGGGCAAAAGAATCTATATATGAGATTTGGGGCTGTTCTCTGAACTACCCATGTGTGCAATTGATTAGAATCAACAACACAAAAATTTTGAAGATTGAGTACATGTGTGGATCACTGCCAGGCACACCAGAATTGCATAGTAAAGCCTTTGAAAACTAAAAGTCATTGAAACTGTTATTGAAGCCACAGTTCAAAAAAAGTGAGTCAGGACTTACGGTTGGAATCAAATCAATTTGATTGATTGCTTTATAAAAGTTCTCTAAGAGATTTTTATAGTACCCAAAGTCTTATAACAGTGTCTATCATAATCATGCACCATAAAGTAAACACAGTCCTTGAATGGAAATGTAGATTTCTCAATGAAATAGAATTTTTAGGATTTTAGAAGTGAAAAACACAATAATATAAATTTTAAAACACCATCAAAAGGACACAGAAATAAAGTATAGAGATGGCATTGAAAAAGCCAGTGGAATTAAAGATAGATCAGTAGAAATCATAACTAAACAACAGAGGGGAAAAAATTAAAATGAATAGAACTTCACGGACCTATATAACAGTGTCACAAGATTTTGCATTAGTTTCATTGCAGACTCATTAGGAGGAAGAAAGAGGTAGATATGAATTAACAGTGGCCAAAAACTCCCCAAATTTGGTGAAGCCAATAAATTTATAGATCTCGTAAACTCAGCAAACTCCAGCCAGGATGAACTTAAAGTGTACCATGACCAAAGACGTTATAATATAACTCCTGAAAACCAAAGATAAAGAAAAACTATTAAAAGCAGACAGAGAGGGGCACCTGGGTGGCTCAGTCAGTTAAACGTCTGCCTTCAGCTCAGGTCATGATCTCAGGGCCCTGGGATCAAGCCCCACATCAGGCTCCCTGCTCGGTGGGGAGTCTGCTTCTCCCTCTCCCGCCCTCTGCCCCCGCTCATGTACTTTCTCTCTCTCTCTCTCTCTCAAATAAATAAAATCCTAAAAAAGTAGAGAAAAACATCACATTGCACATAGAAGAAAATTATTCATATATATCCAGATTTCTAATCAGAATCAATGGAGGCCACAAGAGAGTAGAATTGCATTTCTCAAGGTGCCGAGAAGAAAAACACATGTCAACCTAGAATTCTCTCTTCAGCAAAACTATCTTTCAGTAATGAAAGTGAAATACATTCTCAGATGAAAGAAAATTAAGACAATTTGTCATCCATAGACATGCTTTAAAAGTAGACAAAAGGAGCTTATTCAGATGGAAGAAACGTTATATAAGAGGGAAATCTGGATCCTTAAGGATGAATTAATAGCAACAAAAATGGCAAGTATTTGGGTAAATATAATAGACTACATTTGCCTCTTAAAATTTAAAAAAATATGTATGGCTATTGAAAAAAATATTACAATATCTAGTTTGTTTTTTTTCTAAGTACATAGATGTAATACATACAACTATAACATAATGTAGGAATCCCTATGGTTGTAAGGTTTCTATATTTTACTTAGAATGACTTTTCAAAGAACCAGCTTTCAGTTTTATTGCCTAGTTCAAAAACTATTCTTGGCTGCGAAGACTCAATATAGTTAAGATGCCATTTCTTCCCAAATTGATCTTTAGATTTAATGGGATCTTCGTCAAAACTCAAAAGGTATTTTGTAAATATAAGCAACCTGATTCTAAAATTTATTTGGAAAAAGAGGTGAAATAGAAGAGCCAAAACAATATTGAGAAATAAAAACAAAGTTAAAAGACTCACGCTTCTTGATTTTAAGATTTAGAATAAAGCTTCCCTAATCAGGTGTGTGTGGTATTGGTGAAAAGATAAACACATAGAACATTAGAACAAATAGTGCAGAAATAGAAACAAGTATGGTCAATTATTTTTTTTTTAAAGTAGCAAATGCAGTTCAGTAAAGAAAGCACTGTCTTCCTCAACAGATATAGGTGGTATAACTGAACATTCAAATGCAAAAAAAAAAAAAAAGGACATTTGGTTATTTTATTTTTCATTCTCTCTCTCTTTATCTCTGCCTCTGTCTCTGTTTCTCCTGCCTCTTCCCTCCCCGCACCCTTACTGGTCTGGTCCAATTGCTTCCTGACTTTGAGAAGATCTGTATATTGAACACAGGTATTATAGCCATAAGCACTTGAGACAAATACTATTTTTTCTTTGGCTTTTAAAAATATTTTCTTCTAATTTGTGTCAGTCATTTGTAAAATCAGTATGGTAAGACACGAAGGTTTCATTTGGAGGTGGGAGAGATCTTTTCTTGTTTACTGGACTACAGCACTAGATTCTGTAGCCAGTGTCATTTAAAATGAATAAGGAATACACTGCTATTATTCCCTATACACATATTATCCTAGAGTATTCTTCAAGGTGGCAAGGTGGAATACTTGAGGTGCCAAAGAAAAATGAAGAATTCTTAGGTCTTCTGAATGAATACCATTTAAACACATTTTCTTCCTATTTATGAATATTTATATTTTCCCAATACTGAATGTAGTTCCAGACACAAAACATTCTGAGATACAAATTGCCTTTATAATTAAGGATTTAATTTATTTATTAGTAGGAATGTCATGACATTAAAAATATCATAAATTTAATAAATAATTTATGCTATTCTCAAGTTAGAGCACAGAAGCAGGTAGTCCAATGGCAGAATGGGGAAACTGCTCCATGAATTTCTTCATGGAACCAGGATTTTTCCACCATGTCTGGATTCTATTTCCAATATGAACTTGTAGTTTAAGATGGCTGATCCAAATCTAGACATCATGTTCACAATCCAACCCGGAAGAAAGAAGGAAATAATAAGGGGAGATGGTAAGGAGTAACTATATTTTAAGCCAAAGTTACAAAAATCTGCAACTAAACATTTTTGCTTGAATCTCCCTTGTTGGAAGTTACTTATGTAGTAACATCTAGCTGAAAATGAATCAGTGAAAAGTCACGTCCGTTTTGGTCAGCTCTACTTCTTGTAAAAATGGTTATATTACGATGGAAAGGGAGACCAAATGTTGAGATGGATTGAGATTCTCTGCCATATTTGTCATATACTTTTTGTTGCCCATGGTTTGTCTTTCAAAATCACTCATTTATTTTAGAAGTAGTAGGAGTACTCTTCTTGGCTAATTATCTGGATAATCATTATATATTTTGATATTTTAGTTATAATTGTTTGAAATTGATGGTATTCAATGACCACCAATTATTTTGTGGGGAAAAGGGAATTTTCTAAAAATGGATTATGGAAATATTTAATCATGTGCTTTTATTTTCTCTTCTGTTCATACAAACACAAACACACAAATCATGAACCTTTTTTATGGAAATTTATACCAATAATATAATATGATATAATAAAATATTCTTACAGATACAAAATTGGTAGAATCAGATGGTATCTTTTCTAGTTCCAAGAATAAAAGGAATTTAATATTTTAAGAAAATTTAGAAATATTCTTCTTGATATATTTGTCAAGAGGAAAACTTTTTTTTTTTTTAAGATTTTATTTATTTGACACAGAGAGACATAGCGAGAGAGGGAACACAACAGGGGGAGCGGGAGAGGGAGAAGCAGTCTTCCCACTGAGCAGGGAGCCCGATGTGGGACTCGATCGCAGCACACTGGGATCATGACCTGAGCCAAAGGCAGACGCTTAACGACTGAGCCACCCAGGCACCCCAGAAAACTTTTTTTTTTTCAGATTTTATTTATTTATTTCGACAGAGAGAACACAAGCAGGGGGAGTGGGGGAGGGAGAAGCAGGCTTCCCACTGAGCAGAGAGCCTGATGTGGGGCTCGATCCCAGGATCCTGGGATCATGACCTGAGCTGAAGGCAGACGCTTAACGACTGAGCCACCAGGTGCCCAAAGAGGAAAACCTTTCTTTTCCCAACCTAACTTCACTGCTCAGAAGATGAAAACATGCAAAATCAGTGATGCAATTCAACTAAGAAGACTGAAAAGATCGGATTCCCAAGAATGGTCATGTGTCAGAATCACCATTTAGACTGAGAAAGAACCAGGTATTCATAGATACATATTCCCAAATTATAGTGGGTGTTCATTAAGTGGCAGTAATAAATACTTTCCAGGGAAAAATTTATGTCAAAAATGACATTGTGCCTGGTATAATTGGATTAAAGTGAGAACTCTAAATATATTGGTTTCTCTTTCACTACTGAATTATAAACTGATTAGGTAAGGGGACTGTTTCTTCACCTCTCTAAACTTTGACTTTTCAAATGAAGATAAATATTCAGTCATTCGTAAATCCATTCTACAAATATTTATTGAGCACCACTTTTGTGTTCAAAGGTGTGCTAGGCATTTTAAATGATTTTTCTTAAAGAGAATGGTGAGAAATCATGAATCTTCTAATAAGAATGATAACACTCAGGTTTTAGTTTTGAGTAGGTCATGTCTTAACTCTGTGATTTCAAAATACAGGCTTCACTTCTCTGTTTATCTTCCCTGTTACTGCAGTAGAAGGGCATCCAGGAGGACATATTAGGTTCATTTCAATGCTAAAATTCTATTGTTAGGGTAACATTTATTATATAATTAAATGACCATGTACTTCTTGGGCCAATACTTTAATTTCTTACTAAATTATGCAAATTTCATGAAGAATAGTGTTTCCTAGCGGTCATTATCCTTTCAGAAGCATACATTCATTTAACTCACATAACACATGTTTTTCACAAGAAATCAGAGCCACATGCATCTTCCCTCCATAATTTCAAGTTGATTCAGTATGAGAGACTAATATCCTCCCAAACCTTCTGCTACCCTGTCTTAAAAAAGAAGTTTCCTCCTAAGGTTAATTTATTTATGCTTTCACTCATTTATGTAGGAAGCAATAATCCTCACTGTGAATCTAAATCTCTTGTCATCACTAGGGCTCTCCTGGTAATCACTTCAGTGTACTTTAAAACTATGCAAAGTGGTTTGCTAATAAATTACATGGACATCTATATTTTTCATTTTCTTTGGGCAGTTAATTTATGTTGACTATAATTGTAAATCTTTCACAGATGTAACTACTTTTAGTCCAAGGCTATAGGGCATATTTACTGCCCTAGTAAAGCACTGTTTGTTTTCCCGTCTGCCATGGGGGCTGAGCAGGCAGGGTAATAGCCACGCTGGCTAGTCAGTATGTGGTTTGCATAAGATTGGTCAAGCAAGAAGTCCATTCCAGCATATTGGTGTTCTAGGAGAGAGGAGAATCATGTCTTTTCTTGCATATCAACAGATTATGTCAAGGAAGACAAAAGTGTTTCTAAAGGTCACCTGGAGGAGAGTACTGTCAAAATGTGAAAGATTCTCTACTATCTTAAGGTCGGACTGTAGTATGAGACATGCTGTGGTTTGGAACATAAACACCAGACATCAGACACTAGAGAAAGATAATACTGAAAGGAAAATGAATATGATACAAGTTGATCACGGTAGTCTGTGGTATATCTTGATAAGTCAAAGCCATAATTATGAGCTTGCAAACATCAGAACTCAGAAGTTGATTTTAGGAGGAAAATGAATACCAACAGTCAATTGAAGTGTCCTTTGGGCACACAGAACCCAAAGTAGGCATCAGTCATAGCTTTCAGAGATCTGCACAAATAAGGAAATAACAGAATGACCAGAAAGTAAGACAAATCAGTCACTAAACTCATGATGAGAAGGAGTTGCCGTAAGAACTGTTTTTCCGTTATATTTCAAATGATTAAGGAGAGTATGCCTGACATAGCAAGGATTCAGAATATCTGATAATTTTTTGATTGCCTTCCCAGAGCTTATTTTACTAAGTCTTTACCTCTGCCACCCTCCATTCATATAGTTCAGTCAGTGGGACACAGATTTCAGAATTCCAGTTCTGCATCCTCAGTGAATTAGACTAGAATTAGGAACATAATCCAAGCCGGCACAGTCAGAATTCTTTCATCAGTAATTTGGCATTTGGAACTCAGTGAGATTTTTTTCTCTGTTCAAGTGGCTGGATATTTAATATGGAAGCTAGGGGACTGTGTGTGGCCATAAATTCTGCAATATGAAATGAAACAAATAATTTCAGTCTGAACAGGAAAGACTGAAACAGTCATGTAGGGAAGGAGGGAATGATAGTAGAGAGGGGTTCCTTATGACATTGGAATCCCTGATTCTGGTTTACTTTTTGACACAGAAGTCTGGAGCCCCATGGAATATCCTGGGTTATAATATGTTAACTAAGAAGAATCTGTTGGTTGCAGAAAATGAGTCTTATGTGATGAGAAAAAGAAAGAGAGAGGAAGAGAGAGAGAGAGAGAGATATTAAAAGACTAGGATCCATCTTGATTCATCAGTTTTGTCAGTTGGAGTTAAAATTGGGCTTGCAATATAACCAAGAAAATAACAGGGTTTATCTAGAATCTGCATCTTAATTGGTGATGAACAATACTGGCTCAAGACGTATGTGTTCATGGACCACCTAATTCTGGATCAGGGACTTAATTAAAAAAAAAAACTTGTCTAAAGAGTTTTCTATCTTCAGAACTAAGGTAGAAACTAAGACTCCTTGTAAGAGCACAGTTCAGGGGCACCTGGGTGGCTCAGTCATTAAGCGTCTGCCTTCGGCTCAGGTCATGATCCCAGCGTCCTGGGACTGAGCCTCGCATCGGGCTCCCTGCTCAGCGGGAAACCTGCTTCTCCCTCTCCTGCTCCCCCTCTCTCGCTGTGTCTCTCTGTGTCAATAAATAAAATCTTAAAAAAAAAAAAGAGCACGGTTCAACAAACCACTGAGGGATGCTTATAAAACCATCTATTAAAAATAATTGTATGCAGTTTCTATACATATCTGTAATTTTTTGAATCCTATATATCGTTAGAGGTAACTAACAATTGATGACTTTATATAATAACCAGACAAATCTCATTCATTTAATAATGATGTTATCTGTTATCATCCTGCTTATCCATATGAAATCAAGGCTTAAGATAGTGAATCATCTTTCTGTGGTCAGAATATTCATGATTTGATATTCCTCTGTGACTACACATTCCATATATAACCTCTTCCCCATACTTTGTCATTTATTAGCTGCTGTTTATTGAATGTCTTCTATATGTAGCAAATACTTTTTATTTATCTAATCTTTGTTAATCATCCTAAGGCCAAGGAGGTATGGGTTGAATGTGATAGGCAGGTTTTAGATTCCAAAATAGCTCTGAAGTCTACCACATTAGGTTACTTTGAGTTTTAAAAATTAAACACATTTACATATTTGGCTCTTCTCTAGTTACTAGAAGGCTAAAACCTATTTTCAAGAGGTGTAACATATATTCAGGGAGACTAGATACTAGGGAACCAACTACAATATGATTACAATATTTAAAATCAGGAGGTATGGAGTTCACTTTTCTTGTTGACCTTAAAATGGAAGGGAAGATTTGGATATTTTAGGGATTTTTATTGGTAGTGTTCTTTTGCAGTTATTCAAGAGTGGAGGTTCTGGGCAGTTATTAATTTGCTAAGACTTCTTTAACAAAGAACAACAAAAATTTATTTTCTTACAATTCTGGAGACTAGGCAAGATCCAAGTGTTGGCAGAGCTCCTTCATTCTCAGGGCTTTTGCCTAAGTTCTGGTGGTTTGCTCGTATCTTTGGCCTAGAAGCATCACTCCTTTCTGTGCCTTAGTCTTGAGATATCACTTTTCCCTCTGTGTTTGTCTCCGTGCACATCTTTACACATTTTTTGTTTTGTTTTGTTTTTTAAAGATTTTATTTATTTGTATGACAGAGACATACCTAGAGAGGGAACACAAGCAGGAGGAGTGGGAGAGGGAGAAGCAGGCTTCCCGCAGAGCGGGGAGCCCGATGTGGGACTCGATCCCAGGACCCTGGGATCATGACCTGAGCCTAAGGCAGACGCTTAATGACTGAGCCACCCAGGCATCCCCATCTTTACACGTTTTATAAGGACACTGGACATTTATTTTTATTAGAATCCATTCTAATGACCTCATCTTAGTGTAACTAGTTACGTCTGCAATAACCCTATTTCCAAATAAGGTCACAGTCTGAGGTACTGGGTGTTAGGTTTCTGGGGGAAACAACTTCAGTCCGAATAGGATGTTTTGGTAGATGGATAGTCTCTAATCCCAACTTTTTACTTGCAACTTACTTCATATTTGAAGGTGCTGTGTGGCCTTACAGAGACTATGAAGAGGATAGATCACCATCTACATCCCTTCTCTGTCCATTCCCCTTCTTACATCTGTATTCTGTTTTCTCTCTCTTTGCTAGCCTCCAAGGGTCTGCTGTCTCTTACCACGATACCTCTATAGTGAGTTAGCTTTTGCTGGTCTATTTATACTCAGGAGGTTTTGCTGACTACATCACTTCCATCTGTTCTGGATGATTAAATTTTTCTTATATTCTGACCAGGCCATAAATCCAGCATTATTTTCAAGCAATTGCAAAATTGCTCTGTTCACATCTTTTGTCAAAGAATAAACCAATCAGTAAATCAGTAAATTTTACTGGGAAAAGAGTCTGTCTCATAAATTTCTTTTACAAACATCATAAACAGTCATGCTAGAAAAGAGCCAATTTTAATTTATTATTTTTATTCTATGTCATTCTTTTTGAAAAAGATATTTAAAGCTCTGTTCTGGCTGACTTCCACGTTTAATACAGAAATGTTTGGAATTGCTGACTCAACCCAGAGCCTATTAATGTCTTCATTGTTTCTTTCCTTTACAAATATCATTAATCATGAAACATTTAGATTTGTTTTTCCCAAAAGCTGGAAGGCCTAAACCACTGGCCATGTACATAAAACCAAACAGGTATTAGAAATTGTTAATAAGAGAAAGATCCAGGAAATTCATTTCAGTTTAGGGACAAAGTAAAGCTCCCCTTTCTGTCACATTTCCCAATCTCCCCTTGTCTTTTCCAGCACCTGACTTCTTGATTTGCTTAACACTTTGGGTTCTGTGCAATTCTCCGTGATCTAGAGATCAATAGCATTTATTTATCTTCGAAATTTTGACCATGTCATTGACTAAAGTCATGTCCACTTTCCACTAGCACCTATAACTAGGTGCTAACTTAGTATTTATAACCGATTAGCCCTCCTACACATCATACTTGTTTATTGATCAGCCAAGTGTTACATAGGTCTTGTAAAGAAGACAATTGCATACATTTAGAATTATAAAAAGGAAATTAGAAATGAAGGTTATTCAGAAATAATAGAAAATTCTCTTTCCAGCCATATGTGATAATTACGAATACATTAGTTCAGTAGTTCTATTATTGCTTAAATGGAGCAAATATATTTCATTTTTATAACTCCATAGAAATTTTAATGGGCATTTTATCTGTTAAGTTTCAGTTACTAGGAGGGAAATGCCCTTAATCTTCTCTACTATGTAACAAATGATATCCTAGTTTACTTTGGTCATCTGAGAAGTAAAAATAATTTACCTCAAACTCCATTTATAACTTTCCAGTAAGTGTTCAAAATTGAATCTATGAATATATTTCAAATCCCTTCACATTGTCTTTGTGGATGTTCATTTTATTTGGGTATGTGGCCGGAGGATGGAAGAGAAGAAATACCCTATTTATACTGAAATGGCCTCTGTAGGTTATTGACTCTTTCAGAAATTTTTCTAGATAATCAGGTTTCCTCTTGCCCTATGTCTCTGAGTCAAAATTGAAATGCATTTCTAAACAAAGAGTTGAGGTTGCTGTGTCATGACCCATAGACTTTATATCATTGATATTATTGACAATATCTATGAATTTTAAAATATGTATTATTAACAGTGCAAATTATTGAGGCAAATTTGGAAAAAATGTTTGTTTTTTTAATACCAGAAATGTACTTTAAACTGAGGAAATCCTACATTATAAAATAATTTGTTTTAGAGAAAAAAAAGTAGTTGATAGGGATCAAAATCTTGGTTGTCACCTACTTCTGTGTTATACAGATGAAAGAGTGTAAGTTCACAGAAACCCAAAAAAAGTCTTAAGACCATAAAGGAAGTTGATGACAGGAGAATTACCAAAAACCAAGGTTTCTGCAGTCTAGTCAGTTTCTTATCCAACATGGCCGTAGATGTATTTGGTCACATTTCCAGAAAATAAATAAATAAATAAAAATACATAAAAAGTTCATTTAATGGGACAAAAATAAATAACTTGTTAGGTCAAGGCAGCCCCTCAAATTGAAGGGATTCATATTATATTATGAGATTATAAATTCCAAGTCTTTGTTATGTAATGAGGAAGCTGAAGGCTATAGAGGCAATTCAGCCATGGACACTGTAGGAAGATAATGACTCATCCAGAGGTAAAACAAGTTCTTCAGCTTCTGATCTCATAAGAAACTGGATGGCCTCCCTTTTACGAACGAAGGTAAAAGATACTAATAAATCAGTTTTAATCCACAGAGTCCCTTGTGGTCTGGAAACTGGTCTCTGTTTTGTGTTTGTTTAATTTTTTATTTTTATTTTGGCCATTAGCTTAGCTTATGCTTATTTAAAATTTATATTACCCAATAAAACAAAGGAAAGGGGGTAAGATTAGTAAATTAATACTAAGTACCTTACATATGACAGGAATTATATGGGGTATTTTCATGTATTGTTTCCATTGATTCCTCACAGAAACACTGGATTTAGTTGCATTAGTCCCAATTAAGAAGAAGAGCTATTTTTAAAAAAGATTTATTTATTTATTTGAGAGAGACAAAGAGAGCATGTGGTGGGGAGGGGCAGATGGAGAAGGAGAGAGAGTTCCAAGCAGACTCCAGGCTGAGCACGGAGCCCCATGCTGAGCTTGATTCCACAACCCTGAGTTCAGGACCCAAGCTGAAACCAAGAGTCAGATGCCTAACTGGCACCACCTAGGCACCCCAAGAAGAACCGCAACTGAAGCCATGACCTATATAGGCCAACTCCAGAGAAGTTGTAACTCCAAAAGAATATATAGTCTGATGATTTAAAAGTGATTTTAGAAAAATCAAGAATCTTTACCTACATTTTTAAGAATTTGGGAAATCTTCCTTTATGTATTTATCCTGTAGACACTTTGATAAATCTATTTGTGGTTCTATGGTTTGATTCTATTTAAACTTCAGAATAAGTTTTGAAGAATTCTTATTTTGCTAAATTGTGACAGGCTATAAATAATAAAATAATCAGTTCCAAATACAGTTTCACAAACAACAAATTTAACTAAGAAAAAATATAAATATTTAAACTTGAAAGATGTCTTTTCCCTGATGATGGAGCATTGTGTGAGGTTTTACCTACTCCATAGTTCACGCTCATGTTGGCAGATGTTGTATAAAGCCTCTTAGGAAATAATCACCCTAATCATTTCATTTCTCAGTAAGCCTCCAAATGCTTGTCTGTAACTATAGTCATGTTCTCAAAAAATGTATCTTCATTCTTTTTTTTTTTTTTTAAGATTTAATTATTTATTTGAGAGAGAGAGATAGCCTGAGCAGGCAGAGGGGCACAGAGAGAGGGAGAAGCAGATCCAGCTGAACAGGGAGCCCGATGTTGGGCTTGATCCCAGACTCCTGGGATCATGACCTGAACCGAAAGCAGATGCTTAACTGACTGAGCCACCCAGGCGCCCCCAAATGTATTTTATTTCTGTAAAAATACAGACAGTAAGTTAAAGGGACTAATCTTTCATACTATATTAAGTATAGTAACTGTACATGTTGATCTCTCTTAATAAATGAATTGGGGGTGATGAATTTATTCAGGCTTTTTACAAGTTTCGTGAGTATGGTGTGTGCCCTACCCTATGATAAACAATACTGATAAAAGGGTGAATGAAGCATAGATCCTTCCTTTAGAGAAGTTGCAAAGTATTGAGATTAGGTACACTCTGAAGGTGTGGTTTATGACACATTGAGATAAGAGATAAGTAAAAACTATATAATATCAGAGGAGGACATAATATTTGTAATAGAGTGGTCATGGCAATACAATATATTGTAACATTTATTGAACTTATACTATATGTGGGTGTTTTAAATGCTTTACATGTCTTAATTCACTTAATCTAAATTAAATTCCTGTGTTGGGTACTTTACATAGATAATTGTTTTAATCCACATTTACCACACTGTATAATAATTAACGACTTTTTACATATGAAGGCAATAAGAACTAGATGGGGTTTTGTTGTCTAAGTTCAAAGAGTATGTGTGCAGTGAAACTGGCTAATTTGGGAAGGGAGTTTAATAAAGGAGCTCTCTCTAAATTTAGAAAAACATCAAAGGATATTGTACTACTGAGTTACCTAGAGTAGGGGATAGGGAATTTTTACCACCCACTTGTATAAAGGGGAATGGAAGGAATGAGTTAAAGTAAACTGTACAGGTAGCTGGATAGAGAGAAGTACCTGCTAAGAGCTGTGGTTTTTGGTAGAGGATCACTGCTGAACCACAAAAGCCAGGAGGAAAGAAGCCAGGGGCATAAATATCCCAACATCTCTTTTTCCTTGCCTTACATCTGCTGGTGCCTCCACTGGCTAAAACCACAGGAAGCCAGAGGTCAAAGGATAAGTATGTAGTCCTAAGAAGGGTAGAGACTGGTTGGGAGTAAATGTGAGGCAGGGTATTTTGTATCTACCCATCAGAGTGGAGAAGAGCACACATTCAGAGGAAGGTGAGGTATTTGGTCTGACTGAGGGTGCAGCTAAGCTGCAGAGATAGGGCTGATAGAGAACTCTGTCTTCCATCACATTTTCACACTCCTTTCTATCACCTTACTATTCATCTTATATCTTAGCAAATTTTTTTTTCCAAAGCAAGTTACATGAATGTTATATGGGACAAATATGATGAAATGTGAGTACAGAAAGTTGATTTGAGGGAAGATTGGAACATTTTTGTCAGATAAACACACCACTTTCACTTATCCACATACATTGAGTATCCATTGTGCTCTAGGCACTAACAGGAACAGAAGACAGTTTATTTCTTCAAAGAGCTCTGGGTTCAGATGTAAAGGACAAGTAAATAATAAATATAATACATATGAGAAATGTGTTTTAAAAGTATGAGAATCTATAGAAAGAAGAGAAGGACTTAATATTTTATAAATATTCTATTTAATACTCACCACTATCCTGAGAAAGTGCTATTTTTATTGACATTGACAAATGAGTTAAATGAAATACAGAGAAGTTAAGTAACTTACCCAAAATCTGACAGCAAGTTAGTGTCCCCATCTTATCTGACTCCAAAGTCTATGTTCAAATTTCCAGTATAAAAATATCTTCCTTTCTGTTAGGCAACAAAGGTAGGTAATCTCCCAATACTCAGAAAGCTGATATAAACTATAGTTGTGGATAGAGACAACATCATGATTTTTAAACGTATCATAATGTTTTCCTCATGATGTAGCTATGTTCTAATCCTGTGGTCACTTACTGACATTTTCTGGAAATGAAGGAAAAAAAAGTATGATATTCAATCTAATTCAGGTTTTATTAAAGATATATGTGAAAATGTTCCATTCTACTCATATAGTTTCATAGCCCACTGCCTTTCTGCTATACTCAGTTCTTCATATTAGGAGTTATTTATGTTCCTGGCACATCATATATTATAAACTATGACCATATAAATGTGCATAATCCTCCCCTCTTGGCTCTGTAAACTTTGATCTTTCATCAACTATCCTTTACTTCTATTAAACAAAATAGAATTGTGAATGTAGTTCTTCTTAAGGATAATTTTCCACCATGACATATAAGTAAGTATTCCAAAGTTAGTATTATGGGAAATATTAAACCCACATTATGAAATAGAATAAATAGTGCTTAGAAATTTGTGAGTCCTTGGTCTGTCTCTCCACTTCATCGTGAGATCATATTCATGTCATTTAGTCTTTGACACATTTAAAAATAAAATAGGAAGCTGCTATCGTGTGATTAAGAAAGACTCTGATAGAACACATTTGTTTTCATGCTACTTGGATTCTGTTTTAATCTTAAAAAGTATAAGTAACTGTATTAGAAAACTATTAGACATTGGAATAATTAAAGAAATAAAGTAGACTGAGGAGAGGAAAATGGTGGCCGAGTAGGAGGACCCTAGGCTCATTTCATCCCACAAACACAAGTAGATAACTATCAGGTCATCTCACATGCCCCAGAAATCTACCTGAAGACTGACAGAACAAACCCCACAACTAAGGGAAGAAAAGAGGCCACAATGAAGAAGGTAGGGAGTGTGGAGATGTGGTTTAGGCGAGAAACAGATCATGGATCCTATGGAGGGGAGGAAGCCATGGTCACAGAGAAGGGAGAGATGGAGAGAGACAGAGAGAGAGAGAGGAGCACACAAGGGAATGCACAAGGAGGACATTTCCCTAAAGCCATTGGTTTGGAAAGGAAAGAGACTGAATTTTATAAGTTCTTGCAACCAGCTGTCTTTAAAGACTAGAGTTTTAAAGGTCAGCAGGCTTGACTGGGATAGAGCTTGGATGTCACTGCCCTACTCCTGGAAAGAAGGCAGGCAAATAACTTGGGAACAGACAGCATGGAAACAGTGATCTGAAGAACACCTGGGGCACACAGTGGGGAGATTATTTGCTCTTCTCAGAGTGCTTCCCTGAGAGGTAGCATTAATGTCAAGGAACAAAGGAGCTGACTGGCACCATTTCCCCCCACCCTCATCCCTCAACATAAACAAGAGCTACCTGAGGGAAGCAACTCAGGATGGACACTGGCTGCCTAGCCTGCTTACACCAAGCCCCCAAACCCTGTGGTCTGGAGGGACTGCCCTCTCAGTCAAGCTTGTCTCAGTCCCAGCACAGTGGGCCCCTCTCCCAGAAGACCAGCACAAGCCCTTGCCCATACCACATCTCCTGATCAGAGAGTTTTGCTGTTCTGGGAACAGCAGGTCTCATTTCACAAACAGGATGGAGCACACTCCATTAAAACTTGCCACATTCAACTACCCACAGCAGGTAAGGAGAGCCTCTGCAGACAACAGGCCTGAAGGATAGAGCAGCCAAAACACAGCAGCAGAGTACATGCAGCACACACTGGAGAACCTCCCTGAAATGCCAGGCCCTGGGTACTACATGACTTCTGCATAAGGCCATGACTTGCAGGAGCAGTAGATATAACTAGCTTTTCTAACACAGAGAAGAAGGCAGAAACTGATACAAAATGCCAAGATGGAAGAATTTATTCCAAATGAAAGAACAAAATAAGGTCACAGACAGAGATCTAAGTGAAACATATATAAGTAACATACCTGATAGAGAATTTAGAGCAACAACTGTAAGGGTACTCACTGGGCTTGAGAAAAGAATAGAATACGTCAAGGAGACCCTTACCACAGAGATAAGAGAGTTAAAAAAGAATCTATCAGAGATGAAGAATGCAATAAATGAGATTAGAAACAGGTTTGATGCAATGAACAGCAGGCTGGAAGAAATAGAGGAATGAATTAGTGACCTAGAAGATAAAATAATGCAAAATAATGAAGCTGAACAAAAGAGAGAATTATGCAACACAATAATAGACTTAGACTTAGGGAAACTCAGTGACTCTGTCAAATGTAATAACATTCATATTACAGGAATCGCAGAAAAAGAAGAGAGAGAAAGATGGGCAGAAAATTTATTTTAAGAAGTAATAGGAGAGGGGTGCCTGGGTGGCTCATTTATTAAGCATCTGCCTTCAGCTCAGGTCATGATCCCAGGGTCCTGGGATTGGGCCCCACATCAGGCTCCCCACTCCGCGGGAAGCCTGCTTCTCCTCCCACTCCCCCTGCTTGTGTTCCCTCTCTCTCTCTCTCTCTCTCTCTCTCTTTGTCAAATAAATCAATAAAATCTTAAAAAAGAAAGAAAGAAAGAGAGAGAAAGAAAAGAAAAAAGAAAAAGAAAGAAAGAAAGAAAGAAGAAAGAAAGAAAAAGAAAGAAAAGAAAGAAAGAAAGAAAGAAAAATAATAAGAGAAAACTTCCCTAATCTGAGGAAGAATACAGACATCCAGATCCAGGAGGCACAGAGATACACCGCCCCCCCGCCCCGGCCCACCCAGAGTCAACAAAGGCAGGCCAACACCAAGACATATTGTAATTAAATTTGCAAAATATACTGGTAGAGAAAAAAATCTTAAAAGCAGCAAGATGAAAGAAGTCCTTAACTTGCAAAGGAAAACCCATAATTCCACCTGGAGATTTCTCAACAGAAATTTGGCAAGCCAGAGGGAGTGGCATGATAGGTTCAAAGTGCTGAATGGGAAAAATATGCAGCCAAGAATTCTCTGCCCAGCAAGACTATCATTCAGAATAGGAGAGATAAGGAGTTTCCCAAACAAAAACTAAAGGAGTTTGTGACCACTACATCAGCCCTGCAAGAAATGTTAAAGAGGACTCTTTGAGTGCAAAGGAGAGACCAAAATTTACAAAGACAAGAAAGGATCAGAGAAAATCTCCAGAAAGAATGACAAAACAAGTAGTAAAATAGGAATAAATATACATCTACAATCATTATTCTGAATGTAAGTGGACTAATTGCTCTTACCAAAAAACACAGGGTGCCAGAATGAATTAAAAAAAAAAATCTCTATGCTGCCTACAAGAGACTCATTTTAGACCTACAAACATGTACAGATTGAAAGTGAGGGAGTGGAGAAATATCAAGCAAATTGACATCAAAAGAAAGCTAGAGTAGCAATAGCTATATCGACAAACTAGACATGTTCTTATATTGTTTTTATCCTGCTTTGTTAGCAGGGTAGTACTGGCCTAAAATGATTTTGAATGTACTCCCTCTATTCTGTTATTCATAAGATTTTGATAAATATTGTCATTAATTTTTTTTTTAAATGTTTGTTAGAATTCACCAATGAAACCATGCAGTCTTAGGCTTTTCTATGCTGGGAAAAGTTGAATTAGGAATTCCTAATTCAACTTTCATTCTTCTTATTGGTCTAAGAAGATTTCCTATTTCTTGGATTCAAGATTCATGTTTCATTCTTGCTAACTTGAGCAATTTTAGGAATTATTTGGGTTTTTTCTAATTTATCTGATTTGTCAGTATATAATTGTTTAAAGTAGTCTGTTATCATCTGTTATCATACTACATGTTTGTGTGATTATCTGCTGTATTGTTTTCTCTTCCATTTCTCATTTTGGTTTTTGAGTCTTTTATCTTCTTTTTCTTAGTTAATGTAGTTAAGGCATTGCCAGTGTTGTTTATTTATTTATTTATTTTTTTGAAAAATTGGTCATCACTTTCAATGTTATGTTATTGTTTATTCTGGTCTCTATTTTATTTCTGATTTTTCTTTATTTCCTTCCTCTACTAAATTTCAGCTCAGTTTCTTCTTTTTCTCGTTCCCTGTTGTGTAATGTTAAGTTGTTTATTTGAAGTTTTTTCCCCTAATACAAGCATTTATAATAAAATTTCACTCTAACATCTACTTTTGCTGCATCCCATAGGTTTTGGAATATTGTGTTCTCTTTCTTTTGTTTTGAGATGTATTTTGATTTGCCATTTGATTTCTTATTTGGCCCATTGCTTGTGCAGTAGTGTGTATTTAATAATATTTACACTGTACAAAAAAGAAATAAATTTTATTCAGTACTTACTATGTGCCAGAAGTACTGCCGTGCCAGCATAAATTAGAAATGATTCAGATTAAAGAAATGGCCTTACTGTTTGTTTTCTTCTGCATTTCCTAAATAATTAATCCAGTTTCCTTTTCACCATGCCAAATAGATAATCCCTTAGAAAGATATAGTTGATTTTAAAGAGAACATAAAGTTTCTTTTCTTGGAATATGCATCTCCTTGTAGTTTAGAATTTATCATATCTCATAGCTTTGCTCTTATTAATACATTTGATATTTCCCCAAAGCCATAGGATTCTGATTGCCTTCTTTTCTATACTAGATATTCTGTGTGAGGCTCCTTCACCAAATATTACTGATAGTTTTTAGAAATATTACCATTTTGATCTTAAGCCCAGCACTTTGACTGATTGGCTTTTTTTCTTTGGTTTGATATTTTATTAAATGGAATGTTTATTCTTTACTGGAATATGAGCTCTGTACCTCTGATTTTACCCACCAGTGATGGGAATAAAAAGACTGAATAACTACAGTGTTGGTAACTTCCCACCTGAGTTTTTTAATATTAACTTCCATATAGGATATCTGTCACCTTAGCTTGGTGATTTCATTACCATTGCCGTTACTTAAAGTTCTTTTAAGAGTGATGAGTTACTTCTAAGGTCAGTTGTCTAGTATAATATAGGTGGAAGTATGGATTAATAAAATCGTAGAAAGCTTTGTAGAAAAATGTTACTGGAAAGAAGCCGAAACAAGAAGGAAAACATCATTCAGGAAACACTATTGCACAACTGCCATATATGTGAGTTACTGTATAGATACTGTAAAACTTGATCAAAGCTTAGAATTTAATTCAAATTCTAAGTGAGTGTATTAATGACTTTTCCAATCAATGGTTCCTTTTCTGTAACCACATGTTTTGGGAAGGGGATGGAAAATAGAAGAATTCCCTGGGAAAGAGTCAAGAATCTGAAGTAAGAAATTACATTATTTTAGTGTAGAAAAGAATCTAAAACAAAGTAATATAAAATTAATTACAACAACAACAAAAAATAAAAACCTAAGGCTATGTTACATGCACATATTTATCGAGAGGTCCCTGTAATAGCTAGTTTTTATTCGCCACTTCACTGACCCCACTATTCTACTAGAGTCCAAAATAATTATAACTCCTAGGTCATGCCCTCAGATAATTATTTTTTACTTGCAGGTCAAAGCGTAAGCAAAAGCTGAGTGAATTAAAGATCTACAAGATAATATGATCACCATCAAATGTCATAGAGTTCAAAGTAGCAAAACTATTGTGAAATGACATGGTCATAGAGAAATCTCCAGGGGAATTGTTGCTCTAAGGATGTGTAGAGTTTATTAACAACTCTAACAATGACCACAGATATTTAATGTGCATTGCTTTATATGCTAGACATGATTTATTATGCCCATTTCATAGATGAGGACATTGAGACATAGAGAAACAGAAGTACCTGGCTCACAGAGAATAGGAATTATTCTTGGGGCATAAACAATGAAGAAAGTAGTATGTAGGGGATGTTCTTAGTGTGCATCATGTTTGCATGGTTACTCTCCACCATGTAGAATATGTTGGGAGTAGTGGAACCTAAGATTAGAGGTGCAGAGATGAAGACTTTGAAAGATAGAAATTAAGATTTAATCTGGAATTAATAATTTAGAATAATTAATACAGCCACATGGGTTGGAAGAGTTTGAGTTTCCTCTAGAAGGTGGATCCTATGAAGTATCTACTTTTAAATTGTGACATTGAGGACTGAGAGGAAAGCGTAGTCATGACAGGAAGGCAACTTACAAGAAATATACTAGTTGAAAATGCAAATAGAAGAATAAAAAATATATGCAGGGTAATAAGTTTGAGATAAGAATGGGGATGGAACATTGGATGAACATCTATTATGAGCCAAGAATTGTAATTATTAATTAAATCATAACTTCTGTCATTTACCCTTCTCACAAAGAGGCTCCATGAAAACTATTAATATTGTCAATCAGTACATCAAAATAATATGGCTCAGAGAATAACCTGCATGAGTTTGGGCAGCTCAGATGTGGGAGCATTGGATTTCATTGAGTCTAATTCTCTCTTCCTCATAAGTTCTTTCCATTTCCACAGGAATTCCTTCTGAGGAAATGCAAGATATTGGATAATTAAAATCTGAGGAATATGCTCAAACTGCCATGAGTAAGGAAACAAAAAGGGTTTTTTTGACGTACCCTCTGCTAAACAGAAAGTTTACTTTGTAAGAGAGTAGAATTTCCTCCACATTCTCTGCTACTTAAATTTCATCACATCAGCTTCAATTACAATGTAATGTGTTATAATTGATTAATTTTCATTTTATATATTTTTTGCCCTTACTCCATCTTATTATTTCTATAATGCTATTTGAATAGTTTCCAGATTAGACCTGAAACCATTTTATGTAGGAAGTTATGGCTAGAACATCTGTCTTAACATTTCTTCTCCTTATGGAAATGCAGATTCTCTCTTATGCAGCAAACTAATTAAAGTCCCTTCCCAACACAATATACAAACGGCACATAAATATTTAATGGCTTGGTTTAGCATTTTTATTAGATTCTATGATACATCAAAGTAGACACTGTTTAAAAGCAGAATCTAAATGATATAGTGCTTTCTAAAACCCCATCATGCATGATGTATTTTACCAGTAAAATTTAAAGAAAACATTTAGGCTGTACTGAGAATAAACTATTATTCTTTAGTAATTCTATGACTTGAGCTTGATCATTCACCAATAACTCATTATGCTTTTATTAGTAGTAAGTAGTACTGGATGAGCTATACAGGATGTAAAATTACCCAGGATTTTACTTTATAATGTGGCCAGCCCTGCCCCTTAAGGATTACTATAGGCAAGCCTAGAAAAGTGTTCAATATTTTTGACATTACCTGTTCAGAAGTTCCATCTTGTAATTTGAATTAGCTCTACCAATTGGCCTTCCCATTGCCCATTATTCCTTATTCTCCAAATGTGCCTACATCTAATTCTTTGCCTTTGAGGCTTCAGGCCTTTCAGGTTTGTTTTCAGGCTTTCCTAATACATTTTGCTATTCCAATACCATAGACTGTGATGGACCAGTGATATCTCAGCAGGGTCTCATTACCACTCTAAGCACCTAGTCTATGCCATCGTGTTGGGTCCACCATACCACTGACCCTGCTCTTTCTTATTTTCTTTCTTATACAAACCTTATTTGGGAATACCAGCTCTGTGAGCAGTCCTCAAACTGCCTCTGTGGTTGAAACCTTTGGCACACAGTTTATTATATTATAATTTATGTGGAATGTTTAACAGTGAGGTTGAACCAAAATAAGTCAATGGGGTACTTTTCCTGTCAGTTTCATCTTTAACCTTCTGGGAGCTCAATCTGGGGCCCTACCTCTAAACCTAACATAGCTGAGTCGATAACCAGTTATTAAAATGGTAAGTGAGGGCACCTGGGTGGCTCAGTTGGTTGAGCGGCTGCCTTTGGCCCAGGTCATGATCCTGGAGTACCTGGATCGAGTCCCGCGTCGGGATTCCTGCTCAGCAGGGAGTCTGCTTCTCCCTCTGACCCTCCCCCCTCTCATGTGCTCGCTCTCTTTCATTCTCTCTCTCTCTCTCTCTCAAATAAATAAATAAAATTTTTAAAAATGGTAAGTGATTCTAGTAGTTCATGCTATTGAAGTTAATCGGTATTCTCAAGATTATTTGCTTTTGAGAAATTTGACATTATACAACATCCTAATAACAGGTGGAGAAAAACTTAAAAGGTGTTAAAAGGGTAGTGATCCCTGGAGTACTTTCCAAGAAGACGAAAAATAAATAGTTCTAACATTAATGCTCCAAATGTTACTGTTCTAATTACATCTGGGTTACTGATTGGAAAGACATCAGAGTAGAACCATGAGAATAGGTGTTTTCAGCTATCTTAAGTGTTGCACAAGGAAATCTTTGAGAATCTAAATGCCAAAATCACTGGAAATCAGGGAAACTGATTTTGTGATGTTACAAGAATTGTGGTTTTTTGATTATGAAAAGGAGATTTTTGTTCCACTCCAGCAAGACATTAAATGGGAGTGATGCAAAATATAAACATCATATTTATATAATTAAACCCTTTGGGCAGTTTTTTAATTTATAGCTTGTGTTCTAAAGCTCTAAGTACTTGCTTCTGTATCATAATCAACTATTAATGAGTTTCCCTCATAGAATTCCTTTGGAACTAGAAAAAAGAAAAATTAAAAAAATTATAACGCTAATCTTCACATCCTTTGCAAACACCATAAACGTAAACACAGCCAAGTACAGTGTTACGAATATGTTAGTCATATTTGAGTCACTGTGATCTCCAAATATACAATTAGGATTAATTTTATGCAAGGCTCAGATTTCAAATGTGAACAGTTTAACATATGATCCAAACTAACTCCCTTAATATTAAAATTAAAATATCTACATATTGGAATAGGAAAAAAAATCTCTTTAAAGTGATATTTTCTTAAACTCACAATGAATAATTACTAAATAATTGCATATTATTTCTTATTAGGCAAAATTAAACCACTGACAAATGAGATTCATTATGAAAAAAAAGCCTTGTTAAAAGGTAGATTTGGTATCATTACAGAATGTCTGAGTGCTTTCAAAAGAATATAAAGCACACATGCTACTTCAGTGTTCACAATAATTAGAACATATCCCAAATATGTAAGCATCCTTAAAATCAATGTTATTTCACAGTTATGTTGCAGTGGGAAAAGTTCTTACATCATTGTTGCACCTTATGAGTGAAGATCAATCATTTCTGTTTCCTAACTCCAAACACCCATATCATCAGGACTTTGCAATTATATTATTATATAAAAACCCACAAAACCTTTTTATAATGTGATTCTATTTATCCTTTCTAATTATTATTTAGCATAATATGCTTTAATGGCTTTGTAGTCAGACATCTTCTAGTACCTAGCACCATCTCCATCATTTCCTGGTGATATCCATTTGGCATGCTTTAGCTTTTTCATGGGCAAAATGAGATTAACTATACCTATTGCTTAAGGTTACTTTGAGGATAGATTGCAATAGTGCATTTTATGAAGTACTTAGCACTGATTATTCAGGTAAACATGACAGTGTGAGTGTATTTTTACTTTTCTCTCCTTTATGATGCACCCTAACCAAGAACAATAACAGCCCTATCCTCAGAATATACAGAAAAAAAAAGCAAAAGAGAATAAAAATAATGCTCTATAATCAGTGAAATTAGGGAAGGATGAATACATAGCTATCAGCTATAAACAAAAATGGTCATTGGAAAACAGAGAAATTTGGATCACAAGAAGGATGGAGGGAGCTTGAGAGTTGATCTAGAATTCCTTGGCTCAGAAGCAAGATGGTAGATTTCTCTGAAATGTGTCAAGCAGTAGAGACAGAGGATTTCCCACATTAACATCAGATGGCAAACCAAAGATCCAGAAAGCTCAGAGAGCTTAACAATACATGAAGAAAAGCTGGCAGAACTAAATGGTTCAATAGATAAATCCATAATCAGGTGTGGTGATGTTAACATCCCTTTCTCAGTAATTGATTAGACAACTACCCCCCCATCAGTAAAAATGAACAATATCAACCATGTTTACCTAATTGACATTTCACTCATGTAATGCAGAATGTACATTCTTTTCAAATGCAGTGGAATGATAACCAAATAGTTTTGAAGGCAGCCCATATTGATATGTCTCAGTAAATTTCAAGATATTGTAAGCTTACAGAGTACTCTCTGACAAAAATTGAAATAAATTATAGATCTGTGATAAGTGGAAAACATCTTACTAAGTAAATTATGATACAAAAAAGAAATAATAAGACCAATTAGGAACTATTTTGAGGAGGAAAATAATGAAAATAGAATGTATTTACAACTTGGGGAATGAGGCTAAGTAGTGAGTGCCTAGAGAGAAATTTATAGCTTTAAGTGCTCACAGTAGAAAAGAAGAAATATTTAAAACCAGTGATCTAAGTTTCTACTTTATGAAGCTATAAAAGTGAGCAAATTAAATCTAAAGTAAGTAGAGGAAGAAAATTAATGACAAGAACTGAAATTAATAGACAACAAATGATAGGGAAAATTAACAAAGCTAAAAGTTGGATGATAAACTGGCAAAATTGATTAAACCAGTAGGAATAGTGATAATAAAGTAAAAATAAAAACCATACAGCCAGCATGTAAGGAACTTGGATATTGTCACTCCATCCTAAAAACAAGTAAAAAGATGAGCTAACTGAAAAGAAATCAAAAACTCTTTAGATCTGTCAGAGAGGTGAGGCCACAGAGCACACTGCTGTACCCAAAATTGGAAAGATGGACAGGAGGATGCAGAGAATCACAATTTACCAGAGCAGAAACTTCCACAGGAATCAATGCTAGGTCTGTCATACCTGGATATCCACAAAAACAAAAACAAAAACAAAAACCTGTGAGACATTCTAAAAAACAAAGGAACAAAACACTGTTTGTAGCATGAAGCATTTAACAAGCATCAAAACCAGAGTTGGATATGGCAAGGATGTTGGGATTATCAAACCAAGATTTTTTTTTTTGACTAGATTGATATGCTAAAGACTCCATTGGAAAAAGCAGACAACAGCAAGAATATATGGGTAATGTAAGCAGAGAGATGGAAATTATAAACAGATGGAATCAATAAAATACTAGAAAACAAAAAAACAATGTAACAGAAATGAAGAATGCCTTTGTTGGGCTTATTAGTAGATAAGACATGGCAGAGAAAAAGATCTCTGAGCTTGAAGATATATATGGCAATAGAAATTCCTTAAACTAAAAAAAGCAAAGAGACACGAAGCTGTCCAAGGACTGTGGGACTACTGCAAATGGTATAACACGTATAATGGGAATAACAGAAGAAGAAGAGAGAAAGGAGTAGAAGCAATATTTCAAACCATAATGAAGAGAATTCCCCACATTAATATCAGACACCAAACCAAAGATCCGGATGAATGCCCATAAAACTACATGTAGGTATGCCACATCCAAACTTCAGAAAATCAAAGGTAAAGAAAATGTCTTGAAGAAGGCAGGGAGAGGGGAAACAACTTACTTATACAGAAGCAAAGATAAGAATTACCAAAGACGATTTCTCCTCAGAAACCATTCAAGGAAGGAGAGAGTAGAACTATTAAAAGTGTTGAAAGAACAACAAAACACCACACTAAAATTCTTTGTCCTGGCAAATTATCTTTCAAAAGTGAAGGAAACATGAAGACTTCCTCTCACAAACAAAAATTAAGGGAATTTGTTGCCAGTAAACCTGCCTTGATAGAAATGTTAAAATTTCTTTAGAGAGAAGAAAAATGGTATAGGTCAGAAGCTTAGAACTAAGGAAGAGCATCAGAGAAGGAATAATTGAGGGCAAAGTAAAAACACTTTTTTATTAATTGATCTAACAAATAAGTTTGTTAAAAAATAGCAAGAGCGTATTCAGTTATGTATGTTTGTGTATATATCTTATACATAGGCTTATGTGTAAGTGAAAGGAATGACAAGATGAAGGGAGAAAGGAGGAAGGAAGTAGGATTGTTTTGTTATTGATAAGATATTCACGCTCTCCTTGAAGTGATAATCATGTTATTTGAAAGTGAACTTGGGTTAGTTGTCATTAGCTGTGAATGTATATTGCAAACTCTAAGGCCATTGATTAAAAAAAAAAGTTAAAAAAAATAGAAGAGGCTAGACCATAACTAATATGCTAACAAAGGAGAGAAAATGGAATCATATAAAATGCTCAGTTAAAATCAAGAAAGGCAGAAACAGTAGATGACAAAAATAGGAACTAGGAACAAGGGCAGTAAACAGAGAATGGTAATGAATATGGTACATGTTAATCCAATCATATCAATAATCACTTTGAATGTCAATGGTCTGTATGTACCTATTAAAAAACAGAAGTTGTCAGAGTATTAAAAAAACAAAACAAAACAAAACACAATCCTACTATGCATTGCCAAGAAACTGACTTTAAAATAAAGCGACATACAGATTAGAAGTAAATGGCCTTGGGCACCTGGCTGCCCCTCAGTCCGTTAAGCCTCTGCCTTCGGCTCTGGTCATGATCCCAGGGTCCTGGGATCGACCCCCGCCTCAGGCTCCCTGCTCAGCGGGGAGGCTGCTTCTCCCTCTCCCTCAGTCTGACGCTCCGCCTGCTTGTGCTCTCTCTCTCTCTGTCAAATAAATAAATAAAATCTTTAAAAAAAAAAAAAAAAGAAGTAAATGGCCAAAGAAAAATCTGCCACACTAACAGAAATCAAAAGAAAGCCAGAGGTAGCTATATTAATTTCAGACAGAGCAGACTTGACAGAATGTAATAATTTTCTTTACATTTCATGCAGTTTTTCATTTCCTATATGATCATCTATGTGCAAAGATGCTCTTTAATTTTCATGTTCTATTAAGTGATAAAACTTTATCTTGTACAACTTTTCTGAAAGATTCTGGTATTCATTACTTGTATGCATTCTTGTGATCCTAGATTTGGTTTTAATCCTCTGATCCATGTCTTCAGTAGCAATCCTATATTAGCAAACAGTCACTTTCATCATTCATATATTGAGACTACAAAGCATGCTGTGCACAAATATATACACACATGCATATACACACACAAGTGCACATACACACAAAGAGGCAGCAACTGAGAAAGAAAACATGATGTTTCCAAAGGTCCTATGTAGCTCCATTTTGAATGGAGGAAGCTAGTTGCTAATTACACATTAAAGAAAGAGAAAGAGGCTGTCATTTATTTGATTAACAACTTCTGTCACCTAGTTTGTTATGCCTTCTGCCTCAAAAGAACATGTCTTCACTGTTTTGGGTCTTCAGGTCAGTGAATCTTGAAGCACTGGCCTAAAGTGGTGAAAAGATCTGGTGGTCTCTGCTCTCCTCCTTTTCTCATTTCAATTCACAATTGCTTTCTCAATTCATAGGTAATAGGTCACAGAAAATCCTGGTGGCTGATCTTCAGTGTCTTACCTCATCCTCACAGACTACCTCCGTGCCATTCTGTGGTATTGATCTGTTTCATACCATGGTGTCTAGATACCACTAGATTTCACCTTTGTAAGCAATTCTAGATCTTGACATATTTCAGGGAAATCTTCTTGCTTCTGAGCTTAGGAATTCTGGATCAGGTTTCAAGTTCCCTCCATCCTTTTTTGGTCCACATTTCTCTGTTTTTCTGTGTATAACTTCCCATTTCTGTAATTTGTCATAGTAAAAATGTTGTATAAGAGAAAATATGCAGTATGCAACTTTGTGAAGTTGGCTTTTTCTGTTCAACACAATGTCCTTAAGATCCATCCAATTTGCTGCATATTAATAGTTTGATCTTTTTTATTGCTGACTAATACTTCACTGTATGGATACACCAGAGCTTGTTTAAACATGTACCTGTTAAAGGACATTTGAATTGTTTCCAGTTTGGGCCAGTAAAAATAAAGCTTTTGTGAACAGTCATGTTCAGGTTTTTGTATGAATTAAAATATTAATTTCTCTAGGGCAGATAAATCAAGAGTGAAGTTGCTGAGACACAGATTGTTTATTTAGCTTTTAAAGAAATTAAAGCCAGACTTCCAGAATGGTTGTACCATTTTACATTCACCCCAGCAATGCATTCTCACTACTATTCAGTATTAGTAGTTGTATTTTTATTTTCATACTCAAATAGGTCTATAGTGATATCTCATCTTGTGTGTCTGTGTGTGTGTGTGTGTGTGTGTGTTTGTGTTTAGGGGTGGGGTGGAGAGGCAGAAAGAGAGGGAGAGAATCTTAAGCAGGCTCCAAGCTCAGCAGCAAAGAGCCTGATGTGGGGCTCAGTCTCATGATACTGAGATCATGACCTGAGCTGAAATCAAGAGTTGGATGCTTAACTGACTGAGCCACCCTGGGACCTCTCATTGTGGCTTTAATTTGAATTTTCCTAATGGCTAAAAATGTTAAGCATGTTTTTCAAGTGTTTATTTGTCATTTTCATATTTCTGTGGTGAGGTATCTAACAAGTCATTAGCCCATTTCTAGTTGATTTTCTTTGGTATTTTGTTGGCTTTCTCACTCTTAACTGTAAAGAGTTTTTTATGTAGTCTGAAAACAAGTCTTTTGTTGGTAATATGATTTAAAAATAGTTGTTACATGGTCAGCAGCTTGATTCTACATCTTTTTGTTAAAAGAGCTAACAGATTTCTTTCAGATAGTGAAGGTTTTTAATTATTATGAAGTTCAGCTTGTTAGTTTTTTTATGGGTCATGCTTTTAGCGTTATGTCTAAGTCTTAGACTAGGCCAAGGTCATTAATATTTTCTTTTATAATCTCTTCGAAAAATTCTGTAGATTTTAATTTTACATTGAGATCTATTTTTTAATAAAAGTGTGTATAAGATATTAGATTTAGATTGAATTTTATTTGGGGGTATTGATGTTTATTTTTTCCTGCACTCTTTAGTGAAAAGATTCTCTCCTAAATTTATCTTTATCTTGGTTTTCATCATTTTGACAATGATGTGACTAAATTTTGTTTTTCTTGTCTTGATCCTAGTGAGTGTTTCCTGAGTTTATTTTTTTATTTATGTTTTTCATCAAGTTTTAGAAATTTAGGGCCTCTGTTTCTTTTAATATTTTTGTCTATCTCATTAATCCTCTCTCCTGTGAATTCAGTTACAAATATTATAAATTATTTGATATTGCCCTACCAGTATAGGAGGCTCTATTAATTTTTCTTCATGTATTTCTCTAATCTTTTTTGTATTTGAATAATTTCCATCTTTATATCTTCAGCTTAACTTATACTTGCATCTCTTCTGCTGTCTTGAAGCCCATGCAGTATTTTCTTTTTTAGTTTTCTGTACAATATTGTAGGTTTCAGTACAATAAACTCTATGTTATTCTTCTTTTGGCTTATTTTTTCTTGCTGATATTTATCATCCACTTATTCACTGACACTATGCTTTTCTTTATGTTTTGGAATCTATGTTAGATCTTTCAAAAGGATTTTTTTCTGCAACTTCCAACTTCTAGATCTTCTTGGTGTCATTTCTATTGAGTGTTTTGTTCTCTTTGTTAAGGAGAAAATTTTCCTACTTCTTCAGATGCATAGTAACTTAAATTATACAGTAGATATTATAGATAGAATGTTTTAGAGAATCTGGATTCTCTCACCTTCTGTTAGACACTGTTGATTTTTGTTCTAATTAGTCAGTTAATTTGGCTGTACTCAAAACTCCAAAATCTGTCTTTTCCTGCTGTAAGTAGCCCCTGAAATCTCTGTTCACTGCTTTAATTTTTTTAGCTGTCGTTTTTATTGGTTCTTTGGCATTTCCCCAGTGCAAGCACAATTCAGGTGTTATGCAAGGATTTGAGAAATGTTTATACTTGGATTTTGTACTTCTACATCTGTGGAATACTACTTTCCAGGATACTCCCCTAACTTTCCAGTTAGTCTTGCAGCTCCAAACTTTATTCTCTTAGTCCTCAATCCAGTAATGTTGTGATTTCTCTGTTTGAGTTCTGCACATTCATAACAATGTGGACTTCCCTTAGGCAAAAAGTGTATAATCAAATTATCAGCTAGTATATGTCCTTTTTTTCTAGGTTTGACAAACTTTCTATCTTTTCCTTCTTTTTTTTATTTTTCATTCTCCTGTCCCTTCAAATAATTCTTTTCTTTGTATGTACGTGTGTGTGGTTATGTCATCCCAATTTGGTGCAGAGTTTATAAATGTTATCTGAAAGATTATTAATCTCCTACAGGCTATTCTGACATTTCTTGAAGCAGGATTTCAAGGATTCTGGATTGTAATGCAAGGAAGATAGGAAATCTTTGGAGGGTTTTAAGGAGGAATATGATGTTTTTGGAATTAACTTTTATGAACTGCAGTCTGTGTGTTAATGTGTGGCTTTTTTATTATAAAATTAGTTAGAGAAGGTCAGTTACAGAAACTCAGGGGATGGTAGTGACTTGTATATATCAGAGTGGTGGATGTGGGTTAAAAATAAGGTCTGTCATTTGCTGTATCACTTTGGGTATGATATTTTATCAATCAACTGTAAAATGAGGTAATGGTCCATAAAGAGACTAGTTTTTGGTGGCGATTAAGTAAAATAATATATGCAGTATGTTAGACATTACCCAATACAATAATGCTCTACAGAATTTAATAATTTGCCATGTGTGTATTACATGCCAAATACCGCATGTTGTATGCAGAATTATCCGTCTAATCATGTAGATGCACGTTAATCAGATATCATATAAATACATTAAAATTATAATGAAATCATTGATAGTTCTCTATGATGACATAGGATTATATAAGATGACTTGACCGAGTGGTGAGAATAATATATAAAAATATAAAATTGATCCTGTTTTGCCTATAATAATTCAAGAATATGCAACTGGCTGACCTCCAACTCATGTTAATGTTAATAAGAAGGGTGGTATTTCTGCAAAAGTGAGAAGTGAAGTTGAGATCTAAATAAAAATAGGAGAAGTTGCTAAGGTGAACAATGTAGGTAAGCTTGCTTCAGAAAGAGGAAACACTGTGTGAAATGGCCCAGAGCAGGTGAGGAAATGGAAGAAAACCACTGTGGTTAGAGTATAAGGATCATCAGTCTGCACATGGTGCTGACAGTAGGCAGGAGTCAGGCTGTACCGGGGGCTTGCATGCCATGAAATGGTTTTATTTTAATCTTTAAACCAAAAAAACAAAAACAAAAACAGCTCTTTATGAGTTTTAGGTAAAAAAGCTCAAACAGACTTCAGTATGGAAAAGATATTGGAGATAGACAAAATTGGAAGAAGTCTCAGTAAGTGTAGAATGATGAAGTTGATGTAGATAAAATGATGCTGGTGCTGCTGCTGCCATCTGTGCTTGTGTTTCCTTGTGAGAGGTTTGGAGAGAAGGCAAAATGGAGGGAGAGGATTGTCTTAATTTTTGGGGGGGAGGCACAACTTCTATACATATGATACTGTATGGCAGGAAAAAAGACTGACAAAGAAACAAGATAAAATTAGTCTATTTCATACTTCATTAGCACAAACAGGAGAAGGAGTTGCTGGGTCTTCCTGAGCATTTACTGATCCTTTCAGGTAAGCAAGAGTTGCTTGGAGCTAATTATTAGGGTTTCATTGGTGTTTGAAATGTCTCAAATACTTAAAAGGTACCTGAAATCCAATTTTATTTTAATATAACATTATCTCAGTGATGGGGCTTTATCATAACATAAAGCAGATTAGATAGAATTTTTCTCTTCCCTCTGTCAGATTGAAGTTCTGTGTGTCATAGAGAGAGCAATTGTACAGAGATAATCATCATACCAGTCCCCAAATGCATCTGGAAAACTATTAAGAAGCAAAGAGGAAGCTAATGAAAAGATCCCCTGTGGTTACAGAAATTACATGCTTTGGTCTTTTCCTCTAGATATTTTCTTCGTTAGATTCTTCTGAAAAACCTGGCAAAAGCATATTTATTAAACTGCCTCTATTTCCCTAATTTGCTTTTATCTCTCGGAAACCAAGAATAGAATGGTCCAAGGAAACACATAATTGTATTGTTTCCTTGTAAGTGTTCATATGAAAAAAGGATTACTTGACTAGCTTTCTAATCCCTTCTATCTTCACACACAGAGACACACACAAACTTATGCATTATACTCATAAATAATGATGTCAAGATCTTGTGAAAGCAACAGTTTCTATAATAGGTATGCTTCTGTGTATATATAAAGGGTTTCATTTATCATGTCAGTATTGCTTTTCTTGGATCATTTATATGGAAGTTGATCAGTGCTTCCTGACCTGTACCAACTCTATCTAAATGGAAAAAGTGGCATTGTCCTCTAGAAGACCACATAGCACAACTAGAGTAATCCATAGAGCAATACCTTGTGTCTGTACAAAAGTGTTGATCAGTTCCAACTATATAAAAGTCCATTAATGCTATCCCATTGAAAATGTTAAAAGGACTGATGTGAACCAGAGAAAACCCAATTAACAGTGCTGGATATGTGGACTTCTATTCTCAATGCCTAGGAGTACTCTTGGGGAAACCAGTGGTCAAATGTGTATCTTGGGTAGAGGAGCAATCTGCTTTTGTCACTGGTAACCTCAACTGATAAATATGTGAAATGTGTGTGTATGAACATGTTGGATTTAGATCACTGACAAAATATTCACATATATGTCTTACTGTAAAAGAAAGTTAAAGCACATAATGTTCATGCTTCTGACTTCAGAGTACATACTGGTCGTGGTGCCTCAATATTTATGATTTCTTTTTCTTTTTGAAACAATTAGAATTTTAGCTGCTTAGAACCATGATGAGAAATATAAGTGCTTTATGTATTATTAAATGAAAAACAACGATGATCAGTATGTGTTTTATGTGTTTTTTAAACAAATTATTTTAGGCCTGTGTGTATTGTTGTGTGTGTATGTGTGTCTAAGTCAGAACTGATTCTTGCTTGATTGCATATTACCCAAGCCATCTAGGAGGCTAAGAAGGCTCTTTCTGAAGTTGACTTCATATGGCCTTGTCCTAGGATGCTGATTCCTGAAAGTAAGAATACTGTCTTTGAGTATCAGCAACATTTATGATCCCTAAGAAAGAATATTGGCCTCACAAGCACCATCACCATGCTAAAAAAGAACTTCAAAAAACACTGAATGACCCCTTTGACTCATAGGGGTGACCCCTTTCACTCATAGCATACTGTGAATATCTTCCATGTTAATGTAGATAAAGTGTATCTGGATTTTATTCATAGTTGAATTAAATCAGAAAGGTAGGCATCAGCGTATGGTGGTAGGTAGAAGACTCCATAATAAATGGTTAAGTAGCTTCCTAAATAATGGTCTTAGGTAAATAGCAATTGTTACAGAGAGAGAGACAATACTGAGGTAGTAGAAAAGACGGACAAAAAAGTTGGGCATTAAAATAAGAGTGAAGAAGAGCTTCTAGGGAGGAAGTGTCATGATGAGATCTAGTTTTTTTGGAATATGAATGATAAGTCAGTGGTCAGGGTATGGTATTTGAGGTAGCAATGAGGTCATGAGTTTAGAAAAGTAGGTCAGAACCTGTAAAAAATCTGTGAAATGGCTTTCTGCAGAATATCCTTATGAAGCTTGCTGTGGAGACTCTCATTCAAAGTTCACAAGGGAAAGAGAGTGGGACTGATGGCTGGCAGTTTTTGAGTTCAAATCCCAACTCTTCTCCATCTGAGTTGTGTGATGTGGGGTGCACTACTTAACTTTTATGAACTTCAGTTCCACTAATATGAAAGGGAGATAATAGTGCTCCCTGAAGAGACATTATAGCTTGGGGTTAAGAGCTCATACTCAGAAGTAAAATTCTGGTTTTATCACTTACAAGATGTATATGCTTGGTAAAACTTATAAACTCAACGTCTTTTCCTCATCTTTAAATTGGGTTACCACATGGAACTTTTTTAAGTACTGACCATATAATTTCTTATAATAGGGCCTGGAAGAAAAGATCCTTAAAAACTTCATTATTTGTTTTACTGTTATGACATGATGGTGGTTTGAAAAATGAAATAATACATGGTTGTAATGTGTCAAGCATAGTGTGTAGGACATAGTAAAGATGGAACAATGGTATTTCATCACGCCTGTTTTCCCACTAAGAAATGTCAAGGCAGACTCTTCCGTGTGTCATTTCCAGCAGGAAATCTCGTTGTCTGACTATTACTCTTTTCAGTAGTCACACTACCTCTAGGAAATCTTTCTACCAACAGTCATAACTAGCCTTTCTCCAAGTGCCAAGAATGAACTTCCTCACCTCTTAATTAATCTATTCTAGCCCTGTAGAGCAGAGATAAAAACTCAATTTCCATGGGGGGCTCTTCTTAGCAGGAACATATTGACGCAGTGTGTCACATTAAACCATTGATCTCAAGTATGGACTCATCTTACCTAACACAGTTAAATATATTTTGTAAACACATTCATGGAAATTTGTATTTTCTGTCTTTTATTTACATAAAAAACCCTGCTTTTTTCTCTCCACAAAAGAGGAAATATATATAGCTCTCTTCTCACTAATACATATATATTATATATATATATTTTTGAAAGATTCCCCAAATTTCCTTTAAATCCTATCCATGTATGAGTAAATAGAACCTCAAACAGGTAAACTTGCTTAACAGCTACTAACACACAAGATGCTAATCTGTAGAAAACACCTTTCTTCCCTAAACTTTATTACTTTATATTTGGTATTAAGTAATTAAAACATATACACTATGCCTGAAATAGCAAGCCACATTAACAATCCACTGAAATTAGCATTTCTTAATCTTGTTTAAAATCTAAAAATGCTATAGCAGCCCCATAAACAATGACTATTTTTAAAATAAATGTCACTGGATTACCAGAAATTGCCTCAACTGAGGCACTCTCTTGCCATCTGCTCCTGAGAAGCCAGGTAGACTTTAGATTTGGAAAATAGTTCATCATCCCAGTAGCTTCAGGGACATCAGTAAAAATTTCTGTAGATAACAGATTATCTGTCAGAAAATTCCATGTGTTAACTATTTTTCTCTATCACATTTTCAGAACTAATTAAATATTTAAGCTAATCAGATGTTGAGAATTTTTTGATGTGATTTGTGAAAAATATATTACAACATTAACTTAGGGATTTCACAACTTCCTATTGTTCACTGTCTGAAGATGAAGTCTGTGTTTCCAAAGGATGTTATTAAAAGTAATTGAAAAGTACATATGGCAGATCATTAATTTGAGCCATTTTGCACATTTTTTTTCATTTTTGCAGCATCTGGAAAAGTTAATGGGAGCTGAAAATGATGAGGCAAGAATAAACGAAAGCCACTAGAGGAGTGCAATGATTTTCCTCTTTGAAAGCAATTTAGGTATAGCCCCTTAATCATTGTACAGAAACAGAGATCCATGGGGCACCTGGGTGGCTCAGTCGTTAAGCGTCTGCTTTCAGCTCAGGTCATGATCCCAGGGTCTTGGGATTGAGCCCCGCATCGGGCTCCCTGCTCCGTGGGAACCCTGCTTCTCCCTCTCCCCCTCCCCCTGCTGTGTTCCCTCTCTCGCTGTGTCTCTCTCTGTCAAATAAATAAATAAAATCTTTAAAAAAAAAAAAAAAAGAAACAGAGATCCATGCCCCTGACATAGGGTATTGCCATAAGTTTGAGTTTTCCATCACTAGACTAAATGTTCTGCATTGACACACATCAATAATATTCCATAAAGGTGGAGTAGAGAGAATTCAAAGATCTGGAAGAAAAAAAATCAGATGTCACCTTACTATGTGACGTTGGAAATGCCACTTTTCCTTTCAGACAGTTAGTTTTATACTCAGTAGAAAAGCCTTGGATAGATCTCATTCTCAGTGTTAATTTATCAGCAACCCTCCTAATCAAAGCCTTTCACATGCTCATCACAACATATTTATACTTGAATGCTGAAAATCTGGTGCTGAAAGCTTTCCTGCTTCTCTATAAAATAAGGTATCATAGTGGAATTCAAGGAAATGAAAATGACAACAGTGCACTTTAATTATCTACTCTAATTAATGCAGAACTATATCATGCAAAATCATGTTACACACAACACCTCGTCAACTGATTATAAGCAACTAATCTATCATGATAAGGCTATTGATAACTACAGAGCTGGTTAATCTCACAGGTAGTTCTAATGATGTTAATTCTCTCCTGTCTCTGTCTCTGTCTCTCTTTCTCACACACACACACATTCTCACTTTTACATACTTAGATTAGTTTAAACACCATTAATTGCTACAAGTTTCTCTTTAATTATTTGTAAGAACTTTTAAGCTACCTAGAGTCTGAATGACCATTTTCTGGTTAGTTCAGTCATCCCTGTTAGATGTCAATTTTGAACAGCTGGATGGAGTAGATTATGCAAGAGAACAGCAGGATATAGTCCGACAATGGTCAGAACTAGTGTCAATAAGGTAGAACTAGGTAGTGATGGAAGGAAACATGGAAAAAGGGGTATTCCAGAGGTATCCTCATAAGTGCAGGAAGCCCAGGATTGGTCTCTCAATAAGGAGGATCCAGTCTGATGAAATTACTGAGATCTTTAAGGAAAAAAAAAAAAATGAGGAAGTAAAGACAGATGGGACTTAGTTCTAAAAGGAACTCATAATAAGTCTGTTTAGTCCAGATACTGTAAGAGGCATGCCATGCCAAAAATACCAGTGACACTGGAGAATTTCATGCTGAGTTTCTAAGGATTGGGCTAGATCTACTTAAAACCTTGCTAAGTAAGTTCACAAGGGGGAGAAGAGCTAAAGCTCTTGAAGGGGTAAAAGGACTTAATGTAAAGTGTTTCTTCTCCCTCTCTTACACCGAAATTGAGTTGCCTTATTCCCCATACATCCTTCGTCTCTTCTTACTTGCCTTTCAAAGAGATAACAAACTATCTTGTAAAATGATCAGTAGATATTTGATGAAGAAATATATTATTCACTCCTCATTTTTATATATGCACACTTGCTTTTAAAATACTTTATATTCACTGTTAAGGCAAAAAAAATAATGACTATGAGAACAAATTTTTAAAATTCCAAAAAAAGAAAAGTAGAAATTAAAAAAAACAAATCATCCCAAGAATATGGCTGTTTTGATTTGTTCTCATCTAGTAATTCAGGCATGTTTATATAGTTGTGAACATTTGGTATATAAAATTTTATTTCCTGATTTCTCTCTAAAATTCTATCAAGTATTTTCATGTTGGTTCATACAATTCATATATAGTATGATTGGATTATATTCCATTCAGTTAATGGTGCATCATTTGTTTAACCATTAACTTATTGTTAAATAATTTATTGTTTTAAAACCTTTTACTTTTAAAAATGAACATGTCTATGCATTGAGGTGTTTACTTTTTCTGTTTAATACAGTTCTTGTAGATAAAATCAAAGAAATTAAACCAAGAGGTATAAAATATTCTTTAGACATATTCTTTTTTAGACATATTCTGATTTGTATTATTTTTATTACACATATAAAATCTTTCTAAATTTATTTTATTTATTGACAGAAAATTTATAAACTCCCAATTTATTCCCAAAGAATTTGGATAAATCTTAAATGATATTTTAGGCCATAAACTGTTTTCAAGTAGAAATGATGCATGCCAGTTATTTTAAAAAAATTAAACAATAAAGTGAGATTATAAAAGGACTATAAACACAATTTCTACAACTTTCACCATCTAGAAATAACACAGTATTGAAAAAACCTGACCAAATATTTTTCTATGTGGATGTAAAAATAGGAGATGGGATAGAAGGATGGATTGATAGTTTTACACAGATTTATATATATACATATGTGTTTAAAATGATTTTGTTAGGTACACCATGACATCTAAAGTAATTATATTTGATTTTAGCAAAATGAGACCAAGAAGGAAAGGATACAAAGAAATATTGATCTACTAGGAAGCATATTTTCATCATATCAGATAATCATCCTGTAAAATAGGCTTCTAAAATAAAACCAAAAATAACACAAGCAAAAATATTACAGAAATAAGTTATATAGTTACCATTTATTATTTTGAGTCTCAGCTATTAAAAGAAATTTAGCTTGTACTATAATTCCTCTTACCAGCAGTCTTCTTTATCTTTAGATTGTTAATTTGCCAATGTTTACATCCCTTATTCTTTGTTCTGTAGTTCTCTTGATCCCCTTTCCTCTAGAAGCTGAGTAGAATAGAACATTTTTCATGACATAAATTAGCAGAAAGAACATAGAATACTTTCAGGTGGGTGAGCAGGCCCATCTGTCTCTAAATACAGAGTTCCTGTCTGGATCAAATCTGATATTACCTGTAAGTAAGACAATGTGGACACAGAAATACTTGATTTATATGTGAGTTGCAATGTGTCTTTGGGAGAAAAAGAAAAAAAAATAATTATGCATCTTGCTCAAAAGTTTATTGATTCCAGGGCTCCATGTTTAAGTTGTTCACAGTTCATGTCATGGGGACATTTGCTGCTACACAAACACCTCACTACATCCACCCCAGTTCCTCTCTTGAGGAGAACCTCTCTTGAGTCTATTTACTTTTATTCATGGTTACTTGGTTAATTATGATTAATGAAGATGAAGAGTAATACTCTTCTGAATATTATACACATTAATCCCTTCATTCAGAGGTCTTTCTACTCTGGCTAGTGGAAACATGAACTTTTGGCTGTGTATAAACTATATGAATTTTTCTGTTTATTCATTTATGGTGTTTCCTTCTTGAGTCTTGAGTACCTCATATGCACATGGAGAAAAAATGTCAGCTTAGAATTCAAGGGGACCACTGTACACATCGCTGGTACAATCTGGGAAGTTCCTCTGTAGTATTTGCTACTCAACTTTGAGCTATCTTGCTCTCTAAATTCTACACTCCATCTCTCCCTCTCAGCAAGACCACAGGGATGATTGGGTTCTCTTCCCTGTGCTGAAGCCTAGAAACTCATTTTAGCCAGTGAACTGGGTCTCTGGGTCTAACTAAGGTCTTGGGATCTCTGCTTTTCATTTGTCTTTAGTCCCATCCTCCCTTCAATTTTCATACTTTTTTTGTTATAAGTTGTACACTTAGGAGAATTTGTTAAAATAATTTTTGTTCCTATTTTACAGTTTTAGCCATTTATCTGTTTCTCAGGTGGTAATACATATTTTCTAACTTAGCTTCAAGGGAGAAGAGGAAAATGTCAGGGTATTTTAAAGGCAGTGGAACAAGTACACAGATTTTTGTCTATAAAGGAAATGTTTTTTGGAGGAATATATCCATTTCTAAATGTCCACACTGTTCTTAATGAGTATGTATATGTTATGTTATTTATGTATAGTCACAAATATTCTGTTTATAGATTTCTTACTGCATATGTTTTTCTCAAGTTGTTGGGGGCCCTGTTTAATTTTCTCAAAATACCTTTTTTTTCTATTTTCTATTTACTAGAGCCAATTTGCAACACAAAGCTATCAGCCTTCTTTCAAAGAGAGTAGATATCAGTAGTAAAATTGGCAACTGATATATTATTTCTGTTTTGAAGTGCCTACCTCATATATGATAGATAGCTACCAGCAAATATACTATAGACAGGAAAGTGTATTTGGAAAGTTTATGAGAATTATTTTCTTCAAAAGAACATCAGGCTTAAGAAAGAAAAATTAAAACTCTATTAACACCAGTCAAACCATTGAGAGAGGAACTCTACCAGGAAAATGCACAGCCTCAGAGTTCACGTCGGAAAGGTAGCACACATTATTTCTAAATGGATTTTTTAAAATCCATTCTCTGGTTTAGTGTTTGTATTACTCTTTATAATTAAAAGGTTTCCTCAAGTGTAGATTTTCAATTTCATTACTTGTGGGCTTAATAGATAGGCAGGTTTGGAAAGGAAATATATGGTTCATAATGTTTCAGAATGATCTATTGCAGACAGTTTTATAGAAAACAGATACCTCCAGTGTAATATGCAATTCTAATTATCTTAGAATCATGTGATATACATAGCACAGCACATTTCAAATTTTAAGATACGTTTTTTTCTATTCTCATTCCATTTAGCCCACTGTTGTAATCTGTTTTATGTCTGTGTTTTAATTTTGTTTATGTACCCTCTCACAACGTACTTAATATCTCAAAGTGTTTTGCCATAAGCTCTAAGAAAGGCATCCTTTAATTACCACAAATGAATTACTTTTCATAAAAATTTCATTCCCCATATATTTCATTAAGTCCCTCTTCAGGTCAGAGCTGCATCACACACACACACAAACACATACACACACACACACACTCACACCCCTGAGAAAAGATACATATGCAGAAGAGTTGCTTGGGTGTATCAGAGAGGAATGCCCTACAAATATAAATTAGTAATGTATGCATGGAACTGCCTTGGCTGTGGATAGACACAATGATTGGATGATAGATACATACAACACTGTGAATTAATCTCAAAATTATTTTGCCACCTGAAATATAGAAAAAGAAAAAGACATGCATTCTATATGATTCTATGTAGGTAAAAATCCAGGAAATACAACCTATAGTGACAAAAAAATTGACTACCAGTGGACATGCAGAAATTTTGGGGAGTTAATAGATTTTATTATCTTGATTGTGATGATTTCATAGGTATGTATACATATGCTAAAGTTATCAAATTATATCCTTGAAATTTATAGTTTTTAATGTATATCATTTATGTCTCAAAGTTGTTAAAATAATCATCTGTTAAACTACAAAGAAAAAATCAAGTGAAACAACAGGAATAGTAGAAATAGCTTGGACCTTATAGTTAGATGACTCTGAAACTCTTAATTCACATCTAATTAGTTGTATAAACCTGAGCAAATCACTTGTCTATGTGACTGTTTTTGTTTAAGACTTTTCAAGTATATTGTCCTGTAGAGTGCTTTATCTTGCAAATGAGGAAAGTAGAGCTTAGGAGGGAGGTAATAGCTGAAATTATTTTTATCCTTTCAAATGATATTTTAAACTATTAAATGTCTTTATTAATTTTTAGGTATGATTGTGTCAAAAATTAAATAGGAATCACAGTGTATGGTATTTCCAGTTTTTCTATATCCTCTCCAACACTTGGTGTGGTGAGTCTTTTTCATTTTAGCCATTCTAATAGATATGTAGTATTATCACATTTTAGTTGTAATCTGTATTTGTAATGTCTAATGATGTTAATTATCTTTCTATGGGCTTATTTGTCCTTATACCTGTTACCTCACTTACCATGATATATCATACCTCATAGACCCTAGGACTGGGCAACATCTTTTTCATTTTTTTTGGTTGTTCCACTTGTTGACCTTAGAGCAGGGCACTGGTTCTACATTCTACTTTCCATCTTTCCCTATCCTCAATGAGCTTTTTCTTTGGACCATGTTTGCCTTTCAATATCTTTCTGTTGTATGTAGTGGTAATTTTCTTTAATTTCCTCCTTTTACTTCTTACACTTATCTTCCCAAAGTAGTGTCTCCCCATATATAAGCTTTTTTTTAGGGTAAACCCTTTGGCAATTGGTTTTTAATGTTAGAGCACAAATGAAATCTATTCATTTTGCATTGAACTTTCCAGAGTCTATCTGTATTCAGTGACGCTAAATCAAACTTTGCATGTGAAATAAAGGTGCACATCTGGATATTTTACCGTCTCATTCTTTTTGGTAACTCAGTATGATATTTAAGTGGTCTGTTTTCTGTTGGTCGTCTTTGCTATCAGCTTTCACTTTGATCTTATTTTAACTCTTGAACAATCTAACAGATTAATGGTGAGCAATATAACAGATTCAATGTGAAAAATAAAACAGACTTAATAGTTCAAAGGTCAGTATCTTTTTTTGGTTTCCTTTTTTGCTTTTGTAAAGAAAATAAGGTTGTGGGTTTTTTGTTTGAAACAAAACCCAAGTAAACCCTCTCGCTGCCTAGTCTTTCCCCTGTTTCTGCTTGGTGTTGGGACTGCTGGTTGGGGGGAGGAGAGGCTGGACTTCCCTGGGACTTGAGAAGAAAGTAGAGCATTCACTGTAGGAGTTTCCTTAGAGCTGGAGAGGGAGGGCATGGGGAGTGAAGCTTGGCTTTGTTAGGTAAAAAATTAAAATTAAAAAACTCAACACACATGCTCACTATACAAATGGGGGCCAAGAAACAACATTGCTCCAAGTACCTCCAAGTTGGAACCATCTCTGGCATTTAGACTCAGGGTTCTGATGCAGCCCCTGGCCCTCCCAATTCCCTGAGCTCTGAGATGGAGGACAGGGCAGGAAACCAGAGATCTCAGACATTCTCCTCCCCCATGATTAAAAAAAAAAAAAAGTCCTAAAAAAGCACACAAAGCTTTAAACTTTGCTGAAGCTTCTGTTTAAATAGTTTACCAATTTCTAATTGCATACTGTGGCTTTTTTTATTACTGAGTTTTGGAAGTTACTTATGTATTTTGGACAAAAGTCATGTATTGTATAAATGCTATATATATATATATATATATATGAATTATTTCGCAGGTTTTATGGCTTGTCTTTTCATTCTTGTCACAGTGTTTTGAACAGTCCTTAAAAGTGTTTTGAAAACAGAGCTCAAGTTTTTAATTTTTAATAAATTCCAATTTATCAAATTGCTGTTTTATGTATGGTACTTTTCTTGTTACATCTAAGAAATCTTATATCAGGCAAATTCCACAATATTTGTTCCAGTATTTTCTTTTATTGTTTTTATAATTTTAGGTTTTACCTGTATGTCTCAATGATCCATTTAATTTTTATCAATGATATGAGTTATGAATTGAAGTTCAATTTTTTTGCATGTGGATATCCAGCAAAATTTGTTGAAAAAACTATTCTGTTTTGAATTAAATATATTCATACTGTTGTCAAAAGTCAGCTGACCATATAAGTATTGATCTATTTCTGGATTCTGTTTTTCCATTAACCCCTTTGTCTATCTTTTAATGCCAATGCTGTGTTATCTTAATTACTATTGCTTTATAACATACATTGAAATCACTTAGGGTTACTCACCAACTTTGTTCTTTTTCAAGTTTCTTTCTGTATTCTACTGTCTACATTTACATTTGAATATTAGATCAACTCATTACATTTTACCAAAAAAAAAAAAAATTTGCCTGCTAACATTTTGTTTGTGATTGCCCTGAATCCATAGACCAATATGGGGAAATTAACCTCTTAATAATATTAAGCTTTATGACCAATGACTATGATCTAGCTCACAACATATTTAAGTTTTCCTAAATGTTTTTGGTAATATTTTTTGCTCTGCTATCTACTCTGTGTGATGTTAATACAGTCTCTCAAACTTACGTTTGATTAGTGTTAGCATGGCATATATATGTATATATACGTATATCTAATTACTTTAACTTATTTCTGTCCCTACATTTAAAGTTATTTTCTTTTAGGCAGCATACAGTTGGTTTTTCCTTTTTCAATTCAATCTTACTGCCTCTTTCTTTTAATTGAGATTTTCAGACCATTTACATTTAAGTGATTGTTGATATAGTAGGTTTAAATCTGTCAACTGGCTATTTGTTCTCTATTTGTCCAATATGTTCTTTGTCATTTTTTTTCCTTTTATGTCTTCTTTTGGATTAATTTAGATGTTTATGAGTCCCAATATTTATTTTGTTGGCTTACTAGCTATGATTTTTTGTTCTGTTATCTTTGTGGTTGCTTAAATTTTATAGCATGCATTTTTAGCACATATTGCATATTAGCAGAGACTACCTTCCCGTGATATTATACTACTTCATTTAAAGTATTAAATTTTTATTTTTTTCTGTAAGTCACTATTTTTTGTTTTTTAGTAAAAATTAAAGTATTAAATTTTTCAATGATATACCACCATTCCTCTTTCCTTGACCTTTGTATTGTTGCCATGACTTTACTTCTTCAAATATACCTTGTTATTTTTCTTATATTTCTGTATTTCATTTCTTTTATTACATATTTTTTTATTTCTAACACTACATTGTTTTTATTTTTGTTTACACTGTTGGTTCTCTTTTAAATAGATTTAAATAACAAAAAAGTCATATATTTACCCATGTCTTTTATTTCCTTTGTTATTCATTCTTTGCATAGGTCCATGCTTCCATGTTGTGTAATTTTCCTTTTGCCTAGAAGACTTTCTTTAGAAATTTTTTTTAAGATTTTATTTATTTGAGAGAGAGAGAGTGAGAGACAGAGAGCACGAGAGGGAAGAGGGTCAGAGGGAGAAGCAGACTCCCTGCTGAGCAGGGAGCCCGATGTGGGACTCGATCCAGGGACTCCAGGATCATGACCTGAGCCAAAGGCAGTCGCTTAACCAACTGAGCCACCCAGGTGCCCTGGAAGACTTTCTTTAAAACTTGCTGCAGTGCAGAAGAACTCTAGCTTGCATGTGTGTGAAAAAGTCTTTATTTCACCTTTCTTTTTGAGACAGATTTCTATGGGTATAGAATTCTAGATTGAAAGTTTCTTTCTCTCATTATTTTTCATATTTGAAAGATGTTTCTTCTTTTTCTTATCTGCATTGTTTCCAGACTGAAATTTGCTACCATCTTTATCTTTGAGGTGCCATGTCTTTTTTCTCTAGTTTCATTTCGAGTTTCACATTATTACCTGTCCTGAGCAATTTGATGACATTGTGCTTTAAGAGTAGTTTTCTCCATATTTCTTTGTTGAAATTTGTCAGCCAATAATTTTTTTTTTTCTGTCCTTCCTCTCCAATTACACATGTATTGTACCACTTGAAATTGTTCTACTTCTCATTGATGGTCTGTTCATTGTTTTTCAGCCCTTTTTTCTCTTTGGATAATTTCTTTTGCCATGTCTTCATGTTTGTGCATTTTTTTTCTGGATATCTAGTCTGCTGTAATTCTCACACAATGTCTTTTGTTTGTTTTATCTCAGACATTGTAATTTTCATCTCTAGAGGTTGACTTTGGGTCACTGTTATATTTCCCAGCACATCCACTGAAACTCTTAAAATAATTAGAACAAAATGTGCATAGGTGTCTATTTCTCATTACTCAATTCAAGAGGACTGTGATGTTTTCATATCAGAAATGAATACCTGTTATTGGTTACCAGAAAAAAAAAATCACAGATGAGAAGAATTCATCAACCAAACCATATTTAGATGAATGCAGCAAATTATTTGTCTTTCACTGAAGCTCACTTGGATTAAATAGTCTGCTTTTTTCTTCTGATTAGTAAGACCTCATATTTAGAAAGTAACTAGAAGTGTGAGGTCAGAACTTTCTCTGACAAGAAAATAAGCAGTTGCCAATTAAACCCCTCCCATCTGGATAGACACACTTTGAAATAATTTTGTTATTTGTCTAAATACTGCAACCCATGAGAAGTAATTAGTATTTTTCTGACATTTTATTCTTTCCAGACTCCTACATAATGTTAAAGTTTCATGGGACTAATTCCCATCAAAACCTGTTCAATATATTTTCTATTTGCTAGCCACTTTGGTTATGACTTGGAGGCTGAACTTTGTGGACAGCATCAGTGGACTCCATTGCCCTTTGTTTAGGTTAGAGTTAGACCAAAGGGATGCATATATAGGATTTTAGAAAGCAGGAGAGTAAGATCAGGACATTTAATTCCGTTTCTTCCTTGCCAATTTACCATAGGTTGGCTGATCCATTTCCTTGTGGCTACAGATTCAGGAATCCTGTTCCATGCTAATCTCTCTCCACTTTCTGTTAACTACTGTGTCCACTATTTCTTTGAACCTTCAGTAATGAAATAGTTCATTCCTGTTACTAACCCTGGGATGCTTCACCCTCACCCTCCTGTATTTCCCCCAAACCTGCTCATGTTTTAGAAATAATCCCTATACTAAACTCTTATAATTATCTAGCTTGAGTTCCTGATTATTTATTTCATGTTTAGTTGTTGACAGATACAGTATCTTCATAGAAAGAGTAAGGAACTTTAGTTATTGTCTCCTAACTCACTTTATGAATGAGGAACCTGAGACAAAGTGCATGTCATAATCTTTAACATACCATATAATTTTTTCTCCTAAATAACAATAACATCTAATAATTGTTTTATAGTGATAAAGTCAAATAACTAGAAAACATTCAGAGAGATTCCTGTGTCATACTGAGGATAAAATTGAGTTTCAAAGAGGTTGACTTTCTCAGAATCAAATGAAGGTGGTCAGAAGAGAACTGGGATTAGAACTGGGCACTTGAGGTGATGGTCTTTGGGCTATATGAACACAATAATAGAGCCAATGGAATAAATACAATAGGATTAGGTATTTGAACTTTGAGGTGTCTAAGAAGATGTGAATTTATGAAATCCATAATGCCAGTTATCCCACTTGGGGTTGTGGTTCAGTGCTTTGAAATCTAAATTGTCCAATAAATTGGGACACATGACATCCTTAATTCCAATTTTCGAAACTCTGAATTCAATGTTTCGCTAGTTAATTCATCATTCATCTACTTAAATATCGATTGATCATCTATTCTATGTGGGGATCCTGGTAGTGAGAGTTAATACAAGGGTGAGAAGATATGTACTTACATGGTCTTTGGAGGTAATAGCCTAGTTGGGGAAATGGACATTTAAAAAGGCAGTCACAATATAATTTTGTAAATGCTATTAAAAAGGAGTCACAAGATGCTATAGAAATATTAATCATGGACATCTAAAGCAATTTTGATGGACAGAGGAGAATCTCTGGAGGATATTTTGAGTAAACAGTATGAAATGCAATTTGAATTAGCTGTAGGGTTTCTCGGCTTTAGCACTGTTGCCATCTGGACCATATAACTCATTGTTGGTGGGGGTGGAATGGGGTTCTGTCCTATATATTGTAGTGTGTTTAACAGAATCCCTGACTTCTTCACACCAGATGCCAGTAATATTACCAAGTATAAAAATCAAAAATTTCTCCAGACATTGTCCAGTGTTCTGGGGACAGCAAAATGCCTACAGTTGAGAAAGAAGGAGACATAGGATCAAGAATGCTAGAAAATGTAGTCTGAATAATGTCCACTAAAGATATCAGGTTCTGATCCCTGGAACCTGTGTGAATGTTACCTTATTTGGTAAAGTTTGCAAGATGGGATTAAATCAAAGATAATAAGATGAGATTATCCTACCTTATATAGGTGGGTCCTAAACACTGTCACACTGTGTCCTTATAAGAGAGAGGGAGGGGGAGATGACACACATACAAAAGAGGAAAAGGCCATGTGAAGGTGGAGGCAGAGATTGGTGCAATGCGGCCTCAAGCAAAGAAACACCAGCGGTCACCAAAAGGTGGAAGAGACAAAGAAGAAATTCTCCCTTATGTAAATTCTCCCAGTATAGCCCTGTTGACACCTTGACTACAGCCCAGTGGAAATGATAAAAAATTCTGGTCTCCAGAATTATAGTAGAGTAAATTTCTAATACATAGACAATATAGGCAGATAAAATAGGATATAAAATGAGAGAAACATATCAATAATAGAGGTTATTAAAGATGTGTAATAAAATGTGTGTGTGTGTTTGTGTGTGTGTGTGTGTGTGTGTGTGTGTGTGTCTATACAGGGCTGACCAGGAGAATGTGTATAAAGGAAGAATTATAGTTTTAGCTATGGGAATAAGCAAGAACCAGGTAATTCCAACTAAACATACTTCTTTCTAGGGATGCCATAACAAATTTATACAAACCGGGTGCCTTAAAATAACAGAAATTTCTTCTGTCAGTACTGGAGGCTAGAAGCATGAAATAAAGGTGTGAGTAGGGTCATGCTCACTTGGAAAGGTGGAGGAAAGAATCCTTCCTTGCCTCTTCCTAGTTTCAGATGCTTATCAACAATCACTGGTGTCCCTGGTTTGTAGGTGTATCATACCAGTTTCTTCATCTGTCCACACATGACTATTTTCCCTCTGTGTGTCTCTGTTTTTGTGTCTCTAAACCTCCCTTTCTTTATATAAGATACTTGTCATTGGATTTAGGGCCCAGACGGGTCAGACCAAAGAAGAATTGAGACGGGGGTATCCATTTGAGATAACTCTAGAAAGGAGTATTGGAGGCCTATCCTACTGAATGACCATGAATTTTGAGATGACTAGATAGGTTCAAAAATATTTGGAAGCTCGACTCCACATAATTGGAATTCCTTTAATATAGGATGAAGATAAGGGTAAGCCAGCTAAGTCTTTGGCTTCGGGAATTATGAGGATGTTGGCTGTATTTATTGAGATGGATTTGAGGAGAAATAGCAGTTTTGGAGTAGATGATGCGTGAGTTCTGTTTTGAACGTAGAGTTTTTGTGACCCCCATTTGTGAGATGCCTAGATAGACAAATGAGGTATTCTGTATTTGCAGGGAATGTGGACGTGATACATTTATTTGGGAGATATTCATCATAGAGAAGGCGACTGAAGTAAGGGAAAGGAAAATGTAATCATAGGTAGAAGATTGAGATGGTGGAAATCAAAACATAAGGAACCCCAATATTCAAATTCTCCGCTTTGCAATTAAGGACAGAGATGCCCTAGTCAGAAAATTCCCCTTTTCATTTGGATGGAGAGGGAAATCTTTACCAAAGACAAAGGTTATGGGGGTGAGACTAAGGATACTAAAGCCGAATGGATATGTGCACGTGATAGTTCTGAAAAAACAGGTCTAAGCAGCAGACACTGATTCCAGGATCTTGCCAGCCTTCATTTGTCGTAATATGTTTCAAGTATGGATACTGTGCCAAGAGTCTGGATTCAGAGAAAATAAGGGAATAAGAAGCAAATGAGACAGCTGCGTCAGGGTGAGGAAGAACAAAGTAGTTGGGGACACCTGAACTTTTACTTAGAACTCCAGTCACTGCAATTTGATGTATTGCAGTAATAGACTAGCTAGAGTGAAATGTGTCTGTAGGTCAGCTCAGATTGAACCATCATGAGCAGAATTGGAGGAATACCCATTTTGACGTCATTCACTCTGAACAGTCTCTGTAATGAAGAGTCTATCTCCATTTCTTTTTCCTTATAAGTTGGATGTTTGACTGCTGGCAACTTGAAAGCCTTTTTGCCCCATGTCCTATATCTGGATAGGCTGATTAGATATCCTGGGTGCTCCTTTGGCAAAAACAGGAGAGTCAAACCATGAAAGTCCCAACTTACACCAAAGAGCCCTCAGTCCAGCTCCATCACCTAACCACAATAAAAACTCATGCCAGTCTCATTTTTTTTACCTGTTTGAGAGGCCTTCCTGTTCTTCCCAGGGATCTCAATTGGATAAGTAATAAACTCATACCCTCTTTTGGTGTGTTTGTGGCATCATTGGTGTCTCAGAACCAAATTTTGGGTAAGGGATTCATCTGCCTCTGTAAGGGATCCGTAGCAGTTTCTTTAGTACAGAATGCCTTGCTTTGCTTGGAACAACCTTAACTAACCAGTCAGAGACGCCTTTTTGAAAAGCCAAGTTTTTTGAGTTAGCTCTCCAAAGACCTAGCAATGCCTATGCAAGAATTAGATTACAGTTCTCTCTCTCTCTGGCCACAAATCAATATAAACTTCAGCACAGCACTTATTTCCAGAGTTTTAGCTGTTGTATCATGCCTGAGCAAGGAGACTTAGACCCTTTGATGGAGCTATATTGCATTATATGCAGTAGAAAATCCCTTTCTTGTCACATTTATGTGGTTAATGGTAACATAGGGATATTTTGCCATGTCCTATTAACCAAGAGAAAGTAAATCCATTGCAAAGTTAGGGACTTACTGCTACTTCAGTTCTAGTTGCTTCAATGTCTACCAAGGTACTCATTTTTTAGGTCAGTGCAGGGTCCCACAAAGGCTTTTATAGATTTATATGAAGGCAGATAGCATCCCAAGAAACATGGTTCCATGGTCCCGTGAATATATGTGACTTTACAAGCTTAAATTGTGCCATATTTATTTTCCCCTTCACTTGTCCACAGTCTCATTTAATTTAGATTGTTCAATTATCATTAATTCCAGGCAATCTATTGTTTAATTGGATGGATTTCAATTGCAAATTAAGACTGCTGATTTCAACCAAGAAAGCTAATTTAAACCTGACAACAGGTTTGTTTAAAAAAAAAACAAACGGGAAAATGGTATGAGAGAATAGAGAATAACACAGACATTTGTTTGTGTATTAAGGTGTCACTTGTTTGTTTAATTAGAGCAAAACCATAGTTTTCTACTAACTAACTTTCTAAATTGCAGAAATAACTAGCACCAGACTCTTCATGTGGGGAATATTGTCATAAAAGGCTTACCTATCCATTTAACAATTCCAGAATAGTTTCTTTTTATCCAAAGAATCTTATCACTTTAACAAGCTCCATCTTATAAGTATTCTAAGCAAAAAATAAAGGTTAAGAAGAGGTTGTATGATTAAGTAGGTAGCACTGCCTATAGTGTCAGAGAAAAAGTAGTGATAACGTATTTTTTCAGTAGTTAATAAAGGAGGCTCTATGAAATGTTGAGTTAGGCAGTAGCTTTAAGGAAATATGAGGGCAACTCAAAGGTTGGCATGACCCTATCATCACATTGTGGTATATATCTATTTAAGAGATAAAGAGAGGGAAAACTCTTACATTTAAATAACATACAATAATACCAATGATTGATAAAGGAAATTGTAACAATCTTGTCAAAGCAATTACCCTGGAAACTTCCTAATAAGGAGATGACAGTAGAAAAGTGATTATAAATGAAGAAATAATGTCCGTTATTAAAAAATGACACTGACTAAAACTGACTACATCATTTTTAACACTTTTGCTAGTTGCTCCAGCAGTATTTAGAAATTTATGTATTTATGCAGAGTATAACATAAAGACAAATATTAATGAAAAATCAGAATTTTAAAGGCACCCCTTGGTGGTGACTATGAAGAATATATAGAAAAGATTCTCAAATTCTGAGCATTTTCTTTTTTTTTTTTAAGGTTGTATTTATTTATTTGAGAGAGAGAGCACAAGGGGGTGGGAAGGGCAGAGGGAAAGGGAGAAGCAGACTCCCTGCTGAGCAAGGACCCCCCCCCCAAAAAAGGGCTTGATCCCAGGGCCCTGAGATCATGACTGGAGCTAAAGGCAGACGCTTAACCAACTGAGCCACCCAGGCACCCCAGTCTGAGCATTTTCAAAAGCAGGAGTAGAATGGGTTGTGACAAAGCTTTAAATAGATTAATTCTGGATTCAAAGTGAGTAATTCATAGGGTTTAATTCTTCACACACTAGTGATAACCATTGTCTATGCCTTGGCTTCTGGAAGGTTTATTTATAATGCCAAAAATCATAATGAAGGGTTTCCAATACAGGAATGATTGCAAAGTGAAGCATCATTATATTTCAAGAAAACATTATTATATGCTGATAAATGGAAATAAGGGAACGTGTGTTTTCATGATGCATATTATAACCAAATAGGAATAATAGATATAAAAAATATAGATTGCTAAGTGTGAATGATATCACAAATGCATTTCTAGTTTTGCCCAATCTGGGTATTAGAATCTTGATTACACTACTTAGAAAGGATGACCCTACCCTGTCAGTTATCAGTTTATTACAATTCCTGGATAAAATCTTATAAGGGTGAAACTTAGCTGAAATAAACAATCCTATGCTATAAGATAAAAAATATAAATATTTTACTCTACAATAAACTTTTAAAACTGTTTAGAAAAAAGTAGAGATAATATTCATTGTGGTTCTGATATAAACTTATAATTTCTTCATATAAAATGGTGAAAATTAATTAATAATGGATGACTAAGTGAAAACACTTTTTTCTTGTATTGTAAAAATTATATTAATCATTCACTCTACCACTTTTATTCTTCATCATAAATTAATAATACAGAATACTTTTTGAGCTGGAATGCCTTCTTTTTGTTTCAAGGTTATTCTAATTATATGTAGGAAAAATTTTACATTGCCTTATGACTCTGCTCAAGACCCAACTCAAATGCAACCATTGTATGAGAAATTTTAGAAATGTTAATTTTATGTGTAAGAGGCTTGCCTTCTTTAAAATACTGTTCAGTATCCTACTTTCTAGGACAGTTTTCTTTTTAGGTTTTGGGTGCCATGTCTTGTGTTCTAATCAGAGCCATGTCTGATCTGCAACATCATCATTCTCCCACTTGGGCTGAGGGAAGACTTCTGTTGCTCTTTTATATGAGGATTAGCCTCCTATGGTCTTAGTGGCAGAGGGATCCCTCATTATGTATTAACTTGCAATCATCGATACTTTCTGCACAACAGTTAATGATCCTTCTTGACAGGACTTTTTTTTTTTTTTATTTAGCTATTTCCCACACACTTTCATATAGCCTGCACTTATCACAACACTGAGAATATCAAAAAGGTACTTAATAAAATCACAACCTTGAAGCTGAGTGCATAGAACATAAAAAGTATACAGGTGTGCAGTGGTCATGAAAGGTAGGAGTTTTCCCTTCTACTCATCCACACCAAGATAGAGATGCCAAGACAACGCATTCTACATAAAAGCTAGTATTGGATAGATAACCATGTGCAAACCAAAAAAATCACACCCGTAAATTAATTCACTTCTTCTAAAGAGCACTTGTTCTGTTCTGTGTTAGCTTTGCACCCTTGGAAAATCATTTAACCTGTTTGAGTTACATCTCTAAAATATGGATCGTAGCAGCCCCTAACTTCGAACATTCTTACAAGTTAGATAAAGCCTGTAGATACTTAGCACAGTAACGGGCACGCTGAAGAGTGTGGAATGATAGGCAAAGTTAGGTTAATAAAATTGGACTCTTACGTGCTCTAAGGTGCTCGAAAAGTGTCCTTATCAAAAGAGCAGCACTTACTTTAATTGTGTGAAGCCATACCTAGCCATTTTTTGCTAGCGACTGCAAAAAATCACTGGCAAGGATGGTCTGTGCCTATGTGCTTAAACACCTCCAGCCTTTTGGTTTAGAAGAAAACAAAAACAAACAAACAAAAAACCACACTACATTTATAAAGAAAAGCTCTCCCCTCCTGAGAGAGTCAGCTTGAAGCAATTTTGTCCAGTGGGTTAGAATGAGATCTGCAGGGAACCAGGGAGAGGACGGAGCTTCCAGAGGCCAAGCTGATAATGAATCGTTCAGCCTTTCAGTGGGAGAACTGTTGGAGCATGTGGTGCTTGGTGAGGACCAAGTCACAAACCCTCTGAGTGCACTGAAGGCTTTGCCATTTGAGGAAGAATTAAATGCTCACAGGGGAAAAAAAGCAAAACGAGACACTTAGAACTTTGCAGAAATAATTGGGGAGATAAGGAACTGCTGTCAGTTTCCCTTGCATAGTGAGACTGTGGACCTGGACTCTTCTTTTCACAGACCTGGTGAGATGGCATTAATAGAAAGCAGACCACACTGAGACACGGAGTCTGATTCCTCTCCTATTCTCCTCCTTGACTTACGGGAATCAAGATTTAGGCAAAGAAGGAGAAACTTCTGTGTGAAATGAAAACATAGTACACTGGAAGAAAAGAACTGGATTTGTCTTTTCATAATATAGAAAGAAAGAAAATAAGGCAAAGTTTGGCCAAAATATGAAAAGAAGAACATTGCTGAGCCTTGCAATGCGGCCTTTATTATATCATTTAAAGAGAAGCAGACAGGGCAGAATATCCAAACTTGTCTTTTGGCAGCTGCAAACTCAGAACACCATGGTATGTCAGTAGAGCACAAACACTAAAGGCAATTTTAGTTTCAACTTTTCTCAATATGTGGATCCCCATCAAAACAATGGAATTCAGTGGTTTTGTGTTCCTGGCAGGCACTCAACAGGGTAAAGCAAGGAATGACAGAGATAGCAAAGGGGTGCCATAGATTCTAACAGTCCATGTCAGGCAGGTGTCAGAAGGGTGATGCTTGGTTGTTTCTTGGGGAGGGCATGAGTTTACCCAGCTACTGTAAATTCCTTTGAGTATCTCTTCAGTATGTTCATAGTGCCTTCCCTGATTGCCTTCTTGAAAATGTCTTCAACTTATACCCCTGTCATTATCTAGTTAAGGTCTTTCTATGTTCCACATACCTTCATGTGTGCGCGCACACACACACACACTTTTGTTATATATATATGTGTGTGTGTATATATATATATATGAGATTTTGTTATCTTTCTTCCCAATTAGAAGGTAAACTACCAAAGGATAAACAAACAAACAAAAACAAACATAAACCTTTATCTCATTCTAGTGATGGCACCAAACCCAGTGCCTATAAAAATGTCTGGCTTATATTAGGATCCAGATGAATATTTAATAATAAATTAATGGGATAATGAATGAATAAATGAATCATATAAATAAGCAAGAATAACCCCCCAAGGTAAGTTCTAAAAGATAGATTGATAGATAGATAATAGATGATAGATAGATGATAGATAGGACATGCTATTGGAACACATAACTGGACATTGTACATTTAGGTAGGGGTATGATTGAGTTTTTCTAAGTATAGATAATATGATGAGGAAAAACTCAAGAGTGATAAAAACAACATCCATGGGTGATGGCAAATGGTATCACATATTGTAAACATAGTTTCTGCAAGAAGCATTAGGAGAGGAACCTTGATTTTAAGCTAGGTTTGTTCTCTTCAACATTGACAGTTTTGAGGTGGTTGGCCTATAAAAAATGCTAATTACTTTTAATACAAGCAGCATAGCTTCAGAAAGATTCTTATGACCTCGTATGATATGGAAATCTTTGCCAGTTAAGCCTATTCTAGTCTGTTAGATGACAAAAATCAAAGCAAGACCCCTGACATAAATGAACAGTGAAACCATGTTTGCACTCCTTGAGGGCAAGAAAAATATCTTATTCATGATCATATGTTCAAGATCAAGCACAGTGCATGACACATCTTAGATGCTAAAAAAAAGTTACAGAATAGAAATAACTAGAAAAGTGGAAAGGGATAAGAAATCCATCAAATGGTGAATATCACTAGAATGAATAAAGAGAGAGTCCAAAGGAAAATCTTTACTGGTTCTGGGATTTGTAAGGACTATAACTTAGGAGTTATCTTGAATTACTTTAGGAATAACCAAGGAGATTCAAGCTAGTGAGTAGTTTAAAGGAAGACTCTGATGTCAGATTGTATGGGATCAAATCTCACCAACACATTTATTTGCCAACTATAACTGCAGCAATTAGCCTAACCACTCCAAGAGGTGGTTTCCTCATCCGTAAGCAATTATAACAAGTAGCTTAAAGCACTGTTGTGAGGATTGCATGAGAGTATGGGTACAACATACTTTATTCAGGTCTGGAATAGAAAAGTGGTTATATAGGGGGTGCTATTATTTTGTTATGGATATTATTATTCAAAAGGAACAACTCAGGAAAAAAATTTTTTTTCCAAAGTAAGAGAGTGGGATTCAAAGCAGGAAAGACAGAAAATAATCACAACCCCACCCCTTCTGCCAAATGTAGACATCAGAGAAAAACCCCTTTAGCCAGCTGCAAATTCTAAGATTGTAGTCAGCCTGATCTTTGCAAGATACAATGGTGCAATGGAACAAATATAGGTCTGGCTTAGAACCTACCTTGGGATCAAGATAGTTACCTTCATTTCCGCATGAAAATTCAGGGGTCTTGTCAGAAGTCAGTGTAAAACAGTAGAGGGGGGGCGCCTGGGTGGCTCAGTTGGTTAAGCGGCTGCCTTCGGCTCAGGTCATGATCCTGGAGTCCCGGGATCGAGCCCCGCATCGGGCTCCCTGCTCAGCGGGGAGTCTGCTTCTCCCTCTGACCCTCTTCCCTCTCGTGCTCTCTATCTCTCATTCTCTCTCTCTCTCTCTCAAATAAATAAATAAATCTTTAAAAAAAAAACAGTAGAGGGAATCTTGCATGTAATAGGTACAGTTTCAACGGCAGCTATTTTTGACGTGTACTTTCACAGTCTACAAAATGACATAAAGAAATAGGATTTGGTTTGAGTCATTGCAGTGCACACCCAATGCCATGAGGACTGGGCATAGCAGTATATTCAGCTAAATTGCAGTGCAGGTGAATTTGATTAACTATATGTCCAAATTTGAATGTATTTACTGCCTCCTCCATAAAGTGTTCTGTCCAATCCACAAACTTACTTGTAAAAGTAGAAAGATTTGCAACAGTCAGTTCTACTAGCTTGAACCCTCTAAAGAAGGATAATTCTATGATAATTTTTGAACTGATTCGGAGGGGAGCATTTTAACTGAAGCTTATATTATTTTTAGTCATATATTGCCTTACATTCTCACTATGGGTAGAGTAGTACTGCTTTTGTTTTGTTCCTAAAACTCACAAAATGTAATCACAGGTGTAGTACAAAAAGGTCCCTTGGGTAAATTTGCAAAAAAGTTCTACTTGGTGAGAGATACTTCCACACACATCATTTTATGCTCCTAACAACCTATCTTGGATCAAGTTCATTAGAGGCAGAGCCTGAGATAGAGATTCTTTTTTTTTTTTTTTTTTTAAGATTTTATTTATTTGACACAGAGAGACATAGCGAGAGAGGGAACACAAGCAGGGGGATTGGGAGAGGGAGAAGCAGGCTTCCCGTGGAGCAGGGAGCCCAATGTGGGGCTCGATCCCAGGACCCCGGGATCATGACCTGAGCCGAAGGCAGACACTTAACGACTGAGCCACCCAGGTGCCCCTGAGATAGAGATTCTTGTATAAGTTACTTTTTTAGGAAATTCTCTCAGGAGAAACTCTAAGGAGGCGAAGGAAGCAGAATAGACAGGGGAGAAGCTTAACAGAGATGTGGGTTTAGTTGAAGTCTTGCCTCTCAGAAGCAGCCAGTAGTGTTATGGGGAGCTCTGGAGCATGGAGTTGTTTCACCATGTGTACCATGTATCAGTTAGTAATTGGAAACAGCCTACTACTGAGGATGGGGCATAGCCTCCTGAGATAGAAAGCTTTGATCATTTGAGTCAGCTCTCCAGAGAAGAACACATTCATGAGCCAGTAGCAGCTATCATGCACATAAATGAGATGTGTGCCCTGGGCCAGTAAAGGAGATCTAGGCAGGACTCCCACAGCATCTGCTATAATTTATCCCTTGTATATCTGAGATTCATTTGCCCCATTCCATCACAGTTTCTCTAGGATTGTGAATAGTTATAATTTCTGGGTAAGCTTATGGTCTGCTGCTACAGTTGGACCTGCTATAAAGTAGCCACAGTTCTTGAAATAATCAGGACCACTTACACCCACCAACTTGGTAACTACTTCCCTTGCCTTTGGGTTCACTGGTTTGAGGAATCTAAAAATAATCTAATAATAATCTAGTAATAATCAGGACCACTTACATGTTCACTGGTTTGAGGAATCTAATAATAATCTAATGATAGTCAGGACCACTTACACCCACCAACTTGGTAACTACTTCCTTGCCTTTGGGTTCACTGGTTTGAGGAATCTAAAGTAACCAGATAGCTATCATAGTTTTAAGTTTGATGAAATTCTGTATCTTCTTCTGGAAACCAGGACTTCCAGACCCACAGAAACTAACATTGTCAGTACAAGAAGAACAGATTACTAAACTAGGTTACTAGAAATGCTAATGGGTAGCATTTTTTCTACTTCCACCTCTTAGTTCATGAGCCCATAACTGTTGGGCACTCTGTACCATTTAATGGCCATTGGTGTAAATTGTGCATTGTGCTGTGAAGGATAGCACCCTATTATCACAGGGTGTCCGTTCCTTTACAGTGCCTCAGCTGTGTTGTCTCGAGGTCATTTCACCACACTATTAAGTCAGAACTTCTGCATTGTGTATATTGTAGGAAAGCACACTGTGAGTCGTTCTTGAAAAGCTTTGATAGGTAACTTATATGAAGTAAACTTGTATGAGTCTGGTCTAGCTGCCATAATAAAATACCATTGGCTGGATGGCTTAAGCAACAGAAATTTATTTTCTCAGTCTGGAGGCTAGAAGCCCCAATATCAAGGTGCCAGCAGGGCTGGTTTCTGGTGAAAACTCTCTTCCTGGCTTGTACATGGTCTCCTTTTGATGTGACTTGACATGGCCTTTTTTCTGTAAACAGGGAGAGAGAGATCTCTGATGTTTCCTCCTCTTCTTATAAGAATGGCAGTCCTACTAGATTAGGGCCCTGTCCTTATGACCTTATTTAAACTTAATTATCTCCCTTAAAGGCATTATCTACAAATATAGTCACAAGGGGGTTTGGTTTTGAACATACAAATTTTGGGGGAAACAGTTCATTCTATTACAGCCCCTAGTATAAAGGTCATGCCATTTGCAGCAGCTAACTATATACTATACAAAAGCACCTCCAGGTAGAGAGCAAAAGTCTTACCGGGGACATCTAGAGACCATGTAGCTAGATTCCCTTCCTGGGACGGCTGGGTGCCATTTTTACCATCAAATCATAACAGTAGGCCCAGCAGAAATCCATCATTAGATGAAAGTGATAAATTTGCATTTGGGCTTGAACAGCTTCAGAGGGCATAACTGAGCTATAAGAATTGGTAGCTTAGACTTTCATGGCACCCGTAAGGGTTATACTGATACTTTCATCTAAGTTTGCACTTATGGTTTCATATGGTGTTGCCTGGTATCAGCTGAAGGGGTAAGGAAAATCATGACTTTAAGTGATAAGCAGCTTAGCAGGGTATGTTAGTATGATTGGAAAGTTGACTGATACTGCACTCTGGCCCCACTGTGAATGAGGGTGGGTTCTGAAAGACAGTGATGAGAAGAAATCCTCCTAATGGGAGAGCTTTGGGTGGTCACTGACAGAATCTAATGCAATAACCATTTTCAGTGAGAATGAGTTTCCCTGGTTTTCAAATAGGAAGCAGGATTTCTGAGTAATTCACTCAAGGTCTCAAAACATCTAAGTAAGATTACAAAAGGACTCAAAATTCACACTCCCTCACCCCCTTTTCATGATAGCTAAAAAAAGAAAAAAAGAAAAAAGAAAACAAACAAAGACCCTGAACTCTTCCCAGGACTTATCACAGAACTCCTATGAATGAAAATAAACTAGTGTTTCTATAAGGGAGGTGAGGACTGAAGTTTAGGTTCCACTCCAGGAACATAGTAATTTAAGAGTTGTTGACTCTGTTTCACACAAATCCTGCCAATTGTTTCTTTTATGGCTCAGCCCAGGCTCTGTAAATGATAGCCCTTTCAACAAAAGTGACCTATGTATGTTTCATGAATATCAGTATATATTCAATAAATTTAAATGTAATATATAATTTATATATAATATATAACAAAATATATATAAATTCGAAAGATTTGCCAATTTTCAAGAGGCAAAGTAAGGGAATATAACAAAAGATGAAGTGTGTTAGGTCTCTCAGAGCTACAGTTTCTTTTAAGAGGAATATTAATAATAATATGTTACATGGTTACTATGAGGATCAATTAAGATGATATTCATGAAAAAGCTTAATAAACATTGAGAGTTACATAAAGGGCCAAGCTATAAACTCCATGATCACTCAGCTAAGTCTATTTGCTCAGAACTTCATGGCTGGTTCATTCACGGTGACTAGAACTTCAGAGGCAGTAAATAAATAATATTGAAATATATTAAAATTAATAAATATTAGTAATTATTTTTAAGGTGTTGAGACCCTCATAAGAGATGTCTGCTGATTATTCATTTGTACATGATAAGCTCTCTCAGTATTAACCTCCTATTTCTGTTCTAAGTAAACAAATATGAAAAAGCTTTTGTAAATATGCCACTACTTCCTTAATCCAGTGAGCTTTTAATTATGGCAGTAATTGCATAACTAGTTCTCACTTAAGGGAATTCTGTACATACACCAAAGTGATCTTCTTTTTTTTTTTTTAAATGTTTTATTTATTTATTCATGAGAGTCAGAGAGAGAGAGCGAGGCAGAGGCAGAGGGAGAAGCAGGCTCCCCGCCTAGCAGGGAGCCCGATGTGGGGCTCGATCCCAGGACCCCAGGATCATGACCTGAGCCGAAGGCAGACGCTTAACCATCTGAGCCACCCAGGCGCCCCCCAAAGTGATCTTCTAAAACAATAACTGAGAGTAAACAAATGTTCTCTGTTTAATTTTATTTTGCTTTGAAAAAAATTATGAACTAATTAATTACTAAGTCACAGAATTTAAGTCAGAACTTCAAGAGCCAGATATCATCGTCCCTATTTGAACAAACAAACGAACAAAACAATGTTGCGGTAACTTATTTGGGGGAAAAATAGCTTTATGTTAACTAACCGGAATTAAAATAAAGACTTAAAAAAAATAGCTGCAGGGCGCCTGGGTGGCTCAGTTGGTTAAGCGACTGCCTTCGGCTCGGGTCATGATCCTGGAGTCCCGGGATCGAGTCCCACATCGGGCTTCCTGCTCAGCAGGGAGTCTGCTTCTCCCTCTGACCCTCTTCCCTCTCGTGCTTTCTATCTCTCGTTCTCTCTCTCTCTCAAATAAATAAATAAAATCTTTTAAAAAAAAATAGCTGCAATCATCAAAAAAAATGGCTGAATCCACTTGTTTTTACTATCTGGCTTGACAGCTTGTCCCATCAAAAGGGGTACCCATTTCTCTACCTTATTGAAATCTGGCCTTATGATTTGTTTTGTGATTAGAATCAGTGGAAGTGACACTGAAAAATTTTGAGTCTCAAGTGTCCTTGCCTTCTTCTGTTCATTCATTCATTCATTCATTCATTCATATTCTCTCTTCCTGTTTCTGCTTCTGCCATTTAAATAAGTCCCAGTCAACCACTAGACAATGAGAGTTCAGTTCTCCTTGCTGCAGTTCCATGGATCTGAGAGTCCAGTCATAACTAATAAGGCCACTCATTTGACCCACAGCTGACCTAGAGAGCCCTGCTGACATCAGAAGAGCTAGCCCAGCAAAGCACAGCCTTACTAGGTTAAATGCATAGTTATTGTTTTAACCCCGTAAGTTTGGGCATTGGGTGTTCTACAGCCAATAACTGATACAAAGATTTACAGAAATGTTGATTATCTGCCGTTGTGAGAGAAGAGGTTGGTTTGAAACCATGGGTTCTATTTCAAGTATGTCTGAGTTCCTGCTCCATTTCCTGTGATACATTAAAAACTTAGTGCCATGTCTAGAGTTAAATAAAAATATTTTATAAAACTTTTCCAGATATCTACATGGCCTCACTTCCTTTAGACCTCTAGTAGTTGACTGTCACCTTTACAAAAACACTTTCCTGGGCCACCGCATCTAAGACAGTGTAAAAACTCTTATCTTTGCCTTGCTTCATTTATTCCATAGCACTTACCATCACTTGAATTTACATATCTGTTTGTTTTTCTGCATCTCTTAAGCCACTACTAAAAGTTAACCTTCCCAAGGTCAGGGAGTTTATATTTTTGGCTCATGGCTCAGTTCCTAGTGCTTAGTATATTCTTAGTAGATATCAGTGGTGACAATGGATAAATCAGTATTCTCAACCAGATCCCCTAATGTTCTCCCATATACCCATGAGATCCATCAAGGTCCATCAGGAAGAACATGTCCTAGCGAACTTTCTGATTCTTTTATTTTATAGTTGCTATTTTATAGTTGCTAAATATTTTACATTATTAATTTGGAGTTTAGTTCTTTTGTGACTGCCAATTAAAGAACCTCATCCTTAATCCTTAAATCACTAATTCTACCTGATCTTAAAAAGGAAAAAAAAACAACACATTATTTTCAGTTTTTAATAAAACTCTCTAGATTAAAGCTGCATATGTAAACCTAAGTTTCCTTTTGTTTCTTAAAAAAAAAAGTCATGGCTCTCTGGTACATCTATTAGATAGATCTCAATATAGATAAATCATATTATGTCATCAGTTAAACCTCTCTTTTAAACTTTACTTGAACAGATAATGGCTAAAAGGATAGGTTCTCTAGATGAATATGGTAGAACATGGTTCTTTGTTTAGCTGACTTTATAACTTTAGGGAGACAGATCTGGTTGGCTAGGAACACTAATAGATAGAAGCATAATTATCACATAAAACCTATAAAACTCAGAATGAGTTGATCTTAATATCGCTGTCCCTCCATAGCCAGTAAGAAAATCTCCATTTTACCAGAGGAATACAGAATAAAGCCATCTGGATTATTGGAGAAAAGAGCATTCAAGTGACGTAGATTAACCCGAGCCTTATTTTCCAAGGGAATAGCTCCAACCATCCAGCTAGAAAGGATGTCAATTTAGAACTCAGTTTGATGTAAAGGGAAAGAGAAGATTAAGATAATTAATTGGCATCTGACCATGTTTAAAGAGTGGGAAGGTTTGGGATGGAAAACAATCTCAGTAAATTGCATTATAATTATGAGAAGAAAACAGGGTCTATCTCATTGCCTGCAGGGAGCAAGAAATAAAGAGTCAGTATAACTTTATTCTTTATGAGGTGCTCAGAGTCTGCAAAACATTATTGCTATTGTCATCAGTTGAGAGAAAGTGATATATTAAAGAAGACTATAAATCCAATTTGTTATACTAGATATCTATAATAGACAAAAGCCATATATATATTTGTTTCCTTAAAAAAATAACCTCTGTAATAGATTATTTGCAAAAATAGCACACTTATTTTACTTTCTATAGTCAAGCCCTTTTACAATATGAGCTTGCTGTTTCTCCCATCAAGAATGAGTGTCTGTTGTTCCACCATTTGAATCTGCGTTATTTATGACTTGATTTGTTCAAAACAGTGTGGCAGATGTGACATCATGCTAGTTGACCTCATGAGACCTTGAAAACTTGTCCTGGCTCTCTTTTATCCTCACTGTGCCATGAGAACAAGCTCTTGACCAGACTTTCTGGAGGATGAGAGACTAAGTCAGAGTCCAGTTTTCACTTTTGGATGGAGAGTGTTTAGCCAATATCAGAAAAACCAGTTAGACTTATCCCAAGATAACCATTCATATGTGTGGTGCACTGAGACCTACTGGTAGTAGTTTATACTGCCTCAGGCCAAAGAACTGGCTAGTTGACCTGCAGAATGTGAGCTAATAAATAGTTTTTGTAGTAAGCCATTAAGTAGTTTGGTGCTTGGTTATGCCATAATAACTACTAATCAGACATCTAACATGATAAATTATAAAGTATAACCTGAAATAGTAACAAAGGGAATCAAGTATTTCAATTATAATAAAAACAATGTATCAGTCACTAGTGATTTTATTAATGGAATAAGTCAAAAAGTTAAAAAAAAAATCTTAAGATTTGGTCTAAATTATTGTAGTCCCAGACTAAATGCTTACCCCCAATGCTCCGGTCATCTATATTCTAGGAGTCACTATCATCAAAATATGTTATTCCTTAGCAAAGTATCCATTGATATTTCAGGATTTCAAAGCTAAAAGTGAATATAAGTCTACTTTTTTTTTTAATTGTAGAATTCTGCCAAGACCCTACTCCTAAATCAAAATGAAAACTTGAAGTCTGAAAGGTAGGTGGCGTTAGAATGATTCAACATCAGACTTTTTGTGTCATTTCAAATGTATTTGTCTATTTAGGAGAAAATTGAAATTGTAACTGATTTGAAAACAGTGAGGTAGAAATATAAGAATTCTTCTGATGCTTCATATCTTTCATGGTTTGCTCTATGCCTAGGCAGTGAAGTCAAAAATCTTTAACAGGGATTAGAAAACTTGGATTGCATGGTCTTTTGTCTGTGACTTCAGCCCTGTCTCTCATCACTGACTTTTAAGTACCTGCATGAACTTTAAGTACCCACATGAACTTCAGTCATACTAATTTGCTAACAGTTTGTCTGGCTTGTCCTATTTTGTCCTCCACCATGCCTTTAATTTCATTTCACCATCTGCCTGAAATGCATGTACCTGTTAGGTTAGTCTAGAAAACTTCTATTCATTCTTTTCATTACAGTGGAAAAACAGTGACCCTGTTCAGATTTTCAGTGAATAAGAGGAGTAACTGGAGAGTGATTGGAAGTCAGCAACAAAAAGTTATATGTAAAATAGCTTGTGATTCAAAGGAACTGAGTTTTGTTTATGTAGACAGGAAAATTTCTGGAAATTTCCATGAGGAAACAGAAGCATAGATGCTATACCTGCAAACCTTGTGGTACAGGGTACAAATAGATTCCATGTGAGAAATTATAAGTGAGCAGAGATGCCCAAATTTCAACTAAAGAAAGGACAGAGAGAAAACTTTCATAGATAATGTTGCAAACATAGGGGACTTTGCTGATAATATGTCGTGACATTCAGAGTGACAGGCAAATATTTTGGGTATAGAAAAACAAGATAGAGGGGCACCTGGGTGGCTCAGTCAGTTAAGCGTCTGCCTTCGGCTCAGGTCATGATCTCAGGGTCCTGGGATTGAGTTCCGTGTCAGGCTTTCTGCTCTGCGGAGAGCCTGTTTCTCCCTCTCCCTCTGCTGCTCCCTCTGCTCTTCTCTCTCTCTCTCGCACACATAAATAAATAAAATCTTTAAAAAAAAGAAAAAGAAAAACAAGATAGAGCAAAACAAGATAGGAGATGTTCAGATGTGGAAAGAGGATGAGAAGCTAGTGGTGACTGAGCCAGCAGAGATGTAGAACTGTACAGGATTGATTTCAGAGAATATGTAGGGAGACTTGAATGGGGTAGGGGCAGTTCTATAGCCTCTTTACAGATAGGAGATTTAGGTTGTCAGTATCATGGTTCTGGTGAAATATAGCTTCATTGTAAGAGGTATGAATGAGAGTTCTACTTTCTCCCTTAAATTGAAGTGAAGACATCTTGATAAAAGCATATGGAATTTAAGAGACAAGTGGTTGATAGTCCTGCTTTGAATATCCTCTGTTTCATGGATTCATCTTCCCAGTCAGTTTAGCAAATAAAAGTGCATTTAGAATGTTCAAAATCACCTATGTATTAAGTACAAAGATGTTGCTAGTAAGCTTCCTGCAAGGGAGTTGTTTTAAACAAGGTAGAGCTGATGAGACCAACTTAAAGATCAAATTTACTTTTTTATGTACTTGGAACATCAAAATGGCTTTGTAAATTTTAAGAGTTGTATACTTGGGATTTATTAAAATTTCAGATTGTCTGAGTCAAATGATAATCTGGAGATCATCTTTTGGAAGCCTTTCATTTTTTGGATGAAGAAAGGAAAATGGCTTCTCTAAGGCCAGCTAGTTAGATTAGCTAAGATAAATAAGATAACTAGACCTGAAATATTTTTCACCTTTTTTTAAGAACACTGATAAAGAAGAAGTGAATTCTTTTTTTTTTTTTTTTTTTTAATCTAGAGAGAGAGACCGCATGAGTGGGGAGGGGCAGAGGAGGAAGGAAGGAGAATCTTAAGCAGGCTCCACACTCAGCACAGAGCCCAACTCAGACTCAGTCCTAGCACCTGAGATCATGACCGGAGCCAGAATCAAGAGTCGGACACTTAACTGACCATGTGACCCATGTGTCCCAAGAAGTACATTTTGAAGGAAAAAGATATATAAAATGTAAATGGTCCGCCAAAGATCAGGAAAGAACCGTGAGGAAAAAAAAAAATACAGAAGCTTCTTGTATTTAAGGCTTCCAAGTTGACACAGGCTGTTGTCACGAGAAGTCAGTCTTGAGTAGAAGATTGAAGAATTTGGGTAGAAATGAATTATGGAAAGAAAATAATACTAAAGATGAGGTACACAAAATGTACAGGTAAAGAAAATGGAAGCTGGAATTCTTGATTCTGGGAGACAAAAAGATCCTTTTCTTCTCCCCCCGCTCATACCTTCACTTTATTTTCTCCATTCCTCTCCACGTAAATCACACCTTCATGCTCATTCTAAAACTCTCCTACCACTTATAAGGAGAATGGCCAGTGATGCTTTTCTAAATCCGTTTGAGCCTCAGTTTCCATATCTGTCCAAGGGACAATAATTGTACATGGCCTCTCTTCCATTTCAAGGTTTATTCTGAAGCTCAGAGAGAAGGATTGGCCATTTAATAAGGATGCTAGAATTTGGCCTAAGAAGTTTCCTCTCGGGCAAGCCAGTAATATCAAAGTCTACAGTTTCACTAAATTTAAAATCTTATACTAAATAAGATTATAATAGCGGTAAATTAATCTAAACTTTATTTCATTTGAATATATATGGTATGGTTCACTTAAATGCCTATGATAATAGAAGTAACAGCAGCAATAAAAATTCCTTGAGTCTGTTACCACTATTTGATTTGATCTTCATTGAATATGAGTTTATAATATTATTTAGATGAAAAAATTTTTCTTTTCAAATATGCAAAACCACTTCATCAGGATCACAAAACTCATCTGAAAAATTATAATTCAGATTTCAATTCGGGTTTTAATTCTGGTTTTACCTCTCATATTAATGTTTTATTGACCTCCACACACTGTGCACGATCAATAAGTGTGTATCAGTTATCTCTAACCGAGCTCTTGATATGTTTTATTCTGATTAATGCATTTATGTAAAAATAATAAATCATAATTTATAGAATTTTAGAGAAATAATTTTCTTTGATTAGATAAAAATAGTTGATAAGAACACATTTTGAAACATCACATGGACATAGATGATTTTTCAGTGTTTTCTCACAAAGTTATATTCCCTAAAGAGGCCATAATTTTTCCATATTAATTCTCAAAATACTAACTTTAAGAATGAAAGGATTATGCTAATAATGATTAAAGATGCAGTTAAAATTGAGATAAATGTTTCAAGACAATAAAACTAAAAAAAGAATCTAAACAGCACTGAATTGCATAAATGTCTGGGGAAATCTATGAATTAAGTATAGATCATCATCTCATAGTAACCTTTGATAGTTCTCATTAAAACTGCAGCAGTAGAATCTGTTAGAGGCCTCCAGAGAGATATTGTGTGTAAATGCAGAAATTAAAAAATGAATATTGAATGATCCTATTGAGAAATTAAGGCCATTCAATTGTGTTAATGGTGGTAGAGTATCAGATCTATGTTTTCATCTGTTCCTCTAAAAAGAAAATGAAAATCTACATCTAATTTACAGATTTAATAAAACACAATTCAGATACCACCTATTTTGCATAGTAATTAGCATTCAGAGTTTTATAAAGTGCTATATATAGTGTGTGTATATATATTACATGTTTATATATGTATATTATGCATGTATTTACACACACACATATACATATTTTAAAATGTCACATCTTTGGGCACTACACTTTCAACTTACAAACATAAGTTCACACTGATAACAACATTCTATTCACCCTTTCTTGTTTAGAATAACCTGGATAATATAATCATTCAGGTCATAGATCTGCATAAAATCAGAATAAACATGGCGGCCTATTTGGAAAAAAAAAAGATTTCTAGAGGAAGGAGAAGGAAATTTACCTTTGTCACTAATAAACATTTATAGTTTTACAGAAGATTAAATAGAAGAATGCATCATAGACATTATCCAGTTTCGTCCAATATTCTATTCTTTTTTCTTTTTTTTAAACTGTGAATGATAAAGAAACAGGTTACGTGTTTTTGTACAAAATCGTGTGGCTAGTTAATGAAAGACCTCAAACTAGAACCCCGAGTCCAGGTCCTCATGCTCCATAAAGCCACATGACTATACTTATTGTCACTTTACTTTGAAGGAAGGTCAGGAATCAACCTTCATCTCAGAGAAAGATTGGTCTTGAATTTAGGAAAAAAGCTTAATGTTCCTTTGGTGTTCTTTATTAATTTGTTCTTCAACATTACAATTCCAGGCATTGCAATGGACACTGGGGATAGATGAAAAGGAATTGTCCCCTCTTCTCAGAGAGAAAAAAACCTTAACCAATAGTATAAATATTTATTTGGACCTGGTAGAGGGCACTAAGTACAAGAGTGTGGGGTTCATTGGGACTAGGAGGGGTCAGTGAAGACAGACTCACTTAAGGAGATAACATTTCAAAGGGCAGCATAATCCAGACCACATTAGAAGCAAGAATCTGGAAGTCCAAACAGAAGGGATACACAAGAACTTTTTTGTAAAGATTGCCTGGTATTTGGAAGGTTTTGCCCTAAAAATAAAGCTCTTATTGGGATCCTGCTTTTTTTTTTTAAGTCATTGTTTCAATGATTGGGTTTAAATGATGGAGCAAGTAAGTACAGGTGAAAATCTACTCCTGCCTGCAGGTATTTGTGAAGAGACACGGTTCTGACATTGGCCATGATGTTTTCTCCTGGCTCAAACATCTTCAGGTGGAATTTCAGCCATGAGGCATCCTGTATTAGGCTGTCTACTTCTTGGCAACATTATAAGCATTGGCAGAAAGAAGAGGGACATATACTTCAATACTGCCAGGCAATTATTACCTGAATGAAAACAGCTCATATTTTAGGGCCAAATTATTCCTATCATAGCAAAGTCTCTTTATGAATTCATTATGTGAATTTCAGCTTTCAAAGCAAGTTTTATAAAAATGAAATGTTTATTTTTCTGTCTGTGTAGAGGCACTTGGATTGTCATGAGCCATCTCTTCCTTTGTTGAATTTTTGATGATGCTTAGTTTTGGAAATGCAATTTTAGATCCAAAGTATGTGTAATCGTATTGGTGGTTAATGGTAAGACATCAGTCAGGCTCTGGGCCCAAAGCAATCTATGAGATAAAATAGAAAGCTAAAGCTTTGTATGTCAGCACTCTCTCCCTTTCCTCCACCTCCACACCAAAAGCCCATACCTGCTTATCCACCACACGTTTTCATCTGGAGCTACTCTGCATGTGCATTAATTTATTTCGGCTACCTGCCTAAATACCAAGAGTCAGTGGGTAGTCAGATGCTAAGCATATCAAAAAGTTCCCTCTGTAAAATATACTAGCAGAGCTATAAATTTGTCTGTTCTTTTATTCAGTTATGCAAACATCGCATTTACTGGTGTGTTAGTCACTGGCATAGATACAAAGCATTTTTGTGATGTTGTGGGGTAGCAGCTATTTATTTTCCCCATTCAGATGCCTGCAAGGGGATGCCCAATACTTCTCAGTTCTTTTTTCCCAACTCCCCATATATTTTGTATATGTAAGAACCCTCTCTGTCCCCAAACTTTGAAATCCTCATAGGATACTTGACCTCAGGGATTGGGAAACCTTTTCTATAAAGATCCAGGAGCACACACTTTGGTTTTTGTGGGTCAGAGGACTCTATCTCAGCTGCTCAATTCTGCCATTGCAGTATGTTATACATAAACAAATGGGCATGTCTGTGTTTTAATAAACCTTAAAAAAAAAAAACAGGCAGCAGACCAAATTTATACAATGGGCTAGTTTCCCAATTCTGTACCATATCTAGGCTTTCTAGAATTTGGTATTGTTTCCACTAGTTGGGTTCATACCAAATTTTTGGAACAAGTTCTGTTCTGTCTAATATCATTATGGTCTGTGCTACATATGACTGCTTGTCCAGTCTGATCATCTCATGGACCTACAACTAGCCCGAACTAGCAGTGAATCTATTGCTTCTATTCAAACATCTTCCTAATTGTGACTCAGAACGACATCAACTCTACTCTATTTGCCCTTCATTATATATAGACTTAAGTGACTCTCTGTTTTTACTCGTCTTAATTACCCCCACTTTCTATCTGAGCATGCAAGCTGCTTTACTTGTGATATATACTCTGACCTCATCAATCTGTTAGTAGTGCTTTCAGTTGCACAAAAGGGAATGTAGTGACTTTTGCCATACTTTTAATTAACTTATTTAACAAGAAGTCTGTAGGTAGGTGGTTCCAAATTTGTTATGTTAGCTCATAAACGTCTGTTTGTTACCTCCTAGACACAGATAGTTATTACAGATTTAAGCACCATCATACCACCATACATGGTAGATTTAAGGACTGTATAGTTTACTTCAGGGAAGGAAGTCCTCCAACTGATTTACATTTAATTCTCATTATATGCTTACCCCTAGAGTAACCATAAACAATTAGGGACTGAGATTATCTCATTCAGATTGATTAGGATTTATTTCCTAGTGCTAGGAAAGAGTTTTGCCTTTCCGGAAGCTAAGGGTACTTCCCTAACTGACCAAAAACTGTGTGGTTGTTATCAGGTAAGCGTGTGGGAATAGCTTGGTGAAAAAATGTAATAGTCATATCATTCTTTGTAAGCAACAGGAGCATTGAGTCCAAAGGAAGGGATGAGAACATATATTTCTACTACTCACTTCCAGTGTGACCTTGGATGTACAGCTTAACCTCTCTCTCTGCCTGCAAAAAATGAGCATGATAAGGTAGCATCTTAGATCTTCTGGAAGTAGTAGACATTGGAATATATTACTCAGCCCACAAGTACTCAATTCTGCATAGACCTGGTATAGATTGTTAAAAGTTTGCTTAAAGAGTATACTCAAATAACACTTCTGTTGTTGCTGACATCTCAGTGGAGGATGCTGTGTCTTGTCTGCAACTCACCAATTTTCTAAACTGGTACCAGTTTATAAAAGTTCTCTTTCAGAAACACACTCTATAATGTACCTATTGTTCCACCTTTTCCTATTTTTGAAACAAATCAGTAGCAAAGGGACATATTTCATTTATTTCCGAAGAAGGTTAGTTTTTTTAGAGATAAAAGACTGAATGACCTTTTAGGTGTTACAAGTAGAGATAATCTAATCATGACAGGCCTGCCTTTGTTCCAGTATCTTCCCATGAAAAAGACCCAGAGGATCTTTGAAAATTCATGAGGATAGGAGAGTGGGGAAGAGGAACAGGGGTGTTAGTTTTAAGGATCAGTAGTTTCACAAATCCGCCACTCTTTTCACTCTAGTCTTTTCAGGAAGAACATCTTTTGAGGGCAACAGTGTGACAAAAGACGAGTCCTCCTTGCTCCCCTCAACCCTGCAACACTGAATTAAATATACTACTCCAACAATGTAAAGTTGATGGCACTCAAGTGCAAATGACCACTTCTGTGATTAGAGTGGCTGGCTGGGAGACAGTCCTAAATTCAAAATGTGCATTCAAGATTTCATTGACAATGGGTTTAATGAAGCCACAGCAATCTCTCCTGATCGTTGGATCATTGGTTGCAAATGATGGAGTGCTGTTAGGATCATCCTGGAGCATTTTCTGAACTAGGATGCTAGCAGATGCAGTAGGATTCTGTCAGGTTGTTAAATAGGCAGGGAATTTCTCCTTAATAAAGCCATTGGCGTTAGCATCACCTCAAGGGAATAGGAGCATATTCTCCCCATCTTTGCAGACACTCCCTCATCATAGATTGAATGACCATTCATCCCAATTATGTGCCAAGGAATGGAGGTAAAGCATATACCTATACAGTTCTTGCCCTTAGTTAGCTTAGTGTCTATTCTTTTCTCTGTTTCCCTAACAGATCATTCTAAAGTGATGAGGACTTTAAAGGAGGAGGTTGTGAGGCTGATTCCTAGAACATTCCTTTTTTAGAGAATCAGAAAAGACATTTAGGGCAGAAGAAAGTTAACATGTCTTGCAATAGACTGGGAATTGTGGTAGGGACTTTGGGATATGGAAAACTGTTTGATTTGGTCTGATAACACTGAGAGTTGTACAGAGAAGTAGAAGTGCTGGGAGACCCTTGGATCATACTATCAAAAGCATGAAATTTTTCCTGAAAACTTTTAATTACCCTTTAATTACATTTTATTGTTGGGGAATAATTCTCTTGTATCTTCCTATCCAGATGCACAGGGGACATATGCTAAGCTAAATAATTAGTGAAGAAAAAAATATTTATTAAATGACAGTATGTACCTGTTCCTGGACATTCTAAATTGAGTTGCCTCAATTCTTTAAAAAAAAAATAGCTCTAAATGTACACAGAATTCTTAGAGGTTAAGTCAAGTCTTCATATGGCGAGTTTCAGAACACATAGAGGACTAGAAGGTTAGAAAGCAAAATAAAATATTTTTAAAGTTTGTCCTTTTATATTTTGATTTAAGTAGAATGCTTTCTTTTTTACTGAATATGCATTAGCTACATAAAATCATTTTTGGAAAGGAGGTATAAATACAAAATTAATACATATATGCATAACAACTCCTTATATCTAAACTGCATTATACCAAACAATTTTATATCCGTTATCTCCATAAACCTTACGACAGCCCAGTGGAATAGATGAAACAAATATTATTATGGTTTCCAATGGTCAGAGCCATATATATAGGTCTAAATAAGATTCCAAGTCATCGTAATCACTTTCATTAAACTTTCTAAGAGACAATAGCACTAAAATTCCATATTGTTTGTTAGCTTTTATAGGAGAAAGGGTAGACAGGACAGGAAGGTATTTCATTTCCCTTAGGGACCAGAGCAGCAACAAGAGTGCTAATTTTTAGTTTTGTCAGGACAGAGGAAAGGGGAAGAGCTACTAGGTTTTAGGAAACTCCTGATTCTGTAATAGTTGGAGCTGTTTCTGTTCTTTGAGCAACCGTCTAAGGGGATTATATTAAAGTCTCCCAAGACATTCTTGACAAATCTGAAATTTAGGAGTTGTATATATTTAAACACTTTGAGGGGAATACCATTCCATTGCCATGGACTTCTTTATGTCTATTTTTTTTTTTTTCAGTGCTGACAGGGACTGTCAGGTAGAATGGGATGAAGTGTCAATTAGAAAAAAAAAAAAGAAAAGAAAGAAAAGAGATAACATGGTATCTATTGGTTTATGATAGGCCTTGCTAACTGATCATGCCAAGCTTGCCTACTGAGCCACAGAACCATTCTCAGTTAATTGTTGGTTTTAAAATTCAACTTGCATATGTAATCTGCAGCTACTGTCATTTATTCTGCTGAGAGTCACTTACACTCAGGGGGGATTTGAACTCCCATTTGTAATATTCCAAAGACTGGTGTCATACCATCAGGGTCTCTATGCTATAAAGAATTATAATGTCTGCTTGGTTTGGAGACGGGGATCTCAGAGACATGGCCATTAAATCAGCAAAAAATTCAGAAATTAGCTTCACAATATTCAAACATGCACCCATAAATATACATACATACACACACTGCAAAACAGGCAGACATTTCTCCAAACAAACTACTATACACAATATTCATGAAACATCATTTACAGCATGTTGGTTACACCATTAGTATCTCAACCTGAAGAGAAATAAAAGTGAGGCAAAACATTGCAGTCAGTTTGTAGAACACTGTCAGAATAGAGGCTGCAATTATCATCCATTCCTGATAATCTGGGTCTTCTTCAAATTCAGGGAGTGAGAGGGACGTCTTTTGATTCAGTTGAGTTTAACAAATATTTTATTGACATCTCTGAGTTAGTCATATACCTAGACATCTCAAACAATGAGAGTCCCATATTATGAATCAACTACCAGAGTTCTCTTTCTTTTGAAGTTTTTCTCTCTTTCCTCTGTACTTCATACTTTTATTTATCTTTTAATACCCTCCTTATATGGCCTCTTTCTGTAAAGGTTCTTAAAACCTCATAGCTGGTCCTTCAGGTTCTTCTCCATGTACCCATACCATACTATTCTTTTCTCCCACATCCAAGTCTCACACTCTAGGAGTTAATTGCTTATGTATCTTTCAAAAGATAATTGAGTTTCTTTAATATACATTTAAGAAATGCTTGTAAATTTACTGCTATGTGTTATAATCTGTGCTTGGCCGAAGGTTGGAGGAAAAAAAGAAACTATTATTAGGTTCAAAGCATATAAGGGAGGTTAGAAGTGAGTGTTACTATGAGTCCCCAGACTCTCTTGAACCTGTGAAAACTATTTTGCATAGAATCCCTCACTGTATCCCTGACCTTGACTTTCCTATTTCAACATTAGAAAAGTTGGATAAGCCCTCATCCAAGGCCTAAACAGTCCCTTGCATGAGAGGGTTTGTACAGGAGGGGAGTTACATTTAAGATTTTAAATTTTAGGGTGCCTGGGTGGCTCAGATGGTTAAGCGTCTGCCTTCGGCTCAGGTCATGATCCCAGGGTCCTGGGATCGAGTCCCGCATCGGGCTCCCTGCTCCTTGGGAGCCTGCTTCTCCCTCTGCCTCTCTCTCTCTTCCTCTGTCTCTCATGAATAAATAAATAAAAAGTTTAAAAAAAAATAAAAAAAAGATTTTAAATTTTAGTGACTTTAGCAATCATTTACTTGGCCTCTCACCATGGTACAAATGAGAAAACTGAGAATAATATAGTTAAATTACTTTTATAATAGGAGTAATATCTGAGACATTATATCCCAATTCATTGCTACAGTTGTCTTAATTCCTCATCCTGGATCTCTGCCAAAGCTCTACCATCCCAGCCCTCCTTTATATTATTCAACAACAATACAGAATTGTGTAGGACTCTGAATAACTTCTGATTTCTTTGTACTCTATTTTTGACCATAAGTAAAAATGTAAGCCTTTTTTCCCCTCATGTCTCATAGGACCTGTACCTGGTGTAGGATTGATGCCTTTAGTCCAAAATAAGACCAAAGTTAAAGTTTAGTCTGTAGTCCTTGACATATTACAATACCTGAATCTAGAAAAAAGAATGAGATTCTCTAAAAAATAGTAAGCTGGAACAAATTACAGCATTATTAGTGTAAACCTTTCTAGGAAAAAAAGTGCATCATGAGGTTGGTACAATGACTTTGACTTCTTACTTTCCTTTAAAAGGCATAATATATAATTTGTGGGAGTGTTATTTTTTCTTTAGACTAATAATTCTGCTTTATTTTTACAAAGCACTTAGCTACTACCTTTCCCTAAGAAAAGACTTTTATCTTTATATCAATAGAAAATGTTTCCTGTCTTTCCTCAAACCACTATGACTTCTAATATGGCATTGTTCTTCAATCAGTCCCGTAGGTACCCATTACAGAGGCAGAACAATCTGTTTTGAAAGAACCCAAAGACATTTTCTTATTCTCCAGTGTAGGGGAATGGAGAAAAACTTCACAATTACCCTCACTACATAATATTTACATGCAATTTTGGAAAAAAGTTTATTGAATACTAACTATTTGTAAATTCACTTAAAATATTTGTTGGGAAAAAACATATTTATTGGGATCCTACTAGGTTCTAGATGTTTTAAATTTGTTAATTTCTTAATATGATTACAACCTAAAGTTGATTATATCCACAAATTACAGATGAGAAAATTGAAGCCATATGATAAGAAGCCACAGAGTTGAATCAGTTACTATTGCTGTGGAATAAACTACCCCAAAATATGGAGTATGAAAATAATAACAATTTGTTAAGCTTAAAATTCTGTCCATCAGCACCTCAGGATGTGTTCAGCTATGTGATCTTTAAGTTTTTGTTAAGTTACCTCATACATTGGTGGTCAGGTCTTGTTGATTAGGCAAGGCAGCCTCATGGTTGACCCTCTGATAACTAGAGTCCTTCAGCTCTCCTTCATGAGGTCCTTCAGCCTTCAGTAGACTGACTTGGCTTTATTTTTATTGCGGAGGCAATATGTCAAAATCAGCTCAGTCCAGAATGAAAGCAAGCAGAGCATGCAAATCTCTCCAGGCTTAGGCTCAAAAGTGGTAACACAAGACCAGCCAAGAGTCAGAGTGAGTGAAAACCAAAATCTTTCAGCGAAAAAATGTTGAAATAAGAAAATTGTTTTTTGGCTCATCAAAGCAATCAGTTCACTATGATCTGATCTTTGGCCCAAATTATTCCTATCTCTTTGACATGTAAAATGCATTTACCCTTCCACAGATCCCCAGATGTCTCATACAATTCCAATAACAGGGTGAATGTACAAAACCTTATGATATACATCAGGTCTGGATGCAATTCCTTGGAGGTGAGTTCTTTTGATCCAGAGATCTATGAATGAAAAAAGCAACTTACACCCAGTGTATCCTAGCAACACAGGGATAGGATAACCACAATGCATATTGTCCTTCTACAAACGAGAGAGAGGAATGGGAGACACATAGCATCACTGATCATACTAATTCTGAAAATACACTGGTCAAATACTGCCTATCAGCCCCCACCTCTAACTAAGAATGGAGCATTTTCCCTAGGCTCATCTCATAGGACTAGATCTCTTGTAAATTGTCTGCCATGGCTCTTAGACCCACTCTTTCAGTCCTTGGCTCTGCCCTCTGAAATATCCATCCTTTTTCATCACTCTCTTTGGAACCTGCTGAAGAAATAATCTGTAGTGACAGTTGAACAACTTTCTTGTTCCCCCATACAGATTTGGAATCCCAGAGGACTTCCAGATGTTGCAATCATCTTAACATTTTTTCATCCTTCTAGATTCTTTTCTTTCCAGGGAAACTCTCTTAAAATTTTATGAGCCATCTAGTAATCTTATTCAACCCAATTTGCTGAACCACAATCACTGAAAAGTTTTTAAAACATGACACATTTATTGCTCCCAAACTAAAAGTCAGCAGAGTATTTCTTCTCCCAGCAGAGCATACTCGTGTGTTTATGGTCAGTTGTAGGATGCTAATATGATCTGCATTGTCTTACCTGTTGAAGATAAGGTCCGATCTAAGATGGCCTTAGCTTCTACACTTGGGACCTTCTCTACATCATCTCTGATCATCCATTAGAATAGTCTTGGGTCATTATCACAGCACTAGCAACATTTCAAGAAAAGGAGTAGAATATTCAAGTCTGCAGGCATCCCATTGCTTCCATTGCATTCTATTAATCAAAGAAAGAAAACTGGCCCAGATTGAGTTGATGGTCAAAGACTCTGTCAATAGTGGTAAAAGCTGCAAAATCACAAATAAACAGGAATACCATTAATCAGGACCATCATTGTAAATAATCTTTCACAAGAGTTAAAAATAAATGAATAAGGGGCACCTGGGTGGCTCATGTGTTAAGCGTCTGCCTTCAGCTCAGGTCATGATCCCAGGGTCCTGGGATCGAGCCCCATGTCAGGCTCCCTGCTCCACGGGAGGCCTGCTTCTCCCTCTCCCATTCCCCCTGTTTGTGTTCCCTCTCTCGCTTGTGTCTCTCTCTGTCAAAAAAAAAAAAAAAACTTTAAAAATAAATAAATAAAATAGATATTCTGATCACTATCTTGTAACTTCAATATCCCCCCACCCCCGTGACTGAGGGTTAGTATAGTTTAGTGCTTAACAACATGAATGATGATGTTTGTATCTAGGGTCAATTCTAACCTCCAACTAATTAAATTCTTTAATTTCTCTGTTCTATAATTTCCTCATCTATAAAATGATAATGCTTATTATTTCTACTTATTGAATTAGTGTAAAAAACAAAGAGTTAAGTCATATAGAGTGTGTAGCACTAAAGTTAATATATAGTAAACCACTATATTAACATTATACTTATTAAATACATTTTGTACTCATTAGTTTTATATTATAGATGCTTACATTGTCAATGTTTACTGATTTTTACTGGTACTTAGTAGCATTGAATACCTTCTAAATTGAAGGCAAAATAATAAGAGTGATTTCTTGAGTTAGACTATAAAAACCAGAGAGTTGAGAGTTTACACTCTTGTGAAGTAGTTAGAAATATTTCTTCTACCTTTATCATAGTAAAGACTAAAAGTTTCAGAATGATAGAAATTTTATTGAAGCACATAAGAATGTACTATGTTTTCAGGAAATTATTGAGATATACTTCATTTTCATACAGACATTTTCCAGAGGGAAATAATGTATGCAGAATTCTATCTGTCTGTCTATCTATCTATCTATCTATCTATCTATCTATCTATCTATCTATCATCTTTCTATCTCTGTCTATAGAATCATAGAACTGTAATCATAATACTGTCACACCATTTGCTTATGGAAAATGTGATTAATCATCGTAAAGCACAGTTTCTTCTGTCAAATAAGAGTAATAATCTTATCTTTACATAGAACTTCCAGGATTAACTATAATTACACACAATTACAGTTGTTACCTCATTTTCCAGGGCTTAATAAACACATGGTTTTTTTGGTTATCATCATAATTTCCATCCTAGTGTATCCTTTTTTATCCAGTGGGATGGACAAAAACCAAATGAACTTGGTCTTAAAAATTGTAGAATACATAAATGGGGTAGGTTGATAGCATTGGACTGGTAAAATACTTCAGAATAGAGAGATAAAGAGCTTTCAGGACAAACAGAAACTAAACGAATTTGTGATCAGTAAACCAGCCCTGCAGAAGTATTAAAGGGGATCCTGTAAACAAAGAGGGAGCCCAAAAATAACATAGACCAGAAAGAAACAGAAACAATCTACAAAAACAGGGACTTTACAGGTAATGCAATGGCACTAAATTCATATCTTTCAATAGTTACTCTGAATGTAAATGGGCTAAATGCACCAATCAAAAGACATAGGGTATCAGATTGGGTAAAAAAAGCAAGACCCATCCATATGCTGTCTACAAGAGATTCATTTTAGACCTAAATGTACCTCCAGATTGAAAGTGAGGGTGTGGAGAACTATTTATCATGCTAATGGACATCAAAAGAAAGCTGGGGTAGAAATCCTCATATCAGACAAATAAGATTTTAAACCAAGGACTGCCATAAGGGATGAAGAGGGACACTATATCATACTTAAAGGGACTATCCAACAAGAAGATCTAACAATTATAAATAATTATGCTCCTAACTTGGGAGCAGCCAATTATAGAAACCAATTAATAACAAAGAAAGACATTGATAATAATACAATAATGGTAGGGACTTCAACACCCCCCTCACTGCAATGTACAGATCATCTAAGCAGAAGATAAAAAGGAGACAAGGGCTTTGAATGACACACTGGACAAGTTGGACATCCAGGTATATACAGAGCATTCCATCCTAAAGCAACAGAATACACATTCTTCTCAAGTGCACATGAAACATTCTCCAGAATAGATCACAAATCAGGTCTCAACCAGTACCAAGTTTGGGATTATTCCCTGGATATTTTCAGACCACAGTGCTTTGAAACTTGAACTCAATCACAAGAGGAAATTTGGAAGGAACTCAAACACTTGGAGGTTAAAGATTTTCCTACTAAAGAATGAATGGGTCAACCAGGAATTTGAAGACAAGTTTTAAAAAATCATGGAAACAAATGAAAATGAAAACACAACTGTTCAAAACCTTTGGGATACAGCAAAGGTAGTCCTAAGTCCTAAGGGAAGTACATAACAATACAAGCCTTTCTCAAAAAATTAGGAAAGTCTCAAATACACAAGCTAACTTTAACCTAAAGGAGCTGAAGAAAGAACATCAAATAAAGCCTAAATCCAGCAGAAGAGAAATAATAAAGATTAGAGCAGAAATCAATGAAATAGAAACCAAAAGAACAGCTCAATGAAACTAGAAGCCAGTTCTTTGAAGAATTAATAAGATTGATAAAGCTCTAGCCAATCAAAAAGAAAAGAGAAAGGACCAAATTAATAAAATCACAAATGAAAGTGGAGAGATCAGGACCAAAACTACGGAAATATACGCAATTTTAAGAATATATTAGCAACAATATGCCAACAAATTAGGCAATCTGGAAGAAATGGATGCATTCCTGGAACTTATAAACTACCAAAATTGAAATAAGAAATAGAAAATCTGAACAGATCCATAACCAGCAAGGAAATTGAAGCAGTAATCAAAAATCTCCCAACAAACAACAGCCCAGAGCCAGATGGCTTCCCAGGGGAATTCTAGCAAATATTTAAAGAAGAACTAATACCTATTCTTCTGAAGCTGTTTCAAAAGATAAAAATGGAAGGAAAACTTCCAAACTTGTTCTATGAGGCCAGCATTACCTTGATCCCAACACCTGATGAAGACCCCACCAAAAAGGAGAATTAGAGACCAATATCCCTGATGAACATGGATGCAAAAATTCTCACGAAGGTACTAGCCAATAGGATCCAGCAGTATATTAAAAGGATTATTCACCACAACCAAGTGGGATTTATTCCTGGGCTGCAAGGGGGTGGTTCAACATTCGCAAATCAATCAACGTGGTACATCACATTAATAAAGGAAAGGACAATAACTATAATATCCTCTCATTGATGCAGAAAAAGCATTTGACAAAATACGTCATCCTTTCTTGATTAAAACTCTCCACAGTGTAGGAATAGAGGGAACATACCTCAATATCATAAAAACCATCTACAAAAAGCCCACAGCAAATATCATTCTCAATGGGGAAAACCTGAGAGCTTTTTCCCGTAAGGTCAGGAACATGATGGGGATGCCCACTCTCACCACCGTTGTTCAATATTGTGTTGGAAGTCCTAGCCTCAGCAATCAGACAACAAAAAGAAATAAAAGGCATTCAGATTGGCAGAGGAGAAATCAAACTCTCACTCTTCACAAATGACATACTTTATGTGGAAAACCAAAATCCACCCCAAAATTGCTAGAAATCGTACAGGAATTCAGCAACATGGCAGGATATAAAATCAATGACAGAAATCAGTTGCATTTCTATACACTAACAATGTAACTGAAGAAAGAGAAATTAAGGAATCGATTCCATTTACCATTGCACCAAAAACCATAAGATACCTAGGAATAAATCTAACCAAAGAGGTAAAGGATCTGTAGTCTAAAAACTACAGAACACTTATGAGAGAAATTAAGGAAGACACCTAAAGACATGGAAAAACATTCCTTGCTCATGAATTGGAAGAATAAATATTGTTAAAATGTCTGTGCTACCCAGAGCAATCTATACATTCAATATAATTCCTATCAAAATACCATCAACATTTTTCACAGAGCTAGAACAAATAATCCTAAAATTTGAACGGAATCAGAGAAGACCCCGAATAGCAGAGGAATGTTGGAAAAAAAAAATCTAGTGGCATCACAATGCAGGACATCAAGCTCTATTACAAAGTTGTAAGCATCAAGACAGTATGATACTGGCAAAAAAATAGACACATAGATCAATTGAACAGAATAGAGAAACCAGAAATGGATCCTCAACTCTATGGTCAACTAATCTTTGACAAAGCAGGAAAGACTATCCAATGGAAAAAAGACAGTCTCTTTAATAAATGGTGCTGGGAAAATTGGACAGCCACATGCAGAAGAATGAAACTCGACTATTTCCTTACACCACACACAAAAATAGACTCAAAATGGTTGAAAGACCTAAATGTGAGACAGGAATCCATCAAAATCCTTGAGGAGAACACAGCCAGCAACCTCTTCGACCTCAGCCACACAACTTCTTGCTAGACACATCTCCAGAGGCTAGGGAAACAAAAGCAAAAATGAACTATTGGGACTTCATCAAGATAAAAAGCTTTTGCACAGTAAAGGAAAGAGTCAACAAAACTAAAAGGCAACTGACAGAATGGGAGAAGACATTCACAAATGTCTTGTCAGATAAAGGCCTAGTATCCGAGATCTATAAAGAATTTATCAAACTCAACACCCAAAAAAACAAATAATCCAGTCAAGAAATGAGCAGGAGACATGCACAGACATTTCTCCAGAGAAGACATACAAATGGCCAACAGACACATGAAAAAATGCTCCAAATCACTTGGCATCAGAGAAATACAAATCAAAACCTCAATGAGATATCACCTTATCCCAGTCAGAATGGCTAAAATTAACGACCGGAAATGACAAATGTTGTCAAGGATGCGGAGAAAGGGGAACCCTCCTACATTGTTGATGGGAATGCGATCTGGTACAGTCACTCTGGAAAACATTATGGAGGTTCCTCAAGAAATTAAAAATAGAGCTACCTTATGACCCAGCAATTGCACTACTAGGTATTTATCCCAAAGATACAAATATAGTGATCCAAAGGGGCACCTGCACCCCAAAGTTCATAGTGGCAATGGCCACAATAGCCAAACTGTTGGAAGAGCCAAGCTGTCCATTGACAGACAAATGGATAAAGAAGATGTGTTATATTCACACACACACACACACACATATACACATACACAATGGAATATTACTCAGCCATCAGAAAGGATGAAAACTTACCATTTACATCACCGTGGATGGAACTGGAGGGTATTATGCTGAGTGAAATAACCCAATCGGAGAAGGACAATTATCATATGGTCTCATTCTTATGTGGAATATAAGAAACAGTGCAGAGGATCATAGGGAAGGAAGGGAAAACTGAATGGGAAGTCATCAGAGAGGGAGAAAAACCGTAAGAGGCTCTTAACTATAGGAAACAAACTGAGTGTTGCTGGAGGGGAGGTGGATGGGGGGATGGGATAATTGGGTGATGGGCATTAAGGAAGGCTTGTGATATAATGAGCACTGGGTGTTATATGCACCTGACGAATTATTGAACACTACATCTGAAACTTACGGTGTGCTATATGTTGGCTAATTGAACTTAAATTAGAAAAAAGACTTCAGAATATTTTTTTAAAGATTTTATTTATTTTTCAACAGAGAGAGGGATAGCGAGAGAGGGAACACAAGCAGGGGGAGTAGGAGAGGGAGAAGCACGCTTCCTGCTGAGTAGGGAGCCCATTGTGGGACTTGATCCCAGGACGCTGGGATCATGACCTGAGCCGAAGGCAGACGCTTAACGACTGAGCCACCCAGGCACCCAAGACTTCAGAATATTAAGGTATATATGAGATGATCAGTGTTATGTCTCTCATGGGATGATGGATTAGTATTTGGTAAAAAGGTTCCAAACGCCATGAGCATACAAATTATCTGGATTTCTGGTGAGTGGATAACCTTATCTTGTGAATCTGTGCATGCAAAGAGAGATATGTTACATAATAAACTTATGTTTGCTCTTTTGTCTGCTTCATTTGAGGGATCTCATCTGAGTCGCAGAGAGGAGCCCATGAGAGGTTTCCTTACCTGGCTAGGTTCCTAAAAGTGAGAGAATTGAGGATGGTATGTGGAGGCTACAAGCTCAAGTTGTAGCTTTGTTTAGTGAGTCAAGGTTTGTGAACTAAAAGATAAATAGTGGGTCAATTCTGGTTCTCCAACTATGCTCTTTGTCAAGTTGGTAAATGTCTCTGGACCTCATCAGGGAAATGAGAACAGTAATAGGACTTTTCTGTTACTTTGTGTGTGTGTGTGTGTACATGTGTGTGGTTGCAAGCATACACATGTACTTAACTCATTGCCTGACGTGCAATATATGCTTAGTAAATATCTATCATAAAAAAATCATGTAGTTCCAGATAGGTGGAATTTTAGCCCTTGTAGTTGTTCAAAACCCTTACTCCAAACTATTTTAGCTTGATCACTGGCCTCTGCAAATTCAACTTAGCCCTTAACACCTTGGTCTGATGATCAAAGGTGTTATACCCCTGTAGTTGATCCTGGTGCACAGACCCTCACACAGCCTTTACGCTTGGTTATCCAGCTCAACATAGTACAGCTAAGGGTCTAGCTTCTAACTTGGTTAGAGAGTCTGTCCAAACTTCAGTTTCCTCATCTTTAAGATCAGAATAAACTATAATAAACTCTATCCCTTTTTTTGGATGTGTTTTGGACTGAATTATATGCACTGCACCCCAGATTTGATATGTTGAAGTTTTAACCTCCAGTGTGACAATTTGGAAAACTGGGTCTTGAAGAGGTAATTAAGGGACACCTGGGTGGCTCAGTCGTTAAGCGTCTGCCTTTGGCTCAGGTCATGATCCCAGTGTCCTGGGATTGAGCTCCGCATCAGGCTCCCTGCTCAGCGGGGAGTCTGCTTCTCCCTCCCCCATGTCCCCTGCTTGTGTTCCCTCTCTTGCTGTCTCTCTCAATGTCAAATAAATAAATAAAATCTAAAAAAAAAAAAACAAACATAAAGAGGTAATTAAGGCTAAATGAAGGTATAAGGGTGAGATACTAATCCAATGTGACTGATGTTCTTGTCACAAGAGGCAGGGACACCAGAGATACACGTGCATAGAGAAAAGACCATTCAAAGACACAGCAAAAAGATAGCCATGAAATCCAAAAAGGGAATCCTCAGGAGAAACCAAACCTGCCAACATTTTAGTCTTGGGCTTCTGGCTTCCAGCTTCCAGGACTATGAGACAGTAAATTTCTGCAGCTTAAGCAACCCAGTCTCTGGTGTTTATCATGGTAGTCCTGGCAGACTAATACAGATGAGTTAAAGAATCAAAGGGGCAATGCATACATAGCACCATGTCTAAAGCAATACAATGTATCAGTGTCATGCATAGGGATTTTATACTCATAACAACCAGAAACTAATGTCCCCTGTAGAGATTTTGTAGAAAAAGCAGACAAATTGTGACAAAAGGATCCAAAGATCCAAGAATTATAGTCAAGGAGTTAGTTTAAATAGGTCAGAGATGAGAATCTAGAATATCTGAGAAGCTCAGGAATCTTGTGTACTCACAGCCTTGCCCAGTTATATATAGAATAAGTATTTGGGATGTCTTTTCATCTTTTCAGTGTAAAATAAATATTTCACGACCACTGCTGCTTTATGTTATATTCTTACTCGCTGGGGATGAAAAATTATTTCTTTTGATATATTTATGAAGGAGTATTTATGATTTTGGAGGTATTCCCAAATATTCATAAGAAAGAGATATGTTCTCACCTTGCTACATCTATGAATTCAACCCAGTATGAATCAATTCAGGACAACATCCAGCTCCAAGCAGATCCTGCTAATGATAGAATTTGAGAACAGAGCAAGAATCTAGCCACAGCTGGTAAGAGTAGAGTCACCACAGGCCAACTCGTCATCAGTGCTGGTTGTAATCACAACACATTTAGCAGGCGAAAACTGCAGATTAAAAATATAATGTGACTATAGAGCCAGTATCATTGACCACCCTGGGAGGGAAATGGAGTTGGCCTCCTAATACATATACTGAAGTCAGCCTTGCACTAAGCACCCAGGAGGCGCTAGGAAGGCTGAGGTTAAGCCATTTCCTTTGCAGCATTTCAGATTTTCCATTATCATCCCTTCTGTCACCCTTTATAACCAACTATTCCTTCCAAACCTCAGGAGCTCTAGAGAGATAATGTGGCGTAGTGAAAAATATCTGCACTTCTAAAAGGTGTGTTCAACTCTTAACTCTTTTACCAACCAAATGTAGCTTAACTTGAGTAATTTAAATACCTGTCTCGATTTCCTCATCTTCAATTTCCCCGTAAGTTTACTCTGAGAAGTAAATGAAGAAATATTTATTTTTTCTAAGATTTAATGATTTACAAGTAAATTATTTATAATAGCTACAATACTCAGATTGTTCTAAATTTTATTTGACAAACAGGAAGGTTCATATTAACAACTCCAACTCTTTGCTTTATAGGACACATATTGGCATATGTCAGTAATCATTTTATGGGCACAGGCTCCTTTCCACCTCCTCTCTCAGACACGTGCTTATGTTTCCCTGAATCTACATCCCAAACCACTTTCCAAAAAGGGTCTTCTATCCCACACCGTAAACCATCACAGCATGCATTTTAATGTGGCATGGTTATGCTGTCCATAATTAATGTCTGACACCAGCAATAACTGAGGTGTCAATTCCTGCTAACAATCTACGCCTTAGCAGATTTTTGTCAATCCATTAATAATGCGTATAATTGATAGCAACAGATAGAGGCCACTGTTACTAATTCACTGCTGGTTACTGATGATTATTAAGGATGATGGTAGTGTTTTTTATTCTCCTTGTCAACCAAACTATAGCATCTCAAAAATTAGTTAGATAAGGCAAAAAAATCATTATAAAGTTATAGAAATTGATTCATATTTAAATTAAGCAAGCCTTTCTTGAGTATTTGCTTTTTGCAGGGTATGAGCCTACATACTTTGTGTGTGTTATCTACCTTAAATTTTACAATGACAATTTGAAATACGTTTCACTCTCCTGCATTTCAGTAACTTCATGAATCAAGGTGTGAGTAATATGTATGATTCAAGAAGTGATCCCAAAGGCCTTTGAGGAATATAGAACTCAATTTTAATTTATTGTCCAGGGTCATATAGATATCCCAGAAACAGGACATTGCTCATCCAATAGTCCTTAACCCACAACCTCTGCAATTTTGTCCTTTCTGGCAAACAGAACTTCACACAGTCTAGGTAAAAAATAAAAGATACATTCTCAACCTCCCTTGAAGTTAGGTATATTTACATTAACATATTAAAAGGCTTTTAGAAATTCTGCTCTAGGGAAAACTTGCTAATGTAGTTTAACCCAAGTTTTTCCAAACTCAATTGACCAAGAAACACCATTGTCATGTAACACCCATAAATAATCCATGAAACAGAGATTCTACACTTCACTCTTCGGAAAATAGTGAGCTCAATCATGAGAAGACAAGGAGTAAAATCACTTTGACATGCAAAAATCAAATACACATCTAGTTACAAATAACTACAACATCCAGTGATGTCACTATGACAAATTTTATAAATTGTGAGCCTTCAAATGTTTTTGTGATGATAAAATTCTATTGTTTGGGGAAATTCTCAGAGCTCAGAATTGCATTCCAGACCAAATTTTCATGTATTGTAGAAAGCAGTAGAAACAAGTAGGTAAGAAAATGGGATTCTACTGTTAGAGAGGCTTGAATTCAAATCCTATCACACATACTGAAAGGCTCCGGGAAAGTTACAGGACCTTTCTGAGCCTTATTTTTTTCTTCTTTCTCTTCTGTTTCTGTTTTCTGTTTAGTCTGAAAATAAAGATTTTAGTAGTTCTAATTTGTTGAATTTCTGAGAAGTTGAAATGATGGTATTACAGTCCTTTGTACATAGTACATCTCCAACAAGGTTTAGCTCCAGTTATAATCCATCCATCATCATCAGTGGTACCAAGTAATATTAGAATCATGAAGATTCTTCCATGGGGAAGAGTCTAGACACAGTGCAATAGGGTATAGAGAACCTTGTTATTTCTTGAGTAAGGTCTTTGAAAGAGAAAAAAAAAATCCCACATTTTACAAAGATGAACCTGGGTAGTTTAGGGAAAATAAAGAAGTCAAGGAGATGAGTAAGAATTTCACTGGGGGAATGGAGGCAGGCCAGGCAGAAACAAGAGCTTGGATTACATTTTTAACAGCCTATAAATGGAAAGGAAAGGTTGAGACTGCCATATTACGGTCCTACTTTTTTTAATGGAAAAAAAATTCCTTAGGATTCCAGAATGCAAAGATAGTCATATTCATTCACACATACATATTTTATTCTTTTATAAAAAGCAGTCCCACTGATACACTTATAAAAGCAGATATGCATTATAGTGAGTGTTGTGAAGCCACCAGGCTATCATGGCCTCTAATAGTTCCATTTGCATGCTAATGAAACCAGAGGCCAGATGCCACTAATTACAACCCAGCCGCTCTGTCCAACACCCCACAACCAACTGCTAGTGAATGGACCTCGTCATTCCATTATGCAAATGATACTTAGGAAGAACAGGAATAAATTCTAAAGAGCGGCAAACAGAGCTATGCATTGGCAGGAGGTAAATTAATAAATATATTCAAGAAATGGAAATTAAAAATTATTATTCAACACTATATTAATCATGACTGAATAAAAATGGAACAGCACAACGTTTTTTTTTTTTGCTCTTTTTCTAGTGTCCTGGGTAATAGAGGAAAGCTTCCAGTAACTTGCTAAAGTATAGTAAACTATATTTCCAGACATCATCAATCAGGTTGCTGAAGTGAGGGTTAAATTTTCTTAAATACATACAAGTTGTTTCTTAATAAAAAAACATATATGTGTATGGCTAAAGGGTGTTTTCCTTCTTGTGAGTTTTAAAGTTCTTATATCTTAGACTGTTTGTCTATATCAAAAGAATTAGTGAATAAGGAGAAAACAGGCACCAGTATATTTATTTCTGGTAGTTTTGGATACAGAACTTCTTAAAGACTATTGTACTCATGGCATGGACTTTGTTGTTTTGTTTTGTTTTTAGCAAAATAAATGTGAATAGGGAGGCAACTTGTAGAATTGAAAAAAAAAATGAGTTTGGAGGTCAAACATCTGTGTTTGGACTACAGATAAATTACTTGTTACTAGGGAAAGTCACTTCAATTCCCCAAGCTTTAATTCCCTCCTCTTTTAAATAAAGTTAGCAATATCTACTCACAGGTTCATTGTGTTAACCAAATGCGGCAATGTGTTCACAACACCTGGCCTTGCAATATAATAGGTATTCAAGAAAAAATAGCTACCATTGTCCATTCACAGCTTTTTCTAGACTTTTCTTCTGGACGAGCTGTGTGTCCCATAACATACTGGAGCCTCTGGGTTTGTTTATTGTTTGTTTTTTGTTTTTTATTGTCAAATAAAAGCTTGAGACCCAAAGGTATCTAAGAGCCCTTCTTGTTCTGATTTTTAGAATTACCTGAAGTAAGTACGGAGGAAGTCAAGAAGTAGTTGAAATCAAGACCTTTCAAAACATGTGTTTTCTGGTCTGATCTAAAAGCAACCTACCTGAAAATGCATTGAACACAGTAGCCAGGTGTTAAGGCTTGGAAATCAGCCTCCCCAAAGATTGCCTTAGAGGGATATGTGAGCGGACATTAGTTCTCCCTAAGGCAATGTCAGTATAATGGCATCATTTTTTGTGAAAATCACAATGAGAGTTTAAAATATACTTTCACATCTTTATTAGCAACCTGTTCCTCTCATGGAATATTTTACACATTCCTAATTGATTAGCCTCTTCATTTTGTGACCATATACTTCATATTTTTCTAGCAGTTTCTGATTGTTTGCATTCTAATCTATCATTAAAGTAAATTTGTTACATATTTAACCAGCTGTGATGAATATATTATGACTTGTAGTGTTTAACTTTTACATCAATTCATAAAATAAGATTTTATCAGACCAGGTATTGTATTTCTATTCTCAGAAAATATTCTCCTTGGCTCCCTAACCTGCCTTGGCTTTAAAAGAATTCTTACACTCAACATTTCCCTTAAAAGAAATGAACTAATATAGAGGGTTGGATGGAAACCCCCAGACCTCCATAAGATTGGTGGATGGCATTTAGCTTTTGTTTTGGCTTAGGTGATTCCTTTGTTAAACCCCAACCACAAGCCTTCCTTGTACCAGTTGTTCCAGTCAACCTTCACAAAGAGTGTGGCACAGTTGGCATTCAGCAAGTACAGATTGGTTAAACAACTCAGTGAAGTGTGCAGATGATTTATTCTCAGTACAGTTAGGACTCAGTAACAGTGAATAATTCTCCAAGACCATATGGTTCCTAATTAAGATAGTTGGGATCCAAATCGAGATCCTTTTGATTCCAATCTGTATGTCCATAACAAGGCTGCTTACCAACTCTGCTATCCTGAGCTCCTCCTATTCCTTCTTCTTCTTCACTTTGAAACAGTCCTTTGCATACGTTGCTTTGAGTGTCTTTCAGTGCTTCCTTACTCTGGGGAGAATTTGCTTAAGGAACTACTCAACATAGGAAAAGTTAATAATAAAACAATCTTGCATAAGAACAGCTATAATGGACGGTAAATGGTGTTTGACAGGAAGTGTTAATTTGAGTCTGATAGAGGAGAATTTTTAAGTGTATGCTAATTGTGGAGGTTAGTATTTCCACCTACAAAGGGAGCTAGATGAAAAGGTTCCAGTTTTCTGCATCTGGACAGAACGATCCAAAGAGATAGAGATGAAGGGGGTTAACTAAAGGTGACAGCAGGCTCAGAATGAAGGCAGACAGAAAACTGGAAGGGCACACAGAAGGGCACAAGACATTCCCTTAAAAATAAGTGATGAGCAGCATCTTTCAGAGTGTATTAGAGGAAGATGAAGTATCCTTAAACAGCTAATGAAAAACTAGGCTTTTGTAGTGAACTGTGGAGAAGTGTTTAAAAGAATACAGACTTTGAAATTACATGGATTTTGGTATGAATACTCACTGCACTTTTAGAGGTGATACGAATTTGATCAGATTACTTAATCTCTCTGAGTCTGTTTCTTTGCATGGAAAGTAGAAATGATAATATCTAACTCACAGGATTGTTTTGAAGGTTAAATGAGATGTTGCATGTAAAACTTTTTTGCCATGTGCCTATAATATGAATAATGTACAATAAATATTAGCTGTCATTCAAATCCCAATAACAGCCTGACCAACGCTAGGAATTTTATGCAAATAACAGCTCTGGTAAATATTTCATTAGCACAGAAGATGACTAATGGAAAGAAGGACACAGTAAACCAAAGGTGCCCTCAAGAGAGTGTTTTGTTTTGCTTCTGCTTGTTTTTTGTTTGTTTGTTATTGCAATCCTGGCTAACTCTGTTCACTTATTTCAAGTGGGTGAGATAATCATTAGGCATAATGTCAGATTATTTGGATAAAAATAGGAGTGAAGTAAAATCTTAGTATTGTCAGAGAAGGCTTCACAGAGGCACCCTAGATAAGCATATATACAACTCTGGAAACGGGATAAAAGTATTCACAGAGATGGTTGTCTGTAAACAGGAAAACCTGGTGAGTGCGTCTCTCAGACCACGTCTGTAGTTCAGTAGTTCTGCAGTCCACTACAATCTTGATTCAATTTCATCATCTGTAATAGAAAAGTTATGCCTAGATCTTAAGATGGCTAAGAGTGTTAAACAGGATAAAGTTAATAAAATCCTTAACATAGACAATGGTACATAGAAAGCATTGGATAAGTATTAACTAATTTGATTGTTTTGATACTGAAGATGGGATTGCAGCACGTTGTTGCGGTATGTAGCCTTGCTTCTTTCAATTCTAGGATTATAAATGGTGTATGGATCCCACAGAGAATTTCCAATTTGCATATTTCATGGATGCTAAAAGCCAACCTCTCTTGAAACTTCTCATAGTCTCTGTGCCAGTTTAACAATTCCACTATAAATTGGAATTTAGTCCTCGGTGACCATGGAATAATCTTAGGAAACAGCTGATTTCAGAGGCAAAAACAAACACATATTTAATGAACCAATCAGTTCTAAGACTACACCTGAGGGAGAGGGGGGTGTTTCAGTTCCAGCAGTCTTATCAAGAGTAATGTTGTCCACTTAATGTAAATGTAATTGCTCCTCATTCCTCTTTTCTCATTAAGTCAATCCCACAACTTGGAAATCTCTTAGCAGTGATTTACAAATTTATAAGAAAAGATGTCTCTTGCTGAGCTGAGACACCTCTAAAGCCCAGACTCATTGTGCTTACACCTGAGTGCTGTATGTAACCTTCACATTAGAAAATCATGTGCCAAAACTCCCAGAAAGCCATTGGTTATTAAGGCACAGAAACAGAAGAAACAAAATCACACCTGTATCTTCACGTCCACAGATGAGAGCTCAATGAGCAGCTATTCAGCTAGAAATGTTAATAACCACCTTCTCTGCTTTTATCAACTGTGTGTTTTACATACATTAGCTAATTTAATTTTCACTACTAACAATGCACTAATTATTATCTCCCATTTATGGATAAGGGAATTGAACCTCAGAGAGGTTAACTGACTTGTTTAAGGCGACACAGGTGGTAAATGGCTATGACTTCACCTTCTTAAAAGATTGTGATGAGTAGAGATACCTATGTTACAAAACAGAAGTTGGCAAATACTTTCTGTGAAGGGATGGATGGTAAATATGATAGGATTTGTGAACCATATGGCCTCTACCGCAACTACCCAACTCTTATTGTAGGGCAAAAGCCATATTCCAACAAAACTTTATTTACAAAAACAGGCAGTGGACAGATAAGGCTCATAGACTGTAGTTTGCTAATCCCTGTTATAGATACTTGAGGTGTTTGTTAGGCAACTTGGATTCTGATTATGGATTTTTTGCTAACTTTTTATTTGACTTTGGATAAGTCACCTTTTTGGAGGACTTGTTTCACCACCTGTAAAATAAATTAAATCATTTAATATTCCTAAAGCATGGATCAGGAGCCAGTAACACTGATATGTACATTTTGTAACAGCAGAAATTGGTCTGTTTTGTTCAGTGCCAAATCTCCTAGAGCCTAAACAGTGGCTAGCTCATGCAAAGTGCTCAGATACTGGCTGAGTGAAGGAATAAACTAAATGAAATAATAAGATTTCAGAATGTAAGGCCTAACACAAAGTAACTGCTCTGCCATAGACTATAGTCTCTATAACTGGCTCTGGTCATTGTTATTAATGACATCAGTACCACAGTCATTAACAGGGACTGTCCCAGCCAAGCTCAGCCACAGAGCTAGCTTATGTCTATTTGTGCTCCAAGTTAATCTCTACATTGCTTCCAAATGCCCTTTTAAACATCACTGAAACTCTCCAGCATTTACACATCCAGACATTTTCTTCAGAAAGAACATGGGAAGGGAGAAGAAGACTGAAGATTGTAGCATTTACTCATAAGAAAGTGAGTTACTTGAAAAACATTTAAAAATCACAAGTAACTAGAGTACTTTCACTTAGCAAGTTAAAATTTCATCCTTTTCTACACCCAACAACACAGCAGGATGGAGGCACAAAAAAGGAAGAGGTTAGTTACAAGGGGTGAATAAGATGCGTTTACTCTGCTCATGTAAGGAATAATGTGCAAATTTCTACCTTTCTGCAGTTCCTCCTAGCTCTCATATTCTGTCATCTCTGTGTGTGACAGACCCCTATGGCCAATGAATCACAACATAAATGAGTACCAGATTCCTAGCTGGCATCTGAGCAGAAACCCAGTCAGAGGCACTTATGTCCTGTGTGTGCTTAATTTATTGTCCTTAATGAATAAGCCTGGGTGTATATTTCCATTACAAAAATAGCAGACCTACCTTCTTTTCAGTATTACAAGACCAGTACCTGCAAAGATGAACTAAAGATGTTTAAAGACACAGGGTCTGAAGCTTCTGAAAGCCACGTAGAGAAATATTAAACACAACTTGAGAGAATTCTGTTTCAAAGGCAATATCATATCTGAAGCATTTTTAATGCCATTTTAAATTTGAAAACAAAGAGAAACAAAACTCTTTGGAGAAGTTTTTGCTCAGAAACCAAGCCACAGACCCTTAGCAAATGTTCCCACAGTAATTAATGAGCCCCTCACCAGTGCTCAAAGGACTAGGGCAGTGGAGGAACATAGACCATTTGCTCTGATTCAGAGATTTTTTTATGAGAGTCATTAAATGAAGACAGGCAAGTAACTATGTCGAGCAGGACAGAGCCCCCACTGCACAACTCTGTGATGCAGAAGTCTGGGTAAGCCTGTGGAAGAGAGAACCCTTCAAATCAAATCAAATTAAATCAAATGGAGTCTTTTGGGGGTGAAAGCTCTTGTTTTTCATTTATAATAACCTTTTAACGAGTAGAAAATGATCCAAACACTCTCTGTTATTACCTCTATTAGGAGAAGACAGATTATGAAAAAGATAATTAAAGAAAAAAAATCGAGGTAATTTTACACTGAAATATCTCCAGCATCTTGAACCGAAGTTTGCACATATTGCAAATACAAGACAGTAACCTCATTTGAAACCTTTACCTACCACTTCTCTTTAACTTAGGCTAAAAAGACATTCAGGAAAGTGTTGTGTACTTTTGGAATTCATAGATTTAAATTTTGTTCTAAAGAAATAAAAGTTATTTTTTGAAGTAACTTCCCTTGCTCTTCATGTAATAGTAATCAGCCTCTGATACCACCTCTGTTAATTCTGTCGTTTATGGTAACTTGTTTCTGATACTAATTGATGTAACTGGCTGGCCTTTTTCCTGTCTGAATCTGCTTGATGTAAACTAATGGTTGGGTTTCAATGTTCAGAAATGAACCCAAAGATTTGACAGCACAAGGAGATGACATTTTCCTATAAGGAGAAATTTTTGATCATCAGCACGTATACTCCATACTCCACTCTGCAAGGAGTAACTTCAACATGAACACCAACCTGTTCAATCATTCAAGTTTATTAAGTTAAGGGCCTAATAATGTTCAAGCACTGTGCTATGTGAAAATATGACAGTGATAAGCCATCTCTATTTTGGATCTTATAGTTCAGTAAGGACGCCTGTTGGCAAAAAAAAAAAAAAAAGCCAACCTCAAAATAGGATAATAAATGCTTTATGCTTTATTCATTGTCTGACTAAGGACTGTAGTCCAGGAGACAGTATTTCTGTTCTCTCTGAAAGAACTGCTCTTTTTTTTTTTAAGATTTTATTTATTTATTTGAGAGAGAGAATGAGAGATAGAGAGCACGAGAGGGAAGAGGGTCAGAGGGAGAAAGCAGACCCCCTGCTGAGCAGGGAGCCCAATGTGGGACTCGATCCTGGGACTCCAGGATCATGACTTGAGCTGAAGGCAGTCGCTTAACCAACTGAGCCACCCAGGCGCCCCTGAAAGAACTGCTCTGAACCTTGTCAGTTTACAGGAGATTATATGCAAAAAGGGGGTGGGGTATGAGTACTCCCAAGCCCTTCTCCAAGGTATAGTTGCATGCCACATGTATAATATTTAGTTGTAAAAATTAAAGCTTACGGATTTCCACACAGACATGTGAAAGACCCTTAGACCATCTTAAATACGTTATATTTCTTTCATAACTGATTGTTCAAAAATATTGCTCATGTGCCACTTAACTGGTTTACTGGTTCTTCTTGTTTTTGATTTCTCCATGAAGTCACCTGAGATGGTTATAGGAGGCTGACATTAGTCACCTACTGCAGATTTAGTGCACATACCTATTAATGAAATTCTCAGGAATGTTGCAGATAATAAAGTATATTTCACCTTAGGATGTAAGGTATAGCATGTTCTTTCTTAATGTAGTAAATAAATATCACTGATGATAGACCTTAAAGAATGCTTCTAATTCTAGAAATCAATGTATACCAATTATGGAAAAAAAAGGGGAAAATACATGGTTTCTTTATGTTACATTATGTTATTTTGTATGTGCAAAGGTTTTAGGACCATATTAATGTTAGATTTGCTAGTGACCAATTGAAGGAATTTATTGAAGATCTTTTATCTGATACGATTTAAGGTCTGCATGGGATTGCACATGCAGTATTCTTGTTAGCACAGTGAGAGACACATGGCAAAAATACTGATAATGTAGATTTTGTGTTATCTTTGTCATTCTTTCTCTTAAGGAAGTAAGATTTTAGCTTACAGGGAGTTGTCCATGTAGTATTATGTCTTTGCAGTAATGAACCTCTCAGTGTGTTTAGTAAAGTTCCTCTGATTTGGTGTTCCTCAGCTAACCACATTAAACTTGATAAAGCTAAAGGGATCTTATGTGAATACCCTTTTCAAATTATGCAGAATTAAGATACCATTTAGACTAAAAAAATATTGAAAGGAGCTTATCATGCTTCCATAAGTTGTTATTTGATATCAATTATTTTAATTAATGAATGCTGCATGGTAAAATCTGTTGAAAATAGGCACACATATTTCTCCTTTATTTAACTTACAATTTGGTTCATTAGTAAAAATAAAAATGAAGGGCCTGGATTGATTTTGTTCAAAGAAGTTTAGAAAGCAAGTCCTTTTCTTAAAAAAAAAAAAAAAAAAAAAGTAGGACATAGAATTATTTCTTTGTTTCATTCAGTTGCTCAAGATAAAGCTGGGTCACAAATATCCGTGGACATTTTGGAGTGGTTTGTGTATCCCTGCCCCTCAACCCACTTTTACCTGCTACACTCACAGATAACCCTCCATACTTATAGTTCGAGAAGGGGAAATGACTCTCTAAGAGCTAATTTCAGTTACATGTTGGTGGGCAGTAACTGTTATGAGTGCCAGTCAGAAATGTATGTCAAAAAGTGTCACCTTCTATTTTACTAAAGCTGACTTAGCAGAAAGAGATGAAATTTAGGGCAAGTCAGAATTCTTGTTTCATTGTCCTATTTTCAGTAAGAGATAGAATTTAGAACAACTCAGAATTCTCTCTTCTGCCCTATTTTATTACATCTATGTTTATTCATACTCAGCAAAAGGAATCCCACATCTAGCCTTTTGTTTCTTCATTTCCAAAAAGCATTTCCTCAAATTAACTTTATTTTTCATTTAAGAATTAATATATCTGGTTAGAAAAAACAGGAAATTATACAAACTAGAACAAAATTTTAAAATGGCTCAGTGTTCCTACTGGCAGAGGAATAAACTCTGCCTTTGATAAACTCATGAAATGTTCCCTTGTGATATGGTTAATTTTTATGTCTATTTGATTTGTGGTGATAACACATCCATAGGTTCACTTTTTACCATTTATTTTTATATCACAAACATATTCTTAATTATTATAATCTTCATGATAGTATATATCAAATAAATTCTAATCTCTTGTAGGGAGGTCCCATGTTTACTTAATTTTTCTTCTATGTGTTAGGCATTTATTTGCTTTTGTTTTAGACTTCATATATTTCAATGATGTGTTATTTCTGTTTTTTACATTCACCAAGTTTCTGCTAATTCATCAAAATAAGCTTCCAGGGGAAAAAAATTGATACATCAGAGTTTAGGAATTGTTCTAGGCTGTTAATATATGGCATAATCGAATGCATATATTGGTGACAAATTGAGAGAGCTGTTAAAAAAATCTGTATATACACATTCTAACCCTTTATCTTTGATTAATTTTACTCATAGCATGCTCATTCTCTAGACTGAATTCTCTCCAAATGTAATCCATATAGACATTTCTAGTCTTGTGAAAATGCAGGTGCTGGTTTAATACGTTCAGGGTAGGGCTTGAAAATCTGCATTTCTAACAATTTCTGGAATAGGACTGAAATAAAAGGACTTGCCCGCATAGCTCCCACTGGACCTATGGTGAAAATGATTCTGCCATAGGATGAAAATATGGAATGTGTCGATATCCTTCTTTATTTAATCAAGCTTTTAGTAATCTTTGCCACCTTATCAATGCTTTTAAATCTGTCACTAATTTTTTACACCATCACTTTCAATGAAATTATCTGGAGTTAACAGGGATTAGATTTGCACATAAATTCCCTTGACCTAATGTATTGTACGCAGATATATATAACTCCCTTAGTATTTCAGTTCAGGCAAGGGGTCAGATTTTTAAAGTTGGTGGCATCTCACATTTATTTAAAACTGGATAGCATAGAAAAAAACTGGATAGTGTAGATTTATTGATATTTACAGTAAACAAAAATTTTAAGCTTAAAAAAGGGCCAATGTCACCATAAACTGAAATTGACTCATATTATGCAAATCACAGATTTTAATACATTCATCAGTTAATTCCCCCTTCCTTCCTTTATTCTTTCCTTCCTCCCTCCCTCCCTCCCTCCCTCCCTCCCTTCCTTCCTTCCATTTTCTTCCATGACCTAGACTCCCTGTTAGGCCATCAACATTGACCCACATCCCTTTCATGGTGCCATCTTTCTTTTCCCTAATTCTGCCTCTTTGTTACACTTATAAGGACCTATAGGATTACTTTGAGATCATGTAGATAATCCAATATAATCTCCCTACTTTAAGGTGAAATGATTAGCAAACTTAGTTCCATCTCCTACCTTATTGTCCCTCTGCAGTTTCCAGGAATTAGTAGTGGACATCTTTGGGAAGCCATTATTCTGCATCCCACAGTGATAACTTATTATATTTTATCTGAATTGCTAATATTTTAGGATATGTGTTTCTATATAGAGATCTTTTTCTATAATTTTATTTTCTTATAATATCTTTGTTAGGTTTTAATTTTAGGGTTATGCCCACTATATGAAGTAAGTTTGGTGGCATTCTACCTCTTATGTTTTGGGTTTTTTTTTTTTTTACTATTTTATGTAAATTTGGCATTATTTCTTCCTTAAATGTTTGATATAATTTGCCAGTAAAAGATTCCAGACTGCATTTTTGTGAGTGTGCATGCTTTTAATAATTAATTAAAGATTTTATTTAAAAAATTTTTTATTAGCATATAATATATTATTTGTTTCAGGAGTACAGGTCTGTGATTTATCAGTCTTACACACTTCACAGCGCTCACCATAGCACATACCTTCCCTAATGGCCATCACCCAGCCTCCCCATCCCTCCCACCCCCCTCCACTCCAGCAACCCTCAGTTTCCTGAAATTAGAGTCTCTTATAGTTTATCTCCCTCTCTGGTTTATCTTGTTTCATTTTTCCCTCCCTTCCCCTATGATCCTCTGTCTTGTTTCTCAAATTCCTCATATCAGTAAGATCATATGATACATGTCTTTCTCTGATTGACTGATTTCGCTTAGCATAATACCCTCTAGTACCATCCACATCATTGCAAATGGCAAGATTTCATTTTTTTGATGGCTGCATGATATTCCATATTCCATTTTGTGTGTGTGTGTGTGTGTGTGTGTCTTTATCCTTTCATCTGTTGATGGACAACTAGGCTCTTTTCCATAGTTTAGCTATTGTGAACATTGCTACTATAAACATTGGGGTGCAGGTGCCCCTTCGGATCACTACATTTGTATCTTTGGGGTAAATACCCAGTAGTGCAATTGCTCGGTCTTAGGGTAGCACTATTTTCAACTTTTTCAGAAACCTCCATACTGTTTTCCAGAGTGGCTGCACCAGCTTGCATTCCCACCAACAGCGTAGGAGGGTTCCCTTTTCTCCGCATCCTTTCCAACATCTGTTGTTTCCTGACTTGTTAATTTTAGCCATTCTGACTGGTGTGAGGTGGTATCTCACTGAAGTTTTGATTTGGATTTCCCTGATGCTGAGCGATGTTGAGCACTTTTTCATGTGTCTGTTGGCCATTTGAATGTCGTCTTTACAGAAATGTCAGTTCATGTCTTCTGCCCATTTCTTGATTGCATTATTTGTTCTTTGGGTGTTGAGTTTGATAAGTTCTTTATAGACTTTGGATACTAGCCCTTTATCTGATATGTCCTTTGCAAATATTGTCTCCCATTCTGTCGGTTGTCTTTTGGTTTTGTTGACTGTTTCCTTTGCTGTGCAAAAGCTTTTTCTTTTGATGAAGTCCCAATAGTTCGTTTTTACCCTTGCTTCCCTTGCCTTTGGTGATGTTTCTAGGAAGAAGTTGCTATGGCTGAAGTCAAAGAGGTTTCTGCCTGTGTTCTCAAGGATTTTGATAGATTCCTGTCTCACATTTAGGTCTTTCATCCATTTTGATTCTATTTTTGTGTGTGGTATAAAGAAATGATCCAGTTTCATTCTTCTGTATGTGGCTGTCCAATTTTCCCAGCACCATTTGTTGAAGAGACTGTCTTTTTTCCATTGGACATTCTTTCCTGCTTTGTCAAAGATTAGTTGACCATAGAGTTGAGGTTCCATTTCTGGGCTCTCTATTCTGTTCCATTGATCTATGTTTGTTTTTGTGCCAGTACCATTCTGTCTTGATGATTACAGCTTTGTAATAGAGCTTGAAGTCCGGGATTGTGCCACCAGCTTTGCTTTCCTTTTCCAACATTCCTCTGGCTCTTCGGGGTCTTTTCTGGTTCCATACAAATTTTAGGATTATTTGTTCCATTTCTTTGAAAAAAGTGGATAGTATTTTGATAGGGATTGCATAAATGTGTTGATTGCTCTAGGAGACTTGGACATTTTCACAATATTTATTCTTCCAATTCATGAGCATGGAACGTTTTTCCATTTCTTTGTGTCTTCCTCAGTTTCTTTCATGAGTATTCTATAGTTTTCTGAGTACAGATCCTTTGCCTCTTTGGTTAGATTTATTCCTAGGTATCTTATGGTTTTGGGTGCAGTTGTAAATGGGATTGACTCCTTAATTTCTCTTACAATTGCACTCAGGATTTTAATTGTATAGAGAGCTATTCACATATTCTCTTTCTTTTTGAGTCACTGTTAGTAAAGTTTGCTTTTTAAGCAATTTGTTCATTTTATGCCAGCTGTTCAATTATTGTATAAAATATTTATAATATTTTCTTATCTTTATGCTCTTTGCAGGATTATAGTGATATCACATCTTTAAAACCTGTGTTCAGTAATATGTTTTCTTTATTTTTTTTTCTCTTTCTCTCCTTTCTTAATCAGTGTTGACAGGGGTTAATTCATTTTATTAATCTTCTTAAAGAACCAGTACATGGATTGCTGACTTTTTCTATTTTTACTTCTTTACATTTACTTGTGTTCTTTTATTTATTGATTTAATTGTTTATCATAATACTGAGAGCTTTAAATGTCCCTGTAAAATCTGCTTTAGTTGCATCACACAAATATGGAAATTATGTCTTCATTGAAAATACCTTAGTATTTTCCGATTTTGCACAAATTTCTTGTTTGATCTTAGGATTATTTGAAAATGTGTTGTTTAATTTTGAAATAAATGGAAGTGTTTATAGATTTTTTTTGTTTGTTTCTAATGTGATACAATTTTTGGCAGAAAAAGAACACTTGGAATGTATTGACAGTTCTTTATGGCCTCACTATGGTAAACATTCCATCTCACAATTCAAAATAATGTGTATTCTACAGTTGTTGAATGTAGTTTTCCATAATATCAGTTACTTAGACAAAGAACAGATGAACACTTTATACCAATACCTCTTAAATTTATTTTGTAGTATGAAATCATTTTTTCTCCTAGAGCTCCAATGAACTTCTCACAATATGAATGTTTCCCAGGACTCATTTTGGGAAACACTCTCTGAGCCAGAAAAGAAATCCTCCTTTTTCTGGAACTCATCCTAGTCAGTTGATTGTTCAACTTTGGGGGCTCCCTCCAATGGTGAGATAGAAACAAAACACCTAGAGAATTCTAAAAATTAAAATATACTAACTAATTTTGACCCAGGTATCACCATTCTTTGCTGCTTTGGTTTGTTTACTTAGTACTACAGACAAAAATAATTATTATTATATTAAATATATTTGTTGTTGGATGGCACATGTTTTGGTAGCACTGAATATCTGAAAAATAAACTTCATTAGAATAAAGTATTTCTCTTCATCACATTTCTTAGGGGGGAAAAAGTTTATTCCAAGAAAGTATTTTATATTTCTTTAAGGACTCAAAACCAAGTTTTGCACAAGGAATTTCTATTATTTTTTTATCCTGGAATCTACTTTTTTCATATTTTGAAAATGGGAAATTATTTGCCTATTAACAATCTTGATTTCTTTAATATTTCTTTTTTTAATAAAATTTTATTAAATTATGGCCGACATACAAAAATATCTGCACATTTTAAGTGAACAGCCAGATAAATAGACAGCCACTTCATAAAGTTAAGGTACTTATGAAACTAGCACCCCAATCAAACAACCATTTCCAGCATCCTACAAGCCCCATTTCATACCTGAGGTATCCCTGGTATCCCTCAGACCCAAAGGTAACCTGCCTCCTAATGCCATAGATTATTGTTGAACATTTTATCAATGAGAGGAAATTTCACATGTTCTTTGGGTTCCCTTTCTTTTGCTCATACTTTATTTGATAGAGTCATCATTATGATGTGTATGTGGGGTTCATTTATTCTCGCTTTTGCATAGTATTCCGTTATGTAAAATTTCTTATTCATTTGACTATTAACAGCATTTCCTTCATCATGTCAGTAGGTAAGTAGAATCGAACAGTTACATAAAACAAATAATAGACTGTGAAATCAGAAGATTTGATCTCAAGCTAATGTCTACAATTTTCACAAGATTATGTATAAATCACCAAATCTCTTCCTAGCACCTCATCCATTGTATTTATCTGAGAGATTGAGCATGAGAATCTAACGAGAAATCACATATGGAGAATACTTTAAATTACTACTAATATGCGTATTTAGTCACTTATTGTTTTTTTTTTATAAAATTAGTTTAATGACTGGAGACTTGAACATTTTTTTCTGTCTTCAATTTTGCCCTGCTTCTTTAATAAAAGGAAATAAATGAATGGTTAAGTAATTTACAAAAGGCTTAAGTAATTCGCTTCTCTCTCTCATTTGTTAATACAAAACTAAATTCACCAAACCATATGAATAAATTTTGTTCTGTTAATCTTATTACATATAAATCTTGTAAAAGTTGTATACAAGTGTGAATTCTTTATTCATTGAGTAATCATTTCCTGAGTTTCCACCACATAAGTCCTCTACTCACGCTTACTAGACACTCAAGATGTGTTCAATTTTAATAAGAAATGAAACCAATTTGTACCTAATATATCACACTAAAGATCTAAAAACAGAATAGTAGTAAAGAAGGCAGAGGTTTTGTTGGTAATAATGAAATCAATCTTCTGTTTCTCTCTCCTTCTCTCTCTCTTCTCATTTTGCTCTCTTTTTTATTCTACTCAGTATAAAATTTAGATAATAGTAGTTTTTACATAAAGGGTACAATGGGTATTCTCATTTTAGAAAGCAATCATTGCTGCTTGGGATAAAATGAATAATTGATTGTCTTAGAGGAAAACCCTAATCTGTTTGGTTTTAATTCATATGATTTTCCATAAGAGATGTGAGTGCTAGACCTGCGTCTTAATGAAAACCTTAGTTATGGATTTCAATGCTCTTTTAAATACTGAAGGAAGGGAAGAAATTGGAAAGAAGCATATCAGTAGAGGTGATCAAAGAGATAATTGTCATTGTGCAAAAGAAAATGGATACAAGTGGTAGTATAACTAGGGTAGATGAGCATCCTGTTTCATCTAGCTGCTTTGTGCATGAGTTCTAATGGCCATAGATATTTTTATTATTGTTATCATCTTCATAATCATTATTTTTACCTCCTTTGTTTCAATACAAATGGTGATGATAGGTCTTGTTTACATATCTACATTTTTGTTTTGTTTCGTTTCTCATATGGGTATATCAATAAAACTTGGAATATGGGTTATACACTTCCTGTATTCCATTACAGTTTGCATTGGGTCATAAGTAAATTATTTATTAATTTGGGGAGGGAAAGCAATTTTCTCCTCATGCAGATAATGCAAGTAAAGTATGAATTGGGTATCCTGAGGAAAATTATCTATTTCACTGGGAAATCCAGAGGGCAATGAATTGGTGAAAGAAAAAACATGCCCACAGAATTAAGGGAAAATAATTCTATGTGAAAATATCTATGGATAACTTTCTCCTGTGTAAGTTAAATTAAGGGTGTTTTATGTAACTTGAATGAATGAATGGAAGATAAAAAGTTCTGTGTACTCCCTATAAGGATGGCTAGATGCATGGACTCTATATTAAAAAGTCAGAGCTGTTATTAAATTAACAAGTTACTACATACTAGCTTGTGATTTTTGGAGAAATGTTTAGCTTTTGAGATTCATTTTACTAATTTAAAATAGAATGCTAATGGATATTAATAGAACCTGCCACATCCATTCTTTTGAAGACTCATTGAGAAAATATGTGAAGTACCAGTAATATAGCAAGTGCTTAAAATACAGCAACTATTAGTAGTAGAAATGACGGTATATATGAGGTTAGGGCCATTCAAGCTCTTTAGACCAGTTATTTCTGCTTGTCTTCTTTTCATTTGAATGAGTGTCAGATAGAAGGAGGAAGTAGTTAAACACGGTAGTAATTTTTTGTTGTTTTGTTTGTTTTATTTTTAATGGACATTTACCTTAAGTTGGGAAAAAAGAATACATTTTATTATCTCTCATTGAGAGCTCTCAAAAAATTATTTTTGAAGTCCAAAAAGTGACAGACAAGTATTAGCAGGAAGTAGACGGGTTAAAAATTGTATTTCCCTCCCAATTATAACTTAGTTTCTAAGAAGGATAGTTGAATATGAAGTAAAATATTCCTCAGGATCTGTGGTCCTCAATTTTCTTAAATACAGTATGAAAATAGCAATTATATGGCTCAGTATTTTTCTATTAAAAGTAACAGAAGGGCGCCTGGGTGACTCAGTCGTTAAGCATCTGCCTTCGGCTCAGGTCATGATCCCAGGGTCCTGGGATCGAGTCCCACATCGGGCTCCCTGCTCTGTGGGAAGCCTGCTTCTCCCTCTCCCACTCCCCCTGCTTGTGTTCCTGCTCTTGCTATGTCTCTCTCTGTCAAATAAATAAATAAAATCTTAAAAAAAAAAAAAGTAACAGAAAACCTGAATTCATGCTTCTAAAAAAGAAATTTAAAAAATTGAACCAGTCAAAACCCATCTTTTGGGCATACTTTCTACTATTTTAGCTTCCTTCTCTGGTCAGGCTTTCATTGGAATGACAGAGTGGTCAACGGTGTTACCCTTTTCACATCATCAGGTCCGATGAAAAAGAAATTTTATTTCTCCCAACTTTAAAAACATCTCTAGAAATTTATCTCATTGACAATTTTGGGACATTTGCCCGTCCATGAACAAAGTATCTGGATTGGGAAAGCCTGAATTAGATCTCTTATCGTATCCCAAGAATATACATGCAGCAAGTCTATGACATAGGAGACATTCAAAATGTATTTGAAAAATAATATTAATAACATTTTAAATGGATCATCTGTTAATTTCTAAATACAAATAAATGGCACTAGGGAAAGCAGAAGGCATTAATCTCCTATCATTAGTGAGTAGAAATTAGATGAATCACTTATCTGTCTTCCAGTTCCTCAGAGCTCACAATGAAACCTCCCACTGCATGGTCCATGAGGCACTGACCATCAGTGTAGTCCTAAGGCTTAGTGCTGTGTTACCTGTAATCCCCAAGTGAGATCATTTTCACTTTCTGCTCAGCTGTAGAGATGGGTTACAACAAGAAATGAGGACATTTTGATCAGTGCTCACACATTTTGCTGTATGAAAAAAAAAAGAGAGAGAAAGAGACATGCTCTTTCAGAGATAAAATGTCCCCTCATTGGAATGCTTCTTCACAGGAAAAAGAATTGCAAAGGTCTCAGAGATAGTGATTTCTTTTTTTTTTTTTTAAGATTTTATTTATTTATTTGACAGAGACATAGCAAGAGAAGGAACACAAGCAAGGGGAGTGAGAGAGGGAGAAGCAGGCTTCCTGCTGAGCAGGGAGCCCGATGTGGGGCTTTACCTGGGATCATGACCTTTGCTCAAGGCAGATGCTTAACAACTGAGCCACCCAGGAGCCCCTCAGACATAGTAATTTCTTAATTGTTGATAATTATCAAATACTCTGTTTCTAGCATCATGACCTTTTAGAAAGTTTTATCTCATTTGGTAGGAAGATAAGTTGTATGTGCTAGAGTTAGAATTGCATGATACTGAATCTTAGCTCCAGTATCTACCCGATGTGTGTACTATATAAAGAAGTGCACTTGAATTGTTTCCTTCACTTATCTGTAAAAATAGATATAATAATGTTACCTACCTCAAGGACTTTTGCTGCATCTATTAAGATGATCATGTGATTTTTATCCTTCATTCTGTTAATACGGTATATCACATGGATTAATTTATTGTATTTTGAACCATCCTTGCATTCCAAGGATAAATTCCACTTGATCGTAGCATGTGATTCTTTCAGTGTTCTGTTGAATTTGTTTTGCTAATATTTTGTTAGGAATTTTGGTATCCAATGTTTATCAGGGACATTGTCTTGTAGTTTTCTTTTCTTGTAGTGTCTTTGTCTTGTATCAGGTATCTTGACATCCAAGTAAGGCCACTCATAAAATGAGTTTGGAAGTGTTCTTATTCTGGTTTTTTGAAGAGCTTAAGAAGAGTTGACACTAATTCCTTGAATGTTTGTTGAAACCATCTGGTCCTGGGCCTTTTCTGTTGGGAAGTTTTGATTACTATTTCAGTCTCTTATTTATTATTGATCTGTTCAGGTTTTCTATTTCTTCCTGATTCAGTCTTGGTCTGACTTTATTTTCAAGTCTTCTGTCTTCTTTTTCCTTAGCTCGCCTAGTTAAGGGTTTGTAGATTTTGTTTATCTTTTCAAACAACCAACTCTTAGTTTTGCTGTTTTTTGTTTTCCTGTTGTTTTCCTATTTTCTATTTCATTTATTTCTGCTCTAGCCTTTATCATTTCCTTCCTTCTACTAACTTTGGACTTAGTATATTTTCCTAGTTTCTTGAAGTGTAAAGTTACATTGTTTACTTGAAATCATGTTCTTCTTTTTTAAAGTAAGCACTTACCACTCTAAACTTCCCTAGTACTACTTTTGCTGTGTCCCATAAGTTCTGGTATATTGTGTTTCTGTTTACATTTGTCTCAAGATATTTTTTAATTTCTTGTTTGGTTTCTTCTTTGACCCAAGAGTTGTTCAACGCTGTGTTGTTTAATTTGAGTGTATTTGTGAGTTTTCACAATTTTCCTTTTGTCAGAGATGAGATCATTTGTTTTATAAAGTGATTTGATGGTTTTCCTTGGTAAACAGTAGCTATATTAATGATAATGATATAACAATATTGTTGTCACAACTTCTATATGATATAGGGTTGATGGTTGTACTTGTATATATCTCACTCAGAATAATTTGAAGGCCTTAAAGGATTTCTTTAGTCACATAGGCTGAAGGATCTGGGGACTGCCTCCCCTGGGATGGAGCCTGGGACCTAGCAGAGGTTGTAACACTAGCATGAAATGTTGTGATATTTAATTTTATTTGTCACTTTGAGCCACAGGGTGCCCAAATTAATTATTATTTCTGGATGTGTCAGGAGGATGTTTCTAGATAAGATTAGCATTTCAACTGGTGGACTCAGTAAAGTAGATTGCCCTCCTCAATGTAGGTGGGCATCTTCCAATCCATTCAGGGCTTGAATAGAACAAAAAGCAGTGAAAGGGAGGATTTGTTCCCTTCCTGCCTGCTTTCTGGATCTGGCACAAGGGTTTTCTCCTGCCCTTGAGCTAGGATTTATACCACTGGCTCCCCTGGTTTCTCAGGCCTTCCAAGTCATACTTGGAGGTAATTACTCCATTGCCTTTCCTGGGTCTACAACATGCCAGTGGCAGATCACGGGACCTGTCAACTTCCATAATGATATAAGCCCATTTCTTATTTTCTATGTAGGTACTATATTCTTCCATTGGAGAATCCTGATTAATATAAGACAAAACAAGCCAAACAAACAATCCAAAAAGTGAGAATTAAAAAAAATAAAACTAGGGGTACCTGGGTAGCTCAGTTGGTTAAGTGTCCAACTCTTGGTTTCACGGTCATGAGATCAAGCCCTGTTTTGGGCTCCACGCTCAGTAGAGAGACTGCTTAAGATTCTCTTTCTCCCTCTCCCTCAATCCCTCCCCCCACTTGCACACGTGAATGCTCTCTCTCTCCCTCAAAAAAAAAAAAAATAAATAAATAAATAAAACTAGTGCCCAGAAGGCAATCTGAAATGAAATGAACTCTGTATGAACCAGTGGACAGTGTAACAGGGATAAAGGTATAATAAATGAATGTTTGCACCATCCATAGGAAATATAATTCTACATCTGTCACTACCCTAATTCCTTTCCAGTTGACTAGAGTTTCTCTACCAGAAGTCAGCTTTTAGATGACCTGCTCATTTTTCCAAGTTAATACCTATCGTAACATCTAGCATTGGATGAATATCTTTGGAACTTGTAAATGGTTCTTAGACGGTAGAAACATGGTTTCCTTCCTGTAGGGTAAGTGAAGGAATGACTGTTGCTGTTTTAAGTTCTAGTTAAATTTGAAGGATGCAATGCCAGAAACAAGTTTTGTTGATAGCCTTGCTTCTGCTCTCCCAAAGTGTGAAACATTAACCTTAGGAAAACCTTTTTGGTTCTCAGATACCTGATCTATAAGCAGAAGGTCAAACTATAAGAAATCTAGGATTCCTTTCACATGCTAAAGACATAACTAAGAGTGGGCTCTTTGATTGAAAAGACAGCAAAAACTTCCCCTCAAAGATCCCTATTATAGGATACCTGGTTTTTAAACATGCCTCATTGCTCAGTTTTGATGAATTTCATAGATATGAAAATCATGTATACATCACTACTTAGAAACTGGAGTTTTGAAAAGACTCAGACTCCCTGGTAAATGTTAGTTAAATATTCCTGAATAGCTGACTCTCATATTCTCACATTGATAATCCCAGTGACATGGGTTGTATTTATTCCTCTCATTATTGGAGTCCTTCCTTCCCATCCACCAAAGCAATAAATAGATGAGGGAGCCAGAGGGATATTCTCTTTTCCTTTCAACTCCTCTCCTGCTAATTTCCCCCTGATAATTGACTTCTAAAGGGAGCATAGGAAACAGAATTTTAAAAAGAAAAAAATCAGTTGACTTTCTAATGATTTCACATTGCAGAGGGTTCCCTTTGGCTTAGAACATACTTGACATACCTATCAAGAGACCTGATCTGAGACTTGTAGTGAAACTTGAAACATGGTCAGGTGCACCTGTTTTCTTCCCAGGCAGGAGAAGTTGACACGGAGCCAGAGTGATCTAGAAGGGCTGGTGTAGGGAAAGAAGAAAGAGGCTGCACATTTAGAAATACTCCCTCTCCCCCAACAGAAATGGTTCTGTCTCCTGGAACTATCTGATGAAGGGGAAATTGGTGACATTTGATGTTCATAAATAATGTAAGCACCCTGTTTCAGGTTGGCAGCATTGTTGCTGGCTCTCAGAATCATTTCAGTATCACCAATCTAATCTCAGGACTTTGTTTCCATTGTTTCTTTTTTCAAAGGGAATGGTAAAATGAAAGACATACCAACCAGTGAGGCTTTTGTTGGGAAAACCCAGTGGAAGAACTAAAAGACTGGGGCTTGAAAAAATTATACTCTCAGGAGGCCTCTGCTTATTAATAGCATGGTAATGAGTCCACTGGTGCCCAGCCTGAGCTATTGGATCTAAGAAAGGGATATTTGCACTCTTGTAAAGAATGAAAGGGACAGAAATGCATAATAATGTTATCACTTGTTTGTAGACATTGAATGATTGTATCTCAAACAGAATACAGGTGGCAGAGACTGCTTAAAAAAGCCTCCTGGGATTAAAATGACAAACACCTCCCATAGCATTCCACATTAGCACCAAATAGAATAAACATAGCATTATCTTCATTTTTCTTATTCATTAGTGTTTTAAAATTGGAAACCTACTTTCTCTGTTTAAATAGAAGCTTATTCAAATTGAATGTAAATAGAGATCAACTTTTTTAAAGTCCAGCTTCTGCCCTGTTTCTCCTACAATATTCATAAATGCAAAGGAGAGCGAATAGTACAATAATGAAATGTAAGCATTTTTCAAAGCCACAGACCATAAGATATTGAAATTCTTTTTATTCTTATTTAAAAGTTGCTGAAAGGAATCAGCTCACCTAATGTGCTAATTTCCTAGTTCTAAAAGTGTTTTGAAACTAATATTCAAATCCTAGCAGCAGCTATCAAATAAATTAAATCCATATTACAGTATCTGGTTCTTCAGATCCACTGGTAATTTTTTAAAATGGATTTTGAAATACAGAATTTCTACTGTCACTGTCTTTGGGAGACTTTGGAAATATGGACCCTTCCTGAGCTAACAAAAGCTAGTGAAAATAATTTCCTGGTAAGAAGATCACTGTATTCTTAAGGAAAGGTATTTGTTATAAATTCAGACCTTTCCTATTGCAACTTCAGATTGGAAAGGGAGACCTGGAAATTAGAGTCCCCCAGGTATCTTTTAAAAAAATAAAAGAATAAGGCCCCTACCATGGACACTCCTATTAGCAAGTGGGTTAATTGTATGAATTAATAGCTTTCATTTTAGAGTAAGCCGTTCATCCCAAATGCTGTTGATGATTGGTTGATAGAGCAGATGGAAGGAAAAAATATTTCTTCAGAAGGGCGATAAGGCAAGTGTCACAAACACTGATTTGAAAAGGGAAATGTACTCTCCCTCCCAAAGTGCAGGAACCCATCTTCTAAACATAAGGCTCAAATGAGAAACATAAGCCATGCTCGGACACTAAGTGCCTTAAGAATTCTCTCTCCTGGGAACAGTATGCCATGGTCCAAGAATGATAGATGTATGCTATGTTCCCATTTTTCATGGAGGGAGTAGTTCCTGCTGTGCCTTTGGGATAGAGAAGGGTATGTGTTAGCAAGAACACAGGCTGGGGAGGGAACATGTGGTCTTACATGGCCTTTGAGGTTCTAGACAGCTTGGATACTGAATAACTACTTTCTAAATCATATTGTGCCAAGTGGAAAATAAAGCTAATCTTCAGAATGTCAGAATCTCTGCATTTTTTTCCAAAGAGGTTAGGATATCTGGGAGAGTACTTCACTGCACCAACAGATGAAATCAAATTTCTTCTTGGTTTTGAGAAAGAACCAAAGAATTTGGTATTGAAGTATATCAGTCACTGCTTTTTGGAGCCCTTCTGAAGGCAGAAAAGACTGGGAAGGCCTTTGTGTATGCTTGCTTCTCCTTGGTGTCACCTTACACAGTTCAACAATTTTTGGTTTTAATGACTAGTCACACATATAAGTTGCCAAATATATTGAGATTCTGGGTCTAGAAACAAAGCAACAAACCAACAAAAAACATTTCAAATTCACCAAACTAAATGATTCTAGGTTGTATCACTTGATCTCCTATCCTGGGTTACAGATGTTGTGAAGCTCCAAACAGCATGAGCGTTATGTATAAATAATACCTGTATTAGGGTTCTCCAGAGAAACAGAACCAATAGGAGATTTAGATTAGATTAGATGATCAGATTAGATTAGATGGACAGATAGATAGAAAGGAATTGCCTTTCTCAGTTTTGGAGACCAAGAATCCCCACAGTCTACCATCTCCCAGCTGAAGACGGTATAATTCAGTCTGTCCAAAGACCTGGAAAGCATGCTTGAGAACCCAGGGCTCTGAAATCTGAGGACAGGAGAAAATGGGCATCTCAGTTCAAGAAGAGAGAAGAATTTGCCCTTCATTTGCCTTTTTTGTTACATTAGGGCCCCAAAAGATTGGATGATGCCCACCCATGTTAGTGAAGGCAGATGTCTGAAAACTGAATCAAATGCTAATCTCTTCCAGAAATATCCTCACAGACACACCCAGAAATAATGTTTTACCAGCTGTCTGGGTGTCACTTAGTTCAATCAAGCTGACACATAAAATTAACCATCACAATCCTTTATAAAAAAAGAAAAAGAAAAGGGGTGGGGGTGAAGGAAAAAGGAGAATCTTGCTGTCTGTCTGTCTCTTTTTACTATACACAACACACACACACACACACACACACACACACACACTCATTGAACTTTTCTGTACAGGAATAAAAATGTACTGGAACCACTCAGTTATTGAGAGTCCATCTCTGCTTTTGATTTTACCCAAAAATGGAAGTCTTCATTCCCTTCTTTCTTTCCATTTTTATTTTTTCCTTTTCTTTCCTTTCTTCTCTTCTACTCTCCATCATGTTTTGCCTTGAGTTTCCCTTTACTTTTTCTTTCCAGACACATATTAAATTGAATCTGTTAAACAATTCTTTATAAGTTTGGGACTATCTGCTTATGAGTTTACTATTATTAATGTATGTTTTATGAAACTATTAGGCAAAGACAAGGATATAAAGTTATTAAATCTGTATATAAATGCCAGTTTTTCCCCACTGTGCTCTGTTATCTAGTTCAGATTACTTTTTCTTCCTGAGATTCAGTTTCCTTGTACATAATCTGAAATATCTGTACCAAACTGCCTGGAAAGCTGTCCTAGATACTTACACAGTTTACCCCATTAAGATTGCAGCTACACAATCACAGGAAGTTTATATAACTGTTTACCACTTGCATTACATATCTATCACTGTATAACAAATTACCTCAAAATTCAGTGGTCTAAAACACCATTTACTTTATCAGAGCTTCTGTGGGCCATAAATCCAGGCACAATTTACCTGGGTCCTTTACTTCATTCTTTCACAATGATGTAAACAGATGTTTCATCTGAAGTCTCAACTGGGGAAGGATGTTCCAAGCTTATCCAAATGGCTATTAGTGGGATTAGTTTATTTGTAGGTTGTTGGTTTGAGGGTCTCACTTTCTCACAAGCTGTTGATCAGAGGTTTCTTTCAGTTCCTTGCTGTGAGCTGTGGAGGCCACTCTGTAGATCAGCTCACAATATGGCAGCTTGTTTCATTAGAACAAGCATGCAAGATAAAACAAATAGAGAATTCTAGCAAAACAGAACTCTGTCTTTTTAACTTAATCACAGAAGAGTGTGACAAAAGTGGCTCATCACTTTTGTCATATTTTATTTGATTGAGGCCATTTACTAGGTCCAACAAATACTTGGAGGGTAAAAAGGGATTATAGAGAGTGAATGCCAGGGGGTGGGCATTATGGGGAACCATGCCAGAAAGTGTCTGCCGTGCCCTTAATGCAAAAAAAGACCCATCAGAATTTGTACTCATAAAACACTAGCTAAATAGAAAGGCCAACAATCCCTAGAAAAGGCAATATGCCTGTGGAGCCTAAATCTAATATTCCTAGCAAGCTGGTTTGAAATCCAGATATGTTTCAAAAAGTTCTGTGTACTTTCATGTTGACATTAAGGAAATATATTCATCATGATTAATTCATCATGGGTATAGTCATTTCTTTAAAGCATAACATACATTCAAAATTGCTTGAAAAAATTTTGTATTTTAGAAAAAGTATGATATTTGTTATCCACACAATGTGTAATTTAAGTTCAATACTAGGTATCCAAGCAGTCATTATTCCTAAGCTATAAAAACACTGAGACTCAAATATGTTAGTTGAGTCATGTGGCTAAAATATGGCTAAAGTCAAAACTCTCAAAATCTTGTTCCGTCAATTATAATTTGCTTTTTTTTGATATTTGGCTTTGGGCATACAAGATGTTAACATTTGGGGAAAATGGGTGGAGAGTATATAGAAGATCTTTGTACTATTTCCGCAGTGTTTTTGGAAATCTGAGGTAATCTCAACATGAAATTTAAGAAATAAAAATAAATAAAATAAAATATACCTCTTCCCCCTCCAAAAACTGATGCCTCTCTCTGGTTTCCCCATAGAACAAAGTACATGGACTCCAGCCTGGCACAGAAGACACAATGTTGAAGGCTCTGCAGAACTTTCTGGCCCATCCTCACACACTCCACTGTACATCCCCATCCAATTACTTGTAGTTGCCATAATATGCCATACATCCTTGATGCTGTGCTTTTCTTTCTGGCCAAAATTTTGGCAACTACACTCCATCATTATAATGGAGTGAACTCCTACTCATCTATCAGGCTACAGATCATAGTCCTCCTCCCCCAGAAAGTTCTGAACATTTCAGGTAGAATTAAGCATTTACTACTGGATCTACCTCAACATTTACCCTTTCTTAAGAGCAAATATCTCTGACATAAGTCTTTATAATCATGCTTGACCCCAAAACTATGTGACTATCATCATAGCAGAGATCATCCTCTGGTCTTTTTTTTTCTTTCCCTCCCTCAGATACACAATTCCTAAAGTATATGGCATGCTAAATAAATGTAATGAATGGGCTTCGAGGTACCAATCAGTAAAATGAAGTTTGAACTTAGGAGGGATATTTATTACTTAATTACGTATCTAGGCTTTATATGAGTATTAATTCATCAGTGACTCAGTGAGGTAGGTGCCACTGTGATCTCTATTTTACAGATGAGATCACATAATTAAAAAGGAGCACAGTGGGGATTTGAACCTAGATTGTCTGGTAAGGGACTTTCATCCTAATCATATTTCTATCTATGAAATCACCTCTAACACAACCTTCAGTTGTCCTGGTCCTACCATATATTAGAGCTATACAACAATGATCTGTCATGAAATCCCCTAGTTACATGTATTTTAGAAAGAGATAAACAGTGCCATTGCTTTTTATTGTTCTTCAACTAACCACATATTTTTTCAAAATGATAAACCTACTTCAAATTTTTCCAAAAATAAAAGGTTCTTAGGCATAAAACATACATTCTGATTCTTCATAATCATAGAAATATTGTTTGGTTTTTCTTTTTCTTCACCAGGTCTGCTTTTTTTTTTTTTTTCTAAGCTCTTAGCATTAGAGGGTAACCTTAAGTGAATGACATTTTCAAGTGCTTTATATTCTAGGTCCTAGGATCAGATGTTGCCATTTTCAGAGACAGCTGTAGCTCCACTCACAAAAGGCCAAGTATCTTATAAAAGAAGAAGTCATTGTAAAGTAAGCTGTTCAAAGCCATATGCCTGATTCTTTTCAGGTGAAACAGGAACAGGCTCTATTCAGGCACCTTTGTGGTTTGGGGGCTGCTTACTTGCTGGTTCTACTAAAGAAATCATTTCCTTTAAGTTCATTTATTGAGCATTTCCTATGTATTGGATCCTCTGTTAACTAGATTTACAAACCTAATGTGGTAGCCTGCCCTTTGTCCCTTAGGACATTTATAATCTTACAGAAGAGTTTAAATTCCACCCAGTTTTTTAATTCCAGAAACTTCTCTGTATTCTAATTGCATGAAAGTTCTTATTGTATTTTTTGTTGATTTTCTCTTCTGTCTCTTCCATTAGTTATGCCTCAATAGGAGCACCTGTTCCATTTGTTCAGCTTGATCTTCCCATCTCATCTTAAACACAGGGTTCTGCACCATTTCTTGATCCTATTCTGTGCTCCACAGTGGTATACTGGAGCAGGCTGTGAGGTTTATTTCAAGTACTCAGTGTGCGCACAGCACATACACATAGACACACAATCAGTTTTGGCTTTTTAAACCTAAGAAGATTATTGAACCACTCCTTGTCCTAGAAAAATTTTTGTTGTTGTTGTTACCAGGACATAACTTGGGTTTTCAGCTGAAGGAAATGTTGGAGAGAGATTTTAGAAACACAGAAGCAGAACAGATAGGTATTTTCTTCTTTAATACTATGTTCCTTGACAGTATTAGCTCACCTCTTCATGCCTTATATACTTGAATGTCAAAGAATGTCTTAATGGCCCACAGCCAATCAGGAATTTTATTACCACCATCTGTACTAGCAAAGGAACTACAAAACAAAAGAGTAGGTAGGGTCCATACTGAGTGACAGGCTTCTAGGTCTGGACCAATCAGATAATTAACACACAGGTAATGCTTGAGTCCTAATGGTCTTGTCACAATCAGAGATCGGCATCTTCAGGTCCCTCTCATCGTGTGTGTGGGAAGCGTGCATGGTGTGGCATTGACAGTTGTGCTGCTGTACAAGTGGAGGGAAGCGTCCACCCACACGGTTATGTAAAGGGATTACGTCACATCTTAATATAGGCCACACTCTTATGACTATTCAGTCAAGCAGGGTTGTACTGGCAAAGAGAAATCCTTCTGGTAACAGGTGGATATAACTATACCTTAGGCTGATTTTACACATCAATTTCTAAATACTTATTGAAAATGGACCATGTGCTGGAATGTGTTATGAATACTCATACAATCACTACAAATATGATTTCTGCTCTATCATGGAATGTACAGGATGGTGTGGGAGATAGATGATAACAAGTTAACAAGAAGAAATGCAGACTATAGAAATTTCTGTGAATGGAAGAAATAAGGGGCTAATGTAGAATTTCCAGGAGACCTACTTTAGATGGGGTAATCTGTAATGGTTTCACTAAGGAAAGGATATTTAAGCTGACATATGAATGGTGAGATCAAGCTGGACAAGATATAATATTACTCCAAGCAGAGACTAGAGTGAGAATATAGTGAAAAAGAGGTGTGGACTGTCCTTGGAAGGAGGCCAGTGTGTATGTTTTTAATGACCATCATTGGATGGATATGATAGGTCAGAGTGCCTAAAGGAGATCATTCCTTCAGAAAGCTTTGTTAGGAGTTGAGATGCATTTAAGACAGATTGGAAAGTTTTAATATAATCTTTAAGTATTTAATAGACATAACCTACCTTACTTTAAACAATAATGTGCTATTGCCACAGTGTATAGCATGGATTAGAGCCAAGGAAGGGGCAAGGTGGCAAGAAAAATAATTAGGAGACTGTTGCAGTTTGGGTTTCCCATAAAGCAGATCCTGGAGCAGACTACCCTGCAGGAAGTTAATGAGGGAGTGCTCTTAGGATCAAAATCTATGGAGGGGAAGAAAAAGATGTAGGACTGTGTAAAAGTAGAATATATGTTGTGATACAGTCTTAATGGAAATTTCAGACAATCCCTGTGGAACACTAAAGTTCAGATGAGTATTCACTGCAGTCCTAACTTGGAGAAAGAGAGATTGGTATTTCTACCCACTTTGCATTCGTCACTGGATGTAGGCTGCTGCAGGAATGGGTGTGTTAGTTTGGGAGAGGCAACTACCTTCAATGGAGGTAATTAACAAAAGGACCTAAAAACTGTCTGCCAACAGCCCTCTCAGAAACTGGGATCATGATTCCTTCCATTCTGAAGAGAAAATTAAGGGATTCTACCCTTGTGCCACCTGGATCCACTTCTGAGAGAATTTATTCTGGGAAGAAGTCATTCCTTATTTCTGGGATGGGCCGCTCTTCCTGGGGAAGTTTAGGAAAGGAGGATTGCTAGGTGAACAGCTGGTCTGCTGTAGCTCATCTCAAGACCACAACCGATGGGGTGTCTGGGTGGCTCAGTTGGTTAAGAGTCCGACTCTTGACTCCGACTCAGGTCAGGAACCTGGGGTTGGGATCAAGCCCCATGTCGAGCTCCGTGCTGGACATGGAGCCTGCTTGGGATTCTCTCTTCTCTTTCCCTCTCCCTCTTCCCCTCTCCCTCCCTCTCTTAAAAAGAAAAAAAAAAGTGAAGACCACAACTGATACTTGTCTCGCTCCTCCATCATCTGTTATCTGTTTCATATATCCCATACCCTCAGTTACTACCCCTGCAAGTTCGGGTAGCTTACCTACTGTTATGGCCAAGATTCTCATTTTTGAGGGTTTTGTGCCCCTTCTCAGACTGGTGTTGCATCACTTGTCCACTTACCATCATAATTTGTCAAAAGAGGGCTCAGAGATACTGAGGTGGGTCACCTGGATGTAAAGATACTACTCTCTGTTCCCTATGTAACAGCAGCCCTACTTCCTCCTGAGGCTCAGGGTCAATTATTCCTGCTGGCTCCTTGACAGAAAGATTCTAAAGTGACCAGAGAGCTTAGAGTCCATTAGAAGCATTCTCATTTTGGGAGCAAGAACATCTAAAACTACTGAGCCCAGGGTTGTGGAGATGAGAGGCACAAATTTCCCAGGAAGGTTGCTGGAAGTGATGGTAATTGGGGCACTGCTGCTTTTATTCAGGGTTCCCAGACTTGTACATTCTTACCACTCAGGAAGGGGCTATACATAACAACTTACTGGTTTGGTCATTGGTTTGAAGTGTACTCTGAAACCTGGAAAATCCTACAGAAGTGTCATCACTGAGCTGGCCCTTCAGGTGAGCCTCTCATAGACCTTTCATCAGGCTGTCAGGTCAACAACTTCAACCTGTGTGGTGTGATAGCTGACCAGTGGATTTCATGATCATATGCCACTCTTACCTCCTTCATTCTAAAGATGATCCCTTGGTCTGACATGATGATATCTGGGAGTCTGTGTCAATGAGTTAGATAGTTCATACAGTCATTGGATAGTAGTGTTAGTTGAGGCCCTTAAAGCAGGAAAAGTAAAACAATGCCCAAAATATGTGCCAAACTGACTTGTTGCCCCAGGAAGATATAAGGGAGACTTGAGGACTGCATGTGAAAGTTTCAGAAGTCACCACTCTGCCCCAACAAGTAAAAAGCTGAATAGACTGAAAAATCAATGCCTCTTCTTGGATCCCTGAAGGAGAGGACACAGGGCAAACTGCAGGGAGTCACAGCTTACAGGAGCAGAGACTCAAGGGTGGAAACCCCTGTGGGAACCAGAGACTGGGTGGTGAGACCTGAGCAGTAACTGATGAGTTGCCTGAGGCTCTGTGCAGACAAGTCTGAGAGAGAAAACCTCCAGGGCCACCCAGGCATAAGGGAGTCCCCACGTTATTTTGAGATTTACCTCCAGAGCTCCACCAGATTCTCCCAGTAAACAGAGAAAAATCCCTTCGGGCTTCTGACAGAAAAAGAGGGAAAAAGAACAATTTGAAATATGCTAGAGTATTCTGTTTGTTCTTAACAAGGCCTGTCCTGAGGGGAAACTAGTTAACCACAGCCTGACCTGCAGGGGTATTAACAGAACCTAACTGACCTAGGAGAAGGGAAATACCCAACCCCTGCCTACTGTAGCCATCCTGTACCACCTTAGGGGGCTGAAAAAAAATCCCTGAGAAACACTTGAGAAGGTCACAATGCAGAGGTATATGCTCACTAAACAACTGAGACTTAATCATAGAATATAAAATGCTTCCCTCCCTCACACCTCATCGTAGTAACTAAAGGCATATTTGCGGTCATTTCTTTTACCTGGTACATCATGTCCTGGTGTCAAGGAAAAAATGATGAAGCATACCAAAAGACAAAAAACACAGTTTAAAGAGATTGGGCAAGCATCAGGACCAGACATGACAGGGATGTTGGAATTATCACACTGGTATTTTAAAATTGTGATACATCCAGACAATGGAATATTATTAAGCACTAAAAAAAGAAATGAGTTTTCAAGCCATGAAAAGACTTGGAGGGTATGCACATTACTTAAATACATATTACTAACTGAAAGAAGCCAATATGAAAAGTCTACAGACTGTATAATTCCAACAATATGACATTCTGTAAAAGGCAAAACTATAGAGACCTTAAAAAGATTGTCAGGGGTGAGTGGGTGGTGGAGGGATGAATAGGTGGAGCACAAAGGATTTTTTAGGGCAGTGAAAATACTCTGTATGAAAGCATAATGATGGATACACGTTATTATATATTTGTCCAAAACCCATAGAATATATATATAACACCAACAACAAACTACAATGTGAACTGTGGCCTCTTCTGCAGTGGATGCTTTCTATTGGATAATAGTATGTAATACGGTGATTTCTCACTTCCTTTATAATGTCGATCCCCATCCCTCCACATCAATCCTCATCATTCCTTCCCTTCCAGTTTTTCTCCTTCCAGGCGTCCAGCCAGTCTGCCAGGTCATTCTCCACTGCCAATGAGTCTGTGTGTATTCTAATCCCAGGCCACTTCTCAATTCACCCAAAGTGAGTGATCACGTGCCGCGCAAGATTTCTAACTCTTGGGAAGATTTTCCTTCACTACTTTCCTTCTAGTTTGCACTAAGATGATATGGCAGTAGTCATCCATTTTTGGTTTGTACTATATACTGAGCTGACATCCATCAATTTTTCATAAGGCATATCCCACATGGCCATGGGATGAATTAGGGAACTGTTGAACCAGTGGAGGATTTGTCACAGAGGAGCGAGTCTAGGCCAGCATCTTGCAGAGCTAACTTGTCTTTCTGGTCCTGCTTGGGCCTGATCTCAAAGTGCTGCTTCCACATTACGATGACTTGCTATTGCAGCAGATGTACTCTGTTACTTGGTGGGTCTGACAATGCCTGACCAGTGATGGACACTTTTAGTTGTATGGTAACTTGTCCCATAGTCAGGTTTTCTGTTCCTACCAGAGCCACTAAAACCCAGAGCTGATTTTCAAATCATGTGTGCTTTTGCTTTAGAGGTGGCATGAATTTTTCCCAAAATCCTAGCGTTCTTTAGGGTGATTCCCCCAATGAGTCTATCCATAAGTGTTTTTGTTTTTGTTTCGTTTTTTTGCATCTTATGTCACTACTGATATGTCTCATAATATAAGGCCTGACAGGCCACACCCTTGACCTGCTTAAGATCTATTTTCCTGCCCTACATCCAACTCAGATCTATTAGCCTTTCCTGTCAGCCAGTGTATGGTTTGAAGTAGTTTTCCCAGGTTTGAAATAAGCTACTTTTATAACTTTATGAGGCTTTTAAACATTGGACTTCATTCTTCATGAAGAGAGAAACAAGATGAAATCATTTTTCTTTATGTTGGAAAGGATGTTCAGGCATGCTTTAGGCCATTAGACTAATTTCTTAATAATTTGGTAGGACCCTGGATCTTTATAGGGTTTATATCTCATCCACTAATCAGTACATGTCTTACTCAAATCTCCAGTATGCTAGCCATTTTGCTGTCTGGTCTGATTAGCATGACGTGATCAATATATTGGTTCAGTGTGTTTTATAGGATGTCTGGCTAAACCTGGTGCCTTTGGATTTCATTATAACAAAGGTTGGGGAAGTTAACACATCACTAAATGTAATCTAAATGTGTACTATTCATTCTAAGTAAATATGAAATGTGCCTGATCAGTTTTTGTGATAGAGATAAAAAAGAACACATTTTCCAGATCAGCGGCTATGTACCATATACCTGAAATGTTAATCTACTCTAGCAAAAACACCACATCTGGTGTAACAATTGCACTTTTGGCTACTACTCTGCTGAGTTTGTGTTAGTACGCTGTCATCTAATGAAGGGAAGAGTCCAGTCTGGTGATTTAAATGGGAATATGATAGAAACCATGTCTTTTACATCTATTAGGCTTTTTAAGGGTGGCTCTAATTTCTTTCCCACCCCCCAGAATATGGTAGTTTCAGATCTTTATTCCTGACTACGAAGGGGAACATCTTTAGAACTTTCTACTTGGCCTTCCCCACTATGATATCTCTCATCACACCCTCCAAGAAAAACATTGCGGTTGCTGTATTAATGATAAACTGTATCTAATTATTCTATTTATCTATTATTCTAATTATGCCCTCAAGAGCCAGAGAAATGCCCACTGAGTGTGTACGTGGACTCACTAGACCACGAGGCGCACTGTAACCAGACCTTAGTCAGGACTCCATTTGTGTTCTGGTCCTTGTATGTATGCCCAGATCAAACTGGGGAGACATGATGCTGCTTCATATATCCAAATATCAATGCTATTTTAGACCCTGTGTTCAACAGTCCCCAAAATGTTGAGGTAGTCCCCGTTCCCTAGTATATAATTACCCAGCAAAATGATAGCAGATCCTTTTGGTGGAGGAATGCTGGAATTATTACCATGTACTCTTACTGAAGGATCATTTTTCTCATATACTTTCTCTGAGTTCCCTGTGTAATAGAAACTGGCCTAAGAATCATGACTTTTTATTGGAATAATTGACCTCCTTCAGATTCTCCACTCCTTGATTTTTTTTTTTTTTAAATAAAGATTTCTTTTGATTATACAGCCATGGTGGGTGCCATTGATGTTGCCCCTCAGGACACCATGTTCTGTTAACCAGGTCTGTAACTCTGTGAGTCAGGTAATTTTTCTGGGTGCCATATCAACCTTGCTACTCATTACAATAATTGAGTCTGGCCTTTTTTGGTTTCCTACCCTATGGTCTCCCTTGTTATTGCTGAGGCAGTTCTGTAATAGAGTATTTTACAATCTGTCTTAGCCTACAGATGGGAAGTTCTTAGTGATGCTTAGTGACTCTTTTGCTTTGTCAAGTGGTACATCCTTCACGACCCAGTTAGAAGCCTTACCTTTTTACTCAGAAAGGAGTTACTCAAAATTTAATTCTTGGTAATTAGTATTCAGACATATCTCCAGAACATATGCACACATGCACGCACACATAAATATATATACACATTCTCAGGCATCACCCCTTCTCCCTTGCCCACTTCAGTCTTGAAAGATTAATTATTTTAAACCCAGTAGAAAGTGACCATTGTGCATTTTCTAAGAACTGGCATTGAAACATATGTTTATGATAATACAGTCATGGATATCTGGAAATTGGAAGCTGTATAGAAATTCAAATAATATTTGATGGATGGACGGGTGGATAGATGGATGATGTAGATATTTTTGTAATGCTAGCTATGAGGAGAAAAGAGCAGATAAAGTAAGGAGATGGATTAGAGCCATATTGAGAAATCTGGATTTTGTCTTTTAAGTGACAGGAGCCATTGAAAGGTTTTAAGCAGGGAGGAGGTAAATTTGATTTGTAGTTTAGAACAAAGTAGGAGGGGCTGAAGAAGTGGAAGGCATTGTAAATGAGAGATGATAAGGCTCTGGACCACTGCTCCCACTCTGGGAATAATTCTTCATTGATAAGTGAGGCATGACTTTAAAAAATGGTTCAAAGCATTTAAAGGGTATCAGCCACATTTGGACTCCGTTATAGACTTTAGAAAACCAAAGGTAGGCTGGCAGCTGGTGTGTACGGGGAGGAGAGTGGTGGTACTGCTTCATTTAACAAGGACTTAGTGATCATTAAAGGGTAGGTGTGGACAGAGCACATCTGCAGAGCTAATTGCGCACTTTGAGAACTTCAGGGGGATGATTTTATCTGCACTTATCTCCACTTCAAAGTTGCTGTCTGCTAAATGGACACTGCTTAAGCCATCACTTCCCATAGAGGCGTGGGGCTTGTCTCATGAAGATTGCACAGGCTAATCTAGGAAATCACTGCAAATTAATAAATAAATCCTGATATTATGTAGATTGATATGCTTATTTCAGACACTTGAGAAAATGCAAGAATTTGGGGTAGGGTGGGGTGGGTAATTTTTAAAGAACTGTTTCAGCTGCTTGATTTAATGATCTATTTTTTGAGCTTAAAAGAACAACTTCAGAGACCCATTTCCCTTTCAAGAGAAGGATTAAATAATCTTAAAGTAGTTTGATGGGAAGTTTATGTTTGCATTTTTTATCTAATCAGCCAAACAAATATAATTAATTCAGACAGTTGTCTCTATGGTTTTGGTGCCTGGTAGGAGCTGTATCATTACAAATGCAAATATGTTCCTAAAATAATGAGAATGTCATTATCACCCCTTATTCATTTATATGTCCAGAGAGAAAACTGAAATACCATTTATTATGGAAGTGACTTTTGTAAACTGTGCAGAGAACGTTGACTACTTTGCCTGAGCAGGACATAAGTCTAGCTGTGACTTCCTCTGGTGTCAGTATGTCACTAATAGGACATGCAGGTTGGAGTTATATTGTAGTGAAATAGGCACTGCGCCAGGAGTTTCCCCTGAACTGGGGACTTCATTCTACTTCTGCCTCTATGTCCTTTAGGTGGTTAACACTGCTGAAGCTTGGTCCCTTGGCAGTTATATGGACACTAATTATTTCTGCCCTGCTCACTTCAAAAGGTTATTGTAAGGATCAAGTGAAACTTATAAAACAGTATTCACAAGTAAAGTGATTGCAGTTAATTTACATGCGAGTTTATGCATGTGTGAGCTTCATTTATGGTTTCTCACTTTGGGCTTTTTCCAATACTTACAATCTGATTTTCTGCTGTTCTCAGTGTAAAGATTAGGGATGTCTTTTAACGTTTCTTTCATTATGCTTCTAAGCTATACTCCATTCCCTCTTTAGGATCCCCTTCTAGGTGCTTCTTGCTCCTTTTTTTCCGCATATATTTGGATTTTGATTGCTTCTAGGAAAGATCCCCTATGCGTACAAGCACAGTCAAGCCTTCCCTGTTAGTACAATCACATGCCTGTGACCATAGCCACTACAAATCACCTTTCTTCAACCTTCAGGGTAAAATGGTAATCTATACTAATTGTTACTACTTTCCCAGTTCTAGTCATTCATCAATCTGGAATCTGCCCTCATGACTTACTGAAATTGTTCCATGTCTTAATAGAAGACTATGGTTTATCTCATTGTAATTGATCTTTCTACTGCATTTGATACAGCTGACCAGTTCTGACCTCTAGAAAGCTACAGATAAAAAAATCTTTGTAGTAAACCCTGATGTCAACACTTATTTTAAAATTTGTAATATATAATTTAAGATGCTAGGTGGATTAAAAATTAATAAGCATTGTTCTTTTATGTTTTAAAGTTCAGAACATAATGTTACCAAGGAATTTTTGCTGTTACATTTTCATTTTGTTTCATTTTTATTGTTATATTTCAGTTGAAACACCTGAGAGTCTTCAGAATAACTCTGTGCAAAATTAAAGACAGAAATTTCTAATACATTTTTTTCATGTTTAAAATGAAATTTTGGGGGGAAACCTATGTAATTTAGGACTGTAAAATAAACTAATAATAAGGAACATGAAAAAGTACTGATAGAATAGTGTAACTCTTAATACATTATACTTTAGAATCAGAAAGACCTCTCTTTGATTCCCCATTTTTCTACTTTGTAGTTCTGAAACTTTGAGTTGCATAACCTGTCTAAGCTTCATTTTTGTTCTCTATTAAATGAAGTCATGATAATTGTAATGATCATTAATGTGAAAATTAAATCAAAGAATGCTTATACAGTCTTCAGTACAACTCAGTAGTAATAGTCATACAAATGCTAACAATCATCATACCTTTAAAAATAGTAATAAAGTAGTAAAGATTCAAGCCCAAACAAGCTCTCCCAAATCAAGAGTAAGACGGAATATGTCGAAGATGTTCTGGCCAGAGTGGACACTGCTCCCTTAGGCAGAGTGTTTTAAATATTTCACCTGTTAGTTTTTAGAAGGAATATGTGCCATCAGGTATTTTTAACAAAATGGAACCTTTATATTTCACATAAATATGCATATTGCTATTTGGTATTCTTATGATTAAGTGTAAGCTCAGTCTTCCTTAAAAAAGAAATCACTTTGTCAAGTATTAACACTGACAAGAATTTTTCAAGACAGTCAAGTAATTATGTTGTGATATAGCTTATTTCTGTCTGGTTCTGTCACAAGTAACACAGTTTAAGGGGGCCATATGCTCTGGATGGCAATGCAAGCAAAGAGTTAGATGTGAGCATGCAAGAAGCAGAGAGACAAGTTAGAATACTATTTTGGAACACCCCTTACCTAATAGATGAAGAAGTCCATGAATACTTACTGATAGCCATAGTGATGAAAAGTTGAAGCCAGGTTTGCAAAAAAGGCTAATGAGGTAAACTTGAAATATTTTGTTTGTTTGTTTGTTTATTTATGTCTTTCTGTCATTGGAGCAAGGTGAAGATTATGGTGTGGGTGACTGGTTAAATGATGGTTCTACTCAAGACAGGGAGTCCAGGAGGGGTCATAAATTTGGGGGAAAGATTACAAGTAAATCCTTGATGAGGTTATTAAAGTTCATATGATTTATCCTGGTTGAACACTAGGGAGTAATTATATCAGTGTATCTAGATGCAAGGAGAAAGATCAGAGCTAGAACAAAATGGGCTTAAGAATTATTAGACTACGTGTAGTCCTATGTATGCTGTGTATTCATGTTTGATTTAGGGTTTTGCCTTAATGTACAATTTGTTTTAATAGAAATGATAAACCCTCATACGATCCAGTAGGTTGGACCTCAAGCTTCATCAAGTAGGGGGTAAAATTTCTCAAAAGCTTATTTATCAAAATATCCCTAACATTAGAGGAGAGTGAATGAATGAGTCTGGGAAAGTAAATAAAATCGATCCATAGCAAACAGAAATTTCTATTACAGCTTTTTATCTTAAAATTATATAAAACCTGCATTCTCCATCATAACACATACATACACACAAGTGATTTAAATTAGCTATGGTTAAAAATCATTTAATCCCACAGCTGTTTTCAATTAAGATTAACATATCAGAAATAAATACCATATTTTAAAAATCTCGGACATAGGTTAAAAAATAATTTGAGTAATACTAGTTCATTGAATAGGCTACAGACATGCTGATTTCATTTTATTATGTATAGACATATTGAAAAAAAAAAACAAACTACATACACCAAATACCAACTCATATAACCCCAATTCTGATAAAAGGGGTTGACTTATTTCTGAATATACCCTTTTAACATGTTTCTGTCTAATTCCAATAATAGTGTTCTTAAAATTTAAACTTTTGGATTTAGAATTTTTTTATGTAACATTGTTAAACTTAACTTCTCTCCTTTCCTTGTTATCAAACCATTATATTGATTTCTGGTTATACAATTTTTCAGTCATTTGCCTAATGTTGAACATTTAAGTTGTCTTTTGTTTTTTGTCATCCATGAACAAAACTGGGATATAGAATTCATCATGGAATTGCCAGGCTAAATGTAGCTGAGATATTTATGAATCTGATATGTATTGAAACACACAGAGTTTTTTCCAATGAAGCCTTAAATAAGGGTTTCTGAATCATGATAGTAAAACAAAAATATAGGATATGGGAGATTTTTTGCAATATTCATGGTAATGGAAGACAAGAAAGATTTTGTTTGCCCCAGCCAAGCAGCAGCCAGCCAAGCAGATTATGTAGGTGGGCTAGAGCAATCACTGCTAGACATGCCATAAAAATAGTATTCCAATAAAAGAAGCTGCTACTTAAGCACCAGCCACATGCACCTTGCAGTGGCTTGGTTAATGTGTAACTTTTCTTGTACATGTGAAAATGATATATATTAACCCAACAGCTATACCTGAGGAGTGCCTTTCTACTAGCTATGCATACAGATTAAAACTCAGTAGCATGCATGTTAGTAAGAACTCAGAAGGCTATAGAAGGAACGAATGAGGAGGAGGAGGAGGAGGAGGACCAGCAATGATGTACGGATATTAACTCTGTGCCACTAAGTCTTATACACAGAAACTCATCATGGAGAAAATTATCATCATTTTGAAGTTGGAACAATGATGCTTTACCCAAAGTCACACACTGAGTATTAGGAGAACTGGAAAGCAGGTACAAGAACAAAACATATACCTTGCCAAATGCATCTATAAACACAAGAAATCAAATTAAAAGAACACACTACTTATATGAATATTTGAGATATCTTTACTGAAGCTTTTAAAGTTTACTGGAATATGTGAAGGGCTAATTAGTGCAAAGTGAAGGTGCATTCTGTTAAGAAAGTAAGTTTGATCCCATTACCATGTCAAGTGGGTTAAACTTGAAGTACTCTCCTGAGAGGCAAGCTCACTCTTTCATTAGTACTTTGGTATATGCATATGTTTACTAGTGGGGAGCCTAGAGGCAGATCTGGAAGAGATGGTGCATAATTAGGCTCATATTACCCAAGTCACTGTGTCTGGGACACACTTATTGATGAGCTTTTTTTTCCCTCTCTGCTTTTGTATTTTGTATTTTTTCATTTGAGCATTCAGGCAAACAAAGCCTACTTTGATATTTTGCTCAAAGAATAGCAAGCAAATGGCAATGCTTTTACTTCTTTCTAGAACACAGCCTCCTCAGTAAATACATAAATATTCACTAGGCAAAATGACAGACTGGTATGGATTACTGCCTCCCCTTTCTCACTTCGCATGACAACACCACACTAGATACCATTCTGAAACAACGAGTTTATATATTCCATAACTTTATGTGAAAGTTCAGAATAAAGTGTATCAGTATGTGTGTATGGTAAATAGAAAGTTGCCTAGAAGACAAGAATGCAAGATGTGTTCCAACGTGACCGAGCAAGAAAACAGGAGCTCCAGATACTACATTAGGATACTGGGCATTAATACCAGGGCAGAAAAGAATCCAACTGGGAAAGAATTGTGAACTGTATGTGAAGGCAAGCATTTTACCTATTGAATCTTTAGATCTCAGAACATGTAGAAAATTAACTGAGAAAAGTTACTTCTGAAACATAGCAATGCTGCAAAGTTTTCTTAGCGTAGCAATTCTTGGTTGGAGGGAGTAAAAATGTGAATTGGTTGACCTTCTTTGGGCTGAGCTCCTGCATAAAATTCAGAAGGGGCTGATATACATTGTAGCAAGATAGAGAATACCTCCTAGGAAACCTAAGTAACTGGGGAAAATAGAGAGTTATATGATGACCATACAAAATATAAAATAAGGATTTATAGCACAATGAATACATGGGATTTATATGAACCCAGTTATAGAAATCAATGAAATGACATAAAAGAAGAATCAAATATATGGAAAGTTATACTATGTTCATGGATGATTCAACTTAATATAGGATTTTAATAAAAGTGTAAATTAAATGTAATTCCAGTAAAAAAATACTAGCACACATTTTGTGAAAACTTGTATATATTGATTCCGAATTTTATACAGAAGAAAATGCATTCACAAATGGGTAAGGCAAAGTTAAAGAAGAGTATTTTGGAGGGATTTACAGTGTTAGATAGGCTTCATTTACCTCTCCAGACTGATGCTCCTATCTTTTCCATCTTTTCATGCCTGAATGGTAAACTCTATGGAACACATCAGCCGGGCTTCCTGGCTATGTAGCTTCTTGGCTTTGTCCATTAGAAGCACTGGCAAGCACTCCTGCTACTTCTCTTTGTAAGGCCAAAGTGCCAGTATTTACAGCTCTCACTAAAACATAGACCTAAATAAACCTAAATTGTCCCATATTAGGTTTGTGTACTGTATTATAGCACTTACTTCATCTTGTTATGATTTTCTATCTTTTTGGCTATCCTGTTCTCCTTCAGGGTAATGTTATATTTTATTAATTTTTATCCTATAACACTTTGATCATGTAACACATTTTTTTAAACCTGCAAGAATAAAAATATTTACTCAACTGCAGCAAATAGTTTATATTCAGCATCATCATATCCCCACAGTAAAGATTTATAGGTTTAAATCTAAATAAAGTTTATTATTTAAACATGAAAGCTGCAATTCAGAAGAAAAGCTGTTTTATCTCATGTAATAACCAAACAATGAAATGTAAGAAAGTCCTATTTCAAAAATAAATGAAAGCATTTCTATGTGTAGTTGTTGTTCAACGGAGACACGATCTAATCTCAAGACAATTTTTGAAATCCCTGGGAAAATAATGCAATTGCCCAGAAAGCAATCAGCCATTTTTAATACTTTGATACTTAATAAAGATAGCTTTATCTCTGCAAACACAATTTGATAACCAATATTATATTCTAGATAAATAAAAAAACACTCTGAACAATGTACTAGGATTTAATTTGAATATAGAACATTTTACACTCTCCCTCCAAAAAAGGAGAAAATTACTGCAGAATATATATATGTATAAACATATATATTTGCTTTATTTTCCTTGAATATCCTTAATTAAGTACTTTGGTAATATAACGTGGAAACTATTTACTTTGCAAGGTTTCTGAAGTCAAAGATTGTTATAAGTCATACAAATATATTTTTTTAAACACAATAGAATTAAAAGTTTGAAATACTTAAAGATTAAATAGTATTTAAGTAGTATTTCAGATATAATGTCTGAAATCAATAAATTCAAAGCACCATAGTTCATTGTGCCTTGATAGCATATAAGATGTAACATTGTAAAATGTCATGTATATAAATAGAACAATGTCCATTATTATGTTTCTGATTTATTCATTTAAAAAATAAGTTATTTAATCTTCCAGGCATAGTCTGTTTGCCGATTAAACTTCTTAGGAAATTTTCTTAATATTAAAAATTAATTGCAGAGACTATTTCATATGGTGAAAGCTGACAAAAACACATTTAATTTGGGTCCATATGGAGAGTTATAATACAAGTAGAAACCAAATACAGTCTAAGCACAGTTTCATGTTTCTACTACATTTATTAACACAATAACATAGGCTCAACTTGAGGAAAATACCTAACACATAGGGGACTAAATTACATTATATTTGATGCCTTGTACATTGACAAATTTCATTTAGGGCCTATTAGGAGTAAATGTATGTCTGAATTACGACAAAACCAAAGATAAAGGAGAATATTAGACTTGTTTTTAAAGCTGCAGTGTGGGTGAATATCCAGCACTTTACAAAACCTATCAGAAGAGATAGAAGCAGATCACCAGGTAGAAAAAAAGAAAAAGGCAAATGTAAGTTAAGTTTCTGTTCTTATTTTTTTTTAAGATTTTATTTATTTGAGAGAGAGAGAGAGAGAGTGAGAACATTAACGGGGTGAGGGGCAAAGGGAGAAGCAGACTCTGCTGAGCAGGGAGCCCTATGCGGGACTTGATCCAATCTGGGGACTCCAGGATCATGATCCGAGCCAAAGGCAGACGCTTAACCAACTGAGCCACCCAGGTTCCCCATTTCTGTTTTTATTGACTCTTTCTCTGCCCTTTTTCTAAATTTGCATGTGGCACCATAGATAGCCCTGAGTGACTAAAAACTGATCTCCCGTATTCTTTCCTGCCATCCATGAAAATGTTCTATATACTTCATTAATATTAAAAATTTCTGAGAAAGGCACTATCAAGAGATTGAAAAGATAAGCCACAAACTGTGATGAAATATTTGCAAAAGATGATTAATCTGAAGTATTAAAAAAAAAATCTCAAAAGCCAAACACAAGAAAACAAACAATTCTAAAATAGAAGACCTGAACACACATCTCACCGAAGAAGAGATGCAGGTGGCAAATAGCCCTATGAAAAGATGCCCCATGTCATATGTAATTTTGGAAATCCTAATAAAAACAATAATGAGATATTACTACACACCTGTTAGAATGGCCAATATCTAGAACACTGACAACACCGAATGCTAGTGAGGAATGGAGCAACAAGAGTTATCATTCATTATGCGTGGGAATATAAAATAGTACAGCCATTCTGGAAGACAATTTGGCAACTTCTTGAGATCTAGCATAATTTTCAGCAATTGCATTCCTTGGCATTTACCCAAATGAGTTGAAAATTTATGTCCACAAAAATCCTGCACATGGCTATTTATAGCAGCTTTATTCATGTTTGCTAAAACTTGTGGGCAACCAACATGCCCCTCAGTATGTGAATGGATAAAATTACTGTGGTACATGCAGACAATGGAATATTATCTAGCACTGAAAAGAAATGAGCTCTCAGGCCATGAAAAGATATGACGAAGCCTGATATGCACGTTACTAAGTGAAAGAAATCAATCTGAAAAGGTTTCATACTGTATGATTCCAACTATATGACATTCTGGAAAAAGCTAAACTATGGAGACAATAAAAATCAGTAGTTGTAGGGGCGCCTGGATGGCTCAGTCCATTAAGTATCTCCCTTTGGCTCAGGTCATGATCCTGGGGTCCTGAGATTGAAGCCCCACGTTGGGCTCCTCGCTCAGCAGGAAGCCTGCTTCTCCCTCTGCCTCTGCCTGCTGTTCTCCCTGCTTGTGCTCTCTCTCTCACTCTGTCTCAAATAAATAAATAAAAACTCTTAAAAAAAAAAATCAGTGGTTGTCAGGGGTTATGAGTAAGCAGGAATGAATGCAGAACACAGAGGATATTTTAGGGCAGTGCAGCTACTCTATATAATAAAGTAATGGTAGATATATGATGTTATAGATTGATGAAAACCCACAGAATATACATCAAGAGTATACCCCAGTGTGAACTCTGGACTTCAAGTGATAATGGTGTGTTAATACAAATTCATGGATTGTAACAAATATACCACTTTGGTGTAGAATATTAATAGTGGGAAAGGTGGTGTGGGAGTTGGGATGGGGGTATATGGGAACTGTGCTTTCTGCTCAGTATGTGCTATAGACCTAAATCCCTAAAAAATAAAGTCTATTAAAAATATTTTTAAAAATAATATGAAAAAAGGGAGTATAATCCCATTCTCTTTTAAGCAATCATTTAAATCATGACTTCTGATTCAATGACACTCTATAGATAGAAAATAGGAGAATATATATATCAACACACACATACGTTTTTTACTCTGATATATATTTGCCATAACACCTATCACTAGAATTCCTTCTAGGCAGGACTAATATTTGTATAGGGATATTATCTGATCAATCATTTGGGAGGTGAATAAAAGCCCTGGGAACATAGAGCTGTTGTAACCAAAATCTGCCAAAATGAAAACTAAATCTGTCTGCATTGAAATACTTAAGGGACATCTGAGTGGCTCAGTTGCTTAAGCTTCCAGCTCTTGGTTTTGGCTCAGGTCGTGATCTCATGGTCATGAGATGGAGCCCCGCATCCGGAGTCGGCCTGGGATTCTCTCCCTCTCTCTCTGCCCCTCCCCCCATTCACACGTGCTCTCTCTCTCTTTCTCTTTCTCTCTCTCAAATAAATAAATAAACAAATAAAATCTTTAAAAAAAAGAAATACTTAAGACATTAGATGAGGGGATGGAAAAGATGAGAGAGTACAGACTGAGGAGAAACAAGAAGAGAGAAAAGCAAAGCAATAAAACCGGATGCTAGGGTCCAGGATGCAGATAAGACAAGTAATTTTTGAAACAGGAATATATCCCATGAATTTCTAATTGGGAAATTTGTCTGAAAATCTAATTCTAATTTATATGGGAATCCCTAAACCTTTAATAAGGTCTTCTACAAAGCGTTGTAAAAAAAAAAAAAAAAAAGATGAATTTAGAGATTATGCCATTTGGAGCATAATGGGGCAGTATGAGTAGGACAGTGGGGAAATTACTAAACAATTAATTCAGAGGAAATGACAGCTTTGAGCCACAGGTGGCCATGAGTAATGCACAGAAATCTTGGCTTGAAGGGAAGGTTGGACTTCTGAGTTTGTGAAAAAGAAATTCAAGTAATCTTATCCAGACGTTGAAGTCAGGGATATCCTTGTTAATGCTGGGATTACATATTATATTCATCATTTGAGGAGCAGGAGTCAGTCAGTTCTAATATTATGATGTGTGGGAAAATTCTAGTTCCAACTCAGCCATTTGGTATCTTTTTTTAAAAATTTTTATTGTTATGTTAATCACCGTACATCATTAGTTTTTAATGTAGTGTTCCATGATTCATTGTTTGTGCAAAATACCCAGTGCTCCATGCAGAATGTGCCCTCTTTAATACCCATCACCAGGCTAACCCATCCCCCCACCCCCCCTCCCCACAAGAACCCTCAGTTTGTTTTTCAGAGTCCATCATCTCTCATGGTTTGTCTCCCCTTCCGATTTCCCCCCCTTCATTCTTCCCCTCCTGCTATCTTCTTCTTTTTTTTTCTTAACATATATTGCATTATTTGTTTCGAAGTACAGATCTGTGATTCAACAGTCTTGCACAATTCACAGCACTCACCATAGCACATACCCTCCCCAATGTCTATCACCCAGCCACCCCCTCCCTCCCACCCCCCCCACCACTCCAGCAACCCTCAGTTTGTTTCCTGAGGATGAAGAATTTCTCATATCAGTGAGGTTGTCGGATACATGTCTTTCTCTGATTGACTTATTTCACTCAGCATAACACCCTCCAGTTCCATCCACATCTTTGCAAATGGCAAGATCTCATTCCTTTTGATGTCAGCCATTTGGTATCTTAAATCACATCTTTATTTACACAATGACAAGTCTTATGCCAGACACATAGAGACACTTGGTAAATAGCAAATTATTGATAAATTATATGTCTAAAATATAATTTGAACTCTCCATTATCCCATGCCTTTTACTATGGAAATTTGAGACAGCTGGATTTTTTTTAAAAGCTACAGATTATTCTGAAGGTATCACACATTCAGTTGAAAACCAGTATTTGAAGTGTATTATCATCACAGTAATTCTAACCCATTTGGGAATACTTATAAAAAATAAAAATGACTTTCAAGATACTACATTGAATGCTGTTACGTTTAAAAAAAAAGTTATGCATACAGAGGAGAGTGAAAGAGATAGTTGATGGTAGTACTTGGGGAAAAAGTTGAGAAGAGGTCTTTATTTATTCAAAGATAATGCCAGAGGTGGAAGTGATTTATGTGTGAGTGTCTGTGTGTGTGTATGTTTGTGCATGCGTAGATTTGTGTGTATTTGGTATTGTTCCCCTTGAATCTACATGTTTGTTGATTCTACTATTGTGTCCCTAGTAATCTTGCTTTATGTTTTATTCATATTGGCTGAAACAGTCTATTGGATAAATGTAGAGTGTATGCTGTGTTTATTTAATATTCTGTAAGGTGGGCTCCTTACTTAGATTTTACTTTATAGGTACCAAGGTTAGAAATTGATAATCAAGTTATCTCTATCCAATCTAGAAATGCACTAGTATGTCTCTTCAGAGCAAGGAAAACACATGCTTAGATTATATTTGTGGATAAGTTGTAGTGGTACACAAAAAAATGTGGGGTTGTGTGTGATGTCATTTTGCAATTTTTGCAATCATTCAGTTACCCTGGGAACACTCCTTAGACTAAGGTAACCAGAAGACCAGAAGACCTCATAGATAGACATTTCAATAGCCCAATACCATTTTCAACACTTGACTCAGGCAGCCCATCCTCTATGTGTGCATTAGATACACATTTTTTCCAAGAGAGAGAATTATACTTGGCTGACTTCTTATCATCCAATATGGAGATGACTGTTGGGCCATTTCAAGACAAGACACCTCAGGGGTATCATAGTTTCCCTAATCCAATTAAATATGTCTAAGAGATAAGGAGTGATTGGAAATGGTAGATATATCAAAAACAAAAACATTTTTCTCCCCCATAGAGACTCTTCAGAGTCAATTTCTCTAGAAATTAATTGTGAAAAGGGTAGACACAATTTTATGGATTCCTCTTCAGGACAAAATATTGATAGATGAGATCAATTTCTTAACTAAGACATTTTGAAAACAATGTAAAATGACTGCATGCTCACTACAGAATGAGATATAACATGCAGTTAATCTAATACAATTACATACAATAAAAATTGGTTTCCACTTGACCAAGTAGCTGGGTAAATACTTTGTAAGATACAGTTCAATAAACTGCCTCCATCTAGTCTGGTCTTTATTCCTTTTGTTTTGTTTTGTTTTTTGACTCATCAGTGGACTCTTGCTTCTCAGTTGTTTCTCAATTGTATGTCCTGTAGTTTCTTTCAGTTCCTCACTAGTGTATCTGAGATACTTTCCTCAGCTCATAATCCTTATTCTTAGTTTGTTCGTATAAATTATTTCAAAATTCATAATTTACTTTAGTATTCTTTTCTGGTGTGTGTGTATTATCAGTTGCAATTTTGAGGAAACTTTGATTCCTCTTTCCAAGAGGAAGGAAATCCCTATTTCTAATTACTTTATGACAAGAAATGGCTTTTCTGTCTCTTTGTGAGGGCACTGCTACTTTTTCTCTGTACATAATCCCAATGTCTATGTGATGCAAATATGAGCTATTTTAGTCTTTTGTATTCTGCCACCATTGGGAGTTAATTTTGATCTTCTAACATTGGCAAGAATAGTGGCTTTCTGAGACATGAGCTGAAAACAGATTCCACTCCTGGGTACATTATGTATAGTCTTGTAATTACATTCTCTAACAGAAAAGCTCAGAGGCTCAGGTTTTAACAAGAGCATTCATTGTTAATTATTGGCCACCATAACTATTTGTTACATTCGAAGGATGGACCAAGCATGTGAATAGCTATAATCACAGCCACAAACTTCCATGTGCAAAATCAACAGTTGTCATTGTTTCTTTCTTTAACCTAGTTGGATTCCCAAGCCTGGGTTACAATTTACCAAATAGGAGAGAAATTTATCTAATCTACCTAAGATAAACTTTGGATTGTTTTTCCTCTATCCATTTCAATGACGTATTAGTCAATTCTGATCCACAGTTAAGTCACATTAAAGTTAAAACTCCACCAAAAATCTTCCCTCTTCCCACTACTATCTGTTCTTGATCATGGTTTGTCTTAAGTTTGCACCAATTCATTCTTATTAGCCTTGTCTGGTATGCCCTCCTAGTCCAAGCAACATAAAGAGATTCCTTAGACAGACCTAGACAATATCCTTCTCTTGTCTAAACTTCCTTGTCAACTTCTAAAATTGTGACCACTCTGCAAAAAACGTCATTTTCACTATTATCCCCAAAAGAGTGATCCACAATTTACCTTTCTTTACCCTGATTTTCTGTCTCTTCTCTCTAAGCTGACTCCCACACTCCAAAAGTATATTTACTATATCAGAAATCAGTGTATCTGGAGTACTTAATGCATTTTTCCAAATCCATGACAAAAGATAGTGTTGCAGCTTTTATATTTTTATTTTGACATAATTGAACTTTAATATTAATAATATGCCATTAAATGGCAGGTATGATCCATAATACTTGGCTCCTTCATTGTAATTTTGATAGATGTTTTGCTTATATTCTTAGAGTTGCCTTTTATTTAAAAAATCATTTCATAGATACAGCTTCAGAAGTAAATTTGTAAATGATCGGCCATGACAAAAAAACTTAACTTGCAAATGTTTTCTAAAATATTCATCTTTCCTGGCCAAGCTAAGTCAAATTCAATGTGAATAATAGTGTTTGAACAAGCTCCTAAAAAATCTTACATTAAGATAATTAATTAATTAAGAACATCCAGGTCCTGTGGACTTCCTCACCCTAAATTCATGTAATATCTTTACTTTTGGTGATCGTTTTAGTAGAAGTTGCACATTTATTTTAGAAGAAGATTGAAGCCCATGATAACACAAGTATTGACTCATTTTTTCTCCAAGTACTTGAAGCATAATAAACTGTCCTGTGAAGTAAAAGAAGTTATAATGATTATGAAATGCAGACTACAATCTCTGAATCTAAGTAGCTTAGGAACTTTTCTGTCTTTTTCATTCCATTGATTACCAGTACATTATAAAGCTCAAAATATATGTGCAAAGGGGATAAAAAATTTAATCCTCATATGCTACCTGAGCTGACAATTTGTTTTGTGCCGCTGGAAAGTTTGGGTTACACAGTTTGTAAGAGTTGCTATTCTTCTAAACTCTTACCACCACTTCTTTTTTTTTTTCCTTGATGATTAAACTTACCATTGTGTGTATAACTGAAATGGGTCTCTAGGTAGAAAAGGAAACTAGCATTAATTAGGCCATACTGAATCCTTTTCATCAGATTAGGCATATTCTTGTGATAATCAACTTTTTCAGGTAGTGGAACCAATTTAATAACATGGTATATTAAATTTAAAAAACAATTTACTTTTGCATTTATACTTTCTTTTTGATTTTGACATTGTCTATAAATTTATTCTGTATAAGATCCCACATCTAAAGTGAGATTTGCTAAAAATAATAACAATAAATGATAAAAATCAACAAACACCCTGTAGATTTAGTAGAACATTTTAGTTTATTGAAGAAGTTAAAGTCACATTTTACTTTATGTTTATGTGTGTTTTGTGTTTCACTATTCAGTTTCTTTGCCCTAAGAACATAGAATTTGTAAGCCTTCAATTACCACTGAGCTGATATGCTTTTGAATGTGACAATATGAGGCAAAAGAGACTCAGTATTGGGTAACATCATATTATTTTTAAAGGACATTTTCACAGTAAGGAATATTGATTACAGTACATGGTTTGCAAGATGCATATAAAGTGCCATTTAAAAGGATGGAGATATTTGCAGTGGAGATATGTGGAAGTCTCACCGATTTAGGGCAAGAAAGTACAGAGAAAATGCTGGCTGCATTTTTTTATCATCTTTTTAAAGAAGAAACAAGGTAGGGCGCCTGGGTGGCTCAGTTGGTTAAGCGACTGCTTTCGGCTCAGGTCATGATCCCGGAGTCCTGGGATCGAGTCCCACATCAGGCTCCTGGCTCAGCGGGGAGCCTGCTTCTCCCTCTGACCCTTTCCCCTCTCATGCTGTTTCTCTCTCTCTCAAATAAATAAATAAAATCTTTAAAAAAAAAAAAAGAAGAAGAAACAAGGTAATTATGGATTTGTATATAAGAAAAGATTAGGGTGGAATCCCTGAATATCCATTTACTCTCTTGAGGCCTCCAATCAAGATGGATTTGGGCTGCAATTATCCTCACGCTGTTCCTTTCCCAAAGGAATAGAAAAAATAAAATAAGAGATGATATCCAGCTAGGGTCTTGGGAATAGTTTCCTAAATTGTCTTTCTGAGCTACCCTGAGGACCTTTATGAACAATAATAGTAACTTTTACCTAGAGACCTAGGATCCTGCCAGAGGAGAAATCCAACATGAACATCATCTAAAGAGTATGAGGAACAGTTGTTAATATCAGGAGAGTGGGTTAGCACGACAGAAGAGAGGATTTAGTGAGTTGGGATGGGTTCCCCTCTTTATTTTCCACCTCCCATCCCCCTTAGCTTCCTTTCCACCACCACCACAAGGAAAATTTTGGTCTGCGACTTAGGGACTAGATGATCCAAAGGAAAATAATTGTGTTCTGAAGTCTATTCTTGTCTTGTGTTCCCAGATGGGCAGCAAGGTCCTTAACGCTTGTGTTCTAGGTCTGTTAGTAAATATCTAATAAACATTTATATCATTAAGTGCACAGGTCGACCACTATTGTATATTGGGGTATAGTGGGGTTCATTAATTTGCCACACATCTTAGAGTGTGTAAGTGGTGAGGAAGAGTCTGTATAGTTTACAGCTCATGCTCTTCACCTCTTAAGCAAAAACTTTGTGTCTGGGGACTCCCACTGTACTTAGTACAGTGATCTGTATATAGTGTGTCTCAGTAAATTTCTGTTGCTGTAATAAAAAGCAAATAATTATATATATTTTTTCATTTACCAAAAATGTATTCAAACACTGAATGAGGCGCTGGGCTAGGTATGGATTATTTTTTTTTAATATCATTGCTTTAGCCTATGTGAATATGTACAGCAGTTTGTGAATAGCATTAGTTTAGAGGAGGAGAGATGGTAAACAACTGTAGGGAATGGCTGTTAGAATAGTTTTTCACGATGCTTAATGTGGCCACAATGGGAAGTTACAGAACTCTGCCTATGGAATTAGGTGGAGTCAGGAGATGTTTTGGAGGAAAGTCCATGACGGAATGGAGGTGACAGGGTGGGTGGGCAATGCAGGAGCAAGGTAGGTAGGGAAAACAGCAGATAGAAAGATAACAGGATGTGTTAGAGCATAACATATTTGGAGAAATCAAGTAATTGCAACGACTATTTAAATTGTCTTTTAAAATCTCACCTGATACAGATGTACTTTAGGATTCTAAAATTTCTGAAAAGGAGAAAAATGCTTTATGAATGCAATAATCACCTGGATGTAAGGAGAGGTAACACTGGAGAGAGGTTTAAAAAGCCTCAAAAAGCTGCTCCCGATCTGGTGACAGACGGTTCTGAATATGTAGGAGGTCTGACATTCTTCCTCCTTGTACTAGGTTGGCAGTTTAAAACCATACTTTTTGAGGTAGCATTGTCTCCAAGGAGGGGGCTTGGGGCCGTTTGATGACTCAACATGAAATGTGTCTTAATTTCAGGGAACCACATGGAAAGTTGTTGGAAAGGTGAGCAGTATATTTTAAAATAATTGCCCTGAAGTGCTCAATTACATGTTTCTGAGTAACAACATCTGTTAGTAGGAAAATAAAGATCAAGTTCCCAGTCTCTCTAATGTACCCTTACGTGATGAATAAACAGATTAAGGAATTTTATAAAATACATCTTGCATTTGGTGGTGACATTTTGCTGCATAGGATTAATCTAACAAGGCAGAAATAAAGAAATGAGCTTTTCAATTTTTACTATTTTTACATCATTTTTTATAGTTCTACAGGTGTTTGGTAGAAAAAGCCTTGGAGTCAGGGATTAGGTACATGAATCAGTTATTTAATATTTTCTGTGTGTTTTATATAATTATAAAATAAGAATAATAATAATACCTCTTTCACATGGATTTGAGGGGATTAAATGAATTAGTATATGAAAGTTTAACATACAGTGGTGGCTTCACCAATGCTTATTTTCTTCCTTCTATCTATTATTCATCTGTTTTCAAGGTAAGTTAAACATAACTCCTACCATAAATGTAAATTACTCAGCCATACCCAGTAGGCATTAATATATATTTGATGCCTCTTGAAATCAATTGCATGCTGTTTTTTTTTTTTTTTTCTTTCTTTTTCTTTTATCAAGAGGGTCTAAATTTTTGGAAGGAAATCTTTGCCTAATTGGCCTCTGGAAAGTTCTGGATAAAAGTGAGGAGGTGCTGATGTTTTGATTATGCCCATATTAGAATGGGGGAAGATTTGTGATGAAAACAAACCCCAAATACCACAAGAATTGTATGAGTCCTTCTAGGACAATCAGGAGAACAGAAGAATTCACTGGTGACATCTGATAGGGAGAGAAAGGAGGTATAAAAGGCCCCAGGGGAGAGGTAAGTGCCATGACTGCTTTGAAAATTAGCACACTCCCAAATAATTTGAATCAAACATCGCTATTTTTTTAAATGTTTTATTTGAATTCAATTTAGTTAACATATAGTATAATATTAGTTTCAAGGGTAGAGTTTAATGATTCATCAGCTGCATATAACACCCAGTGCTCATTACATCAAATACCCTCCTAAATGCCTGCCACCTAGTTACCCCATCCCCCACCTCTTTCCCCTCCAGCAACTCTTAGTTTGTTTCCTATAGTTAAGTCTCTTTTAGGGGGCGCCTGGGTGGCTTAGTTGGTTAAGCGACTGCCTTCAGCTCAGGTCATGATCCTGAAGTCCCAGGATGGAGTCCCACTTCAGGCTCCCTGCTAAGCGGGGAGTCCCCTTCTCCCTCTGACCCTCCCCCACTCATGGTTTCTCTCTCTCTCTCAAATAAATAAAATATTTTTAAAAAATAGTCTCTTTTGGTTTGCCTCCCACTCTGTTTTTATCTTACTTTATTTTTCCTTCTCTTTGTTTTGTTTCTTAAATTCCACATATCAGTGAAAATATATGGTATTTACCTTTCTCTGACTTATTTCACTGAGCATAATACCCTCTAATTCCATCCATGTTGTTGCAAGTGGCCAGATTTCATTCTCTTTGATGGCTGAGCAATATTCCATGGTACCATCTTTTTTATTCATTCGTCTGTTGATGGACCTCTGGACTCTTTCCATAGTTTGGCTATTGTGGACATTGCTGCTATAAAGATTGGGGTGCATGTGCCCCTTCAATCCACTTTTTTTTGTATCCTATGGATACCTAGTAGTGCAAATGCTGGCTCATAGGGCAGTTCCATTTTTCACTTTCTGAGGACCCTCCATACTGTTTTCTCGAGTGGCTTCACCAGTTTGCATTCCAGTCAACAGGGTTAGAGAGTTTCTCTTTCTCCACATCTTTGCCAACGTCTGTTGTTTCCTGAGTTGTTCATTTTATCCACTCTGACTGGTGTGAGGTGATTTTCATTGTGGTTTTGATTTGTATTTCTCTGATGCAGAGTGATGTTGAGCATGTTTTCAGGTGTCTGTTGGTATTTGTATGTCTTCTTTGGAGAAATGTCTGATCGTGTCTTTGGCCCATTTTTTTTTTTGTTTTTTGGGTGTTAAGTTAGATAAATTCTTTATAGATTGTGGATACTAGCCCTTTATCTGATACGTCATTTGCAAATATATTCTCCCATTTTGTAGGTTGCCTTTTAGTTTGGTTGGTTGTTTCCTTTACCATGCAAAAGCTTTTTATCCTGATGAAGTCCCAGTACTTTATTTTTGCTCTTGTTTCCCTTGCCTCTGGAAAGTGTCTAGCAAGAAGTTGCTGTGTCCAATGTCAAAGAGGTTGCTGCCTGTGTTCTCCTCTAGGATTTTGATGGTTTCCTGTCTCACATTCAGGTCTTTCATCCATTTTAAGTTTATTTTTGTGTATGGTATAAGAAAGTGGTCCAGTTTCATTCTTCTGTATGTGGCTGTCCAATTTTCCCAACACCATTTGTTGAAGAGACTGTCTTTTTTTTCCACTGGCTATTCTTTCCTGCTTTGTCGAAGATTAGTTAACCACAGAGTTGAGGGCCCGTTTCTGGGTTCTCTATTCTGTTCCATTGATCTATGTGTCTGTTTTTGTGCCAGTACCATACTGTCTTGATGATGACAGCTTTGTAATAGAGCTGGAAGTCCGGAATTGTGATGCCTCCAGCTTTGGTTTTCTTTTTCAACATTCCCTTGGCTATTCTGGGTCTTTTTTGGTTCCTTACAAATTTTAGAGCTTGTTCCAGCTCTGTGAAAATGTTGATGGTATTTTGATAGGGATTGCATTGAATATGTGTAGATTGCTTTGAGTAGCATACACATTTTAATAATACTTTTTCTTCCATTCCATGAACATGGAATGTTTTTCCATTTCATTGTGTCTTTCTCGATTTCTTTCGTAAGTGTTCTGTAGTTTTCAGAGTACAGATCTTTTACCTCTTGGGTTAGATTTATTCCGAGATTTCTTACGGTTTTTGGTACAGTTGTAAACAGGATCAATTCTTTGATTTTTCTTTATGCCGCTTCATTGTTAGTGTATAGAAATGCAACTGTTTTCTGTGCATTGATTTTATATCCTAGGACTTTGCTGAATTCCTGTATCTGTTCTAGAAATTTTTCAGTGGAGTCTTTTTGGGTTTTCTAAGTAGAGTATGATGTTGTCTGTGAAGAGTAAGAGTCTGGCTTATTCTTTGCCAATTTGAATGTCTTTTAATTCTTTTTGTTGTCTGATTGCTGAGGCTGAGACCTCCAACACTTTGTTGAACAACAGTGGTGAGAGTGGACATCCATTTGACATTCCAGACCTTAGGGGAAAAGTTTTAAGTTTTTCCCCATTGAGGATGATATTCACTGTGGGCCTTTCATATATGGATTTTATGATGTTGAGGTATGTTCCCTCTATCCCTACATTGTGGAGGGTTTTTATCAAGAAATTTGCTGTATTTTGCCAAATGCTTTTTCCGCATCTATTGAGAAGATGGTATGGTTCTTATCCTTTCTTTTATTAATGTGGTATATCATGTTGATTGATTTGTGGATGTCGAACCACCCCTGCAGCACAGGAATAAATCCCACTGGGTTGTGGTGAATAATACTTTTAATGTACTGTTGGTTCCTATTAGCTAGTATCTTGGTGAGAATTTTGGCATCCATGTTCATCAAAGTAATGCTGGCCTCATAGAAAGAGTTTGGAAGTTTTCCATATTTTGGAGTTTCAGAAGAATAGTTATTAATTCTTCTTTAAATGTTTGGTAGAATTCCCCTGGGAAGCCGTCAGGCCCTGGACTCTTGTTTGTTTGGAGATTTTTGATTACCAATTCAATTTCTTTGCTGGTTATGGGTCTATTCAGGTTTTCTGTTTCTTCCTGTTTCAGTTTTGGTAGTTTCTAATAATTTATCCATTTCCCAATTGCCTAATTTGTTGGCATATAATTGCTTATAATATTCTCTTATAATTGTATTTTTTTGGTGTTGGTTCTGATCTCTCTTCTTTCATTCATGATTTATTTGGGTCCTTTCTCTTTTCTTTTTGATAAATCTGTCTAGGTGTTTATCAATCTTGTTAATTCTTTCAACGAACCAGCTCCTAGTTTCATTGATCTGTTCTACTGTTGTTGTTTTTCTTTATTTCTAATCATTGATTTCTGTTCTTTCTCTTGCTGGATTTAAGCTTTATTTGCTGTTCTTTTTCTAGCTCCTTAGGTTTAAGGTTAGGTTGTATATTTGAGACTTTTCTTGTTTCTTGCGAAAGGCCTGTATTGCTATATACTTCCCTCTTAGGACCACCTTTACTGCATCCCAAAGGTTTTGAAGGGTCATGTTTTCATTCTCATTTGCTTCCATGCATCGTTTAAATTCTTCTTTAATTTTCTGGTTGACCCATTCATTCTTTAGTAGGATGTTCTTTAACCTCCATGTATTTGTGGTCCTTCTAATTTTTTTTTCTTCTGGTTGACTTCAAGCTTCATAGCATTGTGGTCTGAAAATATGCATTGTATGATCTCAGTCTTGTTATGCCAGTTGAGTCCTGATTTGTGACCCAGTATGTGATCTATTCTGAAGAATGTTCCATGTGCATTCAAAAAGAATGTGTATTCTGTTGTCTTAGGATGAAATGCTCTGAATGTATCTGTTAAGTCCATCTGGTCCAGTGTATCATTCAAAGTCCTTGTTTCCTTGTTGATTTTCTGCTTAGATGTCCATTGCTGTGAGTGGGGTGTTAAAGTCTTCTACTATTATTGTCAATGTGTTTTTTTAATTTTGTTATTGATTTATATATTTGGCTGCTTCGAGGTTAGGCTGTTCCTGGGGCAGGGGGATCTAGCCTCACTTGTGCTTTTTGCTGGACACGTCTCAGGAAAGTGATCACTCGACCGTGCAGTGGTTTGCAGTTTATGGCAACACAGAGCAGAGAGCCAGCACCTAGACTCACTTTTGTCAGCTGGCTTCCATGCTCCTGTGCCTGTGAACCCTTAGGCGCCACCCGTTCTTGAGACCCTGGGGATCCTCAGGTCATGCTGTCACACGTGGGAATCCACCCCACTTTGCCACTGAGCAACTTTAATTAAGCCAGGGACATCCCCCACTGTAGCAGACCTCTAAAAGTTCTGATTTTGCACTCTGCTGCTTATAATATTTTGCAGTAGTCTCCTTAAGCAGGGTCCCTCCCCACCACCCTATCGTCAACTATATCACCAGATTCAAGTCTCTGACCCTCCCACTTTCCAAACAATGGTCACTTTTCTACTTGTAGACTTGCAGCATTTATTTTCTCAAACCTCTCTTTGATTTCTCAGTTGTACTTGTATTTGAGGGATGAGACAAACTTAGGGTCTCCCTACTCCTCTGTCATCTTAACTCCTTCTCAGACATCAGTCTTTTAGCCACATGTATTTTTATTTTATTTTTGAATGGGTAACAGATATATGGTCATGGATCAAAATTCACAAAGCACAAAAGGTTATATAGGAAAAAGTTTGCCTCCCATCTCTCTATTCCAGATAAACACTTTTCCTGCCTGGAAGGCAGCCACTGTTACTAATCTCTTGAGTACCCTTCAAAGTAAATTAAGCACCTACAAGCAAACATACCTTTTTTTTTGTTTGTTTGTTTTTTAACAAATGGTGGTATGCTAGGCATACTCTTCTGTATATTGAATTCTTAATTTAAAAATACACCTTGGGGGTCAGTTGTCCTCAGATATGTTACTGAGGAAGGATGCAGATCCTAGAAACTGTGACACCACATGAGTACCTCTTGCTCTCTATTTTAGTAGTATGACATAACTGAGTCCTTACAGAGTTTACCTACACATTCCATGAATATACATTTATTCTTAGGATTATTTATCCATTGGTTTAATCTACTCTGGGGAGAACTTAAAAATAAAAACTGGGGTGCCTGGGTGGCTCAGTCAGTTGAGAGTCTGACTCTTAGTTTTGGCTCAGTCAGGGTCATGAGATCGAGCTCCGAGCTCCATGTTGGGCTCTGCACCCAGCACAGGGTCTGATTCAGTTTGTTTGTCTTTCTACTTTTCCTTTTCCCCTCCCCCCACTTGTGCCTTCTAAAGAAATGATTACATAAAATCTTTTTAAAAAATAAAAACTAAGTAAAGGGAGGGGAGTACTAGAAGCCATCTTATGACTATCAGTTTGGCTGCAAAAAACCCTGTTACACTGATTTTTTTTTGGAGCGGGGTGGGGAGGGTACCAAGAACGCTTCTACATGTACACTCTCCAACTTATCTGAAAAAAAAAATTCTCTGCTATAATGTGCTTACATATTTGTAGAGGGACTTTTGTGATTAAAGTTCTCTCTTTAGCCATTGAGTCACCGGGGACTAAGAAAACTTTCACTCACTGACACAAGACATGGCCAGATGCTGATGGCTTCTACCGTTCTCAGGGCCATGGAGAAGCTAGGCCTACTGGTTTACATTCTTAGGAAGGAGGAAATCCCAGGTGGAATCTTAGCCATGCAGGATTGTCATGGAAAGTTTGAGTTTTGCAGCTGTCACAGCAAGCAAACCCTGGAAGGAAAGCTTCAGAGGTTGTATTCAGTGTTTAATGAACTTTTCTTCCAAGCGGATTGATGAATATAAGCAGATTTCAAAAATTTGTGAGGAAAAAAAAATCAACCTAATTGATCACTGACATATGGCATGTTGATCCTGTAATTCAGTCTAGACAGCATTCATTGAATATCTATCATGTACCAGACTCTATGCTAGGTTCTGGGGATACAGAACCAAATAAAATGGGGTTTTAAATAAATAATAGATCAAAATGTGATCAGTAATCCAGCCTAAGTCTACATAAGGTTGAGTAAGGTCAACCTCCCTAAAAGTCAACCAAAGAATATTTTCCAGAGGTGATCATTATTAAGTGGCTCTTTGAGGATGAATGAAAGCTCTACGAAAGTCAAATTAAGAATAGAGCTAAAAACAAAATTCGTCTATGTTAGCGTGTAACAATCTGAGTTCAGGGGGCCTATGAGAGATCAAAGTGTTAGTACTTGACACATCTTGAAAAAGAAAGGAAGGCAAAGGGAATTCATGGAGAAGGTGATATTTGAATTATGTTTTTAATTTTTAAAAAGGTAGATGTTTAGGGCGCCTGGGTGGCTCAGTTGGTTAAGCAACTGCCGTTGGCTCAGGTCGTGATCCTGGAGTCCCGGGATCGAGTCCTGCATCGGGCTCCCTGCTCGGCGAGGAGCCTGCTTCTCCCTCCAACCCTCTCCCCTCTCATGTATTCTCTCTCTCTCATTCTCACTCTCTCAAAATAAATAAATCTTTAAAAAAAAAAATAAAAAGGTAGATGTTTAGCTCAAAAATAAAGTGCTTTCTAGAGAGAGAATGCAAAAAGCCAGACCTCAGAGGCACAATAGGGTATTAGGTTTTTAGATAATTTCCAGTTTTTAATGAAGAAGATTCAAGGTGGACAAGTATTGGGGAAGATAGGAGCGATTCGACTGATTGGGTTGCCAGAGGCCTAACACAAACCACAAAGAGTATAAGGCCACATTGGTTTGAACACTATTGGGTGAAAGCTACAGTAGCTCATCTTCAAATAATTAATGTGACATAAAAAATAAAGTTATTTACTTGGCAATATAACAGCAATAATAACTAATCACCATAAGTGCTGGGAAATAGTTACCCCAGGGCAGCCTGAACTTAGGGAGTCATAAGTCATGCTTTGTCAGTTGTCTCTATTCTCCCCTCTCTAATCTCCACTTTCCTTTTGTGCTTGGCACTCTGAGGCTTCATTTTGTCGTTTTGTGGTCGTTTCTTCTTACAGTGTATAGCATGATGACTGAACACTACCAGATCTAGAATTCAAGGTTAAGGGAGCTTCTCTCACTGAGGAATAGCAGAAAAATTCCAGAGAAAAATCTGACTGTTCTGTGCTGGTCACATGCTTGTCTTCACCTAAACCTCTTGGGCTTAGTTATGAAGTACAATGACTGGCCCATTCCAGGTTGAGTTAGGAGACAGTGTCAGTTACCAGAAAGGTATAAAGTATAATTCTAGGCAAACAAAGGTATTATTCACCAATGAGGTGTATAAAAGAAGTGCTTTATAACTATTACCATAGGAAATTTTTTTATCCCTTCGAATTCTGGGAAGCATCACAGTATTGGTATGTCTGTAACGTAAGGCTTGAGGATACTAAATAGATTAATCATCAATCTATAAATTTATTATGTTTGAATTAAGCTTTTTGCACTCTGATACAAGCCTTTTTGTCTCCCTTTTTCCCTAGCTCTTTGAATGACACTATTGATGGCCTAGTCTCCGAAGCCATACAATTGGGCATTTCATTCTTCATTTTTTTTTTCCCCTCAAGCTCTATATTGGATCAATAGTCAATTTCTGTTGGTTCTAACTTAGAAATATTCTCTGGCTCATGAAATTCTGATACATGCTTCAATATGGATGATCCTTGAAGACATCTAAATGAAATAGACCAGACACAAAAGGACAAATCCTATATGATTCTTCTTGTGTGAAGTTCCCAGAGTAGTCATAGTGACAGAAAATAGGATGGTGGTTGCCAGAGGCTGGGGGGAAGATAGAAATGGGGAGTTATTGTTTATTGGGTATAGACTTTGGTTTGGGAAGATGAAAAATTGGTCCAGGTCGCCATTATTTCTCACCAGTACTACTACTATGGGTTCCTTCCTTGACCGTGTATCTCCAGTCTTGCCTGGTTCTTGCCCACTGTCAAATATTGGGGACAAGTAATTCTTCAAAAATGTACATGTGATTTTTACCATTCCCTAATACAAATTCTTCAGGACCCTTGGGTGACTTTAACATGATTTTCTTATGGCTCACAAGGACCTTTGGGATTCCCCCCCAACCCTCAAAAATGACACATTGAAATCTTTCCAAAATGAAATCTAATTTCCTGGAAATGCTGTTTATTATAATTTTTGCCTCTAGGCTGTTATAACACTATTTTCTATTCTGGGATCAATTCTTCTAAGTGTATCTCCATAATTTGTGTATGGATTTTATATCTGATTTATTTCCAATTTTATTCTTATCCCATGGCATAGAGGGCTGGTCCATGACAGTAGGATATATGAAAAAATATATGCTAGATAGATAGATAGATAGATAGATAGATAGATAATAGATGCATACATATGTACATACATATATATTTGAAGATTATTTTAGACTTTTTTAAAAGATTTATTTATGTATTTGAGAGAGAGAGAGAAAGTGCATGCACTCGACTGAGTGGCAGAGCACCTTCAAGAGACTCCCCATTAAGCATGAAGCCTGATGCAGAGCTCAGTCCCAGGACCCATGAGATCATGACCTGAGCCAAAACCAAGAGTCGGTTGCCCAACCAACTGAGACAACTAGGTGCCCCTAGACTTCTTTTTTAAAATGGGTATGAGAACGGGTAAATGCACTTATGAAAAAACCTCATTAAGAGCAAAAAAGGGAATCATCATATCCTAAGGAAGACACTGGGAAAGGACTGAGGAAGGAAGAGTAGAATAGGGCATTTGGAGTTTCCTAGGATATAAATAAGATTTACTGTTAGAATCACTCATGTTATCCAACAAACATTTATTTTGTGCCATTAGAATATTAACTGCATCAAAGGAGTGACCTTTTCTACCTTACATGCTGCTGCATCTTCCTTGTTCAGATAAGCACCAGGCAGTTTTTTCATTGCATTTAATACATTTGCTAGGTAATAAGTGTACACGGTGCACAGAGCAGGTGTAAGGTATTTTGGGAGAATACAAAGATGAATTTTGGTTTCTGTCCTCAATGAGCTTTTGGTCTAATGGAAGAATTTACAATAGAGATAATATTTTTATTTTAGATTTGTATGTTATTTTGTAGAGCACAAAAATAAATTATTTTTAAAATTCATTTAGAACTCCAACACATAACAGGTTTTAGCTTCCCATCTGTCAGCTTCAGCAACAAATCATGTCAAATATATTGAGATAAAGAATTGTGATGGATAGAATAAGTGGAGAACATTGGGGAAGATGGCGTTCTTTTCACAAAATACTGATGATCACAGACTCAGAGGAAATTAATGGAGAAAGTCTGTCTTATTTTTTTTTTTTTAAATTGAAGCATGAATAAGCCACAAATTGCTTACAAAGAACTTCAAAGTAAAATGTAGGCCTAGCAGTTAGATTTTGCCCATTGCTCCAAGTACTATCACAGTTCACTCTTCCCCATGGCTGGTATGCATGTTTCAGCTCATTTCTTACTATTATAAATAATTCATTTGACACTATATGTAATTCACAATCTTCCCTGAAGATTGGAAGTCACAGGCATGCCCATGCATCATGGTTCCAGCTATTTGTGAATGCTGATTTTAAGTGCCAGGAATATGGTTCAGTAAATTATTAGAAGCATATTAATTAACTGTTTTTCATTAGGCAGTATTTCAAGAAAGATCAGCAACAAAATGTTAACTTGTGGAGGATCTGATTTACTGCATATCTTATAAAACAAAAACCAAACAAAATTTGGTACAAGTTCATAATCTCTGTTGCATTAATTAATTCTGCTATTCACTAATGAACTCTAATAGTAATAAATTAACTTATGCATAACGAATATTGGATCGTGAAGTGATGTTTAACTTTTTGCCTTGTCCCTAGAATTTAGAGTGGGAATAAACATAAACAGTCATCCTGTCTGATCTGTTTATTTAAGGATGACATAGCTCAGGCCTAGAAGTGAGATGGAATGTAACTTGTCCAAGGTTACATTTCTGAATATTTGGAGGAAACAAAAAAGAAAAATTCAGGTTCCATTTATTCATTCATCCATCCGTTCAATTCAAAATATATAAAAATCTCAGATTTTTTTTTTTTCTTAAAATATGTTCCCAAGACCAAGTGCATCAGAATTGCCTAAGGAGCAGGTTAAAATGAAGATGACTAACTGCCATAAAAGACTTATAGAATTAAAATACCCATGGGTGACACCCTGGGAATCACATGATTATTAAGCCTATTAAGATTCCGAGGTGATATTATGCAACATTGATACCCATAACTCCAAATCAATGTTCCCACTTTCATACATTGTCCTCCATCCAGGTCATATTCTTCCCTCTTGGGTTCCATGAAAGCTGGGACTCACTCTGTTTTGTTCACTTATTTCTAGGCACTAAGTTAGGTTACTACAAGACCCACACCAGGCATATAACAAATATTTGTGAAAATGAATGACTGCCTAAACAAATGAAGGAACAAAAAATTGAAGAATGTTGAAATAACCATTATTAAAATAGAATTACCCAAAGGTTAAAAACATGATTATTATGCAAATATGGAAGGAGCACATTTCAAATATTTTATTCAACTCATTCATTAATGGAAGGGCCAGTGAATTAAAAAATGGTTCTCACAGATTTTAAGGATAAGAGTTTATCTCAGCCTCCAGCAAAACATTTAAGAAAAATAAAAATATGTTAGAATAAGTTTGCTAAGTTAGATACAAAGCTGCCTGTTTTCCTTCATGGCAAAACATTATAATATTTGGGTTGTCTTTCCCACTGGACAGAAGTCTACAAGTTAACATGTAACTTTATAGTATCTGAGCTCTAATCAAATAACAAACAGCAAAGTCAACTAAAGGTAAATTTTCCTAGGGAATCAAGCAATCCTTGGATGGACCTGTTAACAATACCCACCATGACTGAAAGCATGGTGGTCAACCATTTACTTTATTTCCAAGTTTTCAATAATTTTTCCAACATCACACTAAATTATATGCAAAGAAGCATTACAGATAAATAGCCTGTAAATTATGTATGGGAAGAAATGAATTATTATGAAGTAAAATCCTCAAAGAGAAATAGTTATCAAACTTAGGGAGAAAAATAAAAATTTGGGGGTAGGGGTGGCAGGGAATGAGGAGATGGACTTGTAGGCAAAGGGTAGAAACAACCATGGGGTTGTTTCAGCTCCACAGAGGGAAAATGAGAGATAGAATATGGATCAATAATCTAGGAAAATGTCCCCAGCCCTTTTGTAAGACATAATTGCATCAGGTATTCAAGGACTAAAAAGCCATGAAAGTGGCAATATGGCCCTTCAGTAAATAGAAGAAATGTCAAATTCTGGCCCCATGTGTTGCCAGTTGTGTGCCTACTGCCTAGACATTTTATCTATGTCGGTTTACGTCTCAGGAGAATGGCAGAAATGGTAGCACATGCCTCACAGATTAGTTGGGGGGAGTGAATGAGACAAGGCATGTAAAAGGCCTAATTGAAAATAAATTCAGTGTCACTTTCGGCTTACATCACTGTCATTATTCTAAAAAGCAGTTGAGATCACAGAAGGAGAGATGAGGCTGTTGAACAGTTCCAGAGTTTCAGTCTAGTCACCAATACAGGGTCAAGGAAGCTATTTCTCAAGCCAGATAGTAGACTAAAAAAGGCGAGGTTCCTAACACACTAGGGGTGCAGCAGGTTGGCCAAGTAATAAATAGCTGGTGCAGTAAATGTGGGGAAAGTACCATAAATGACCCCCAGGGAGAAAGTTCCCACACTTGTGGACAGCAACGTCCAGGCCCATGCTAAAAGTGTTGTTTGCAATAGTAAACCATACAGAATTCTGAAACGAGAGGACAAGAGGCCATCTCATGGGGAAAAAAATAACCTGTTTGCAGAGGAAAAAACTTGTATGTAGAAGAGCTTGTCTGAAGGTTCAGCCATCACCTGGAGTCAAGTCACAGAATCAGTGCTTGCTAAGGCTATTTTTTTCTCCCAATGATTGCTTATTAGGTTTCTTGTTTTACCCAATTACATATCTACTATTTCTTTCCCCAGATGAGGCCCTAAGAAACATTTATTGTACATAATAATGATATTTTGATATTTACGATCTGTTTATATAGTACTTTGCCATGGAAAGAAGGTCATTGACTTCCTGTCAATATTTACCCCATTAGCACTGACTATCAGCTATTTGCCTTTTCCTAGATTTTAAGAGCAAAAGCTGTCTCCGTCTCTCCCGGTTAGCACATCTATCCCAGAGCACACCACAGCACTTGCCTATGTTAGAACCTTAGTAAGCATCTAAAGATTGTACTAATATATTAACAAATAAATCTTGAAATCTACACCATGATGAACACTACCTACATCCGGCTTAAGATCCTCTTGGCCCCACTTCACTCTTAGGATAGCTGCTATTGGAGTGAGCAGTGCTTTGGTCTCTGATCAGGTTTATGCAGATATCTTCTACCTCCTAAACTGTCTCCATTATCCTTGCAGTGTGGAATGCCCCAGGAACGTGCTTAGTACTCACATTTGTGCTAACATACCAAAGTTTGGAGAAGTTAAGGCAGCATGGAGTAAAACTTCCACCAATGTGGAAAAGGAGCTCCTTCACCCCCTCACCCTACGAAGGAAAAGGATGGTCCTGAAATGAAAGTCATGTGCTCCCTAGGAAGTTCACTGGATTGTCTGCCCCTCCTTACGACTACCTTTCACTCATGGTCTGTGGGACCACACTTGCCAGCAAAATACTCTTATAGAAACCTTTGTCTCAGGTTCTGTTGACAGGGAAGCCTGGCTAGAAATGTAAGGCATTGCTGACCTAAGTATGAGTTGAAATCATTTGTCCCAGTGGAAATTCCAATTATATTGCTATGGCTTTCCTTTGTAATGGATATTTCCCCTACCATTAGAGTAGCATAACTCTTATGTGAGTCTAAAAAAGAAAGCCATAGCTAAGTTATGAAAAGGCAGCTCCTCACTTACCTGAAGAAATAACAGGCAAGTTATTCACTCTCCTCCAAGTTCAGGGATTGAGGGGAAAAAAGAATGAGAAGAGGGAAAGATAGTAACCTCTTAAAACTATCTAGTGATGGGGAACCTGGGTACCTAAGTCGCTTAAGTGTCTGACTCTTGATATCGGCTCAGGTCATGATCTCAGGGTTGTGAGATCAAGTCCTGCATCAGCTCTCTGCTGGGCATCCTGCTTAAGATTAAGATTCTCTGTCTCTCCCTCTGCTCCTCACCTCCCCCCCATCTCTCTCCCTCTCATAAATACACACATACACACATACATACCAGTGTTTGATCTATATAAATGTTGTTTTGTTTTCTTTTTTTTAAGATTTTATTTATTTATTTGAGAGAGAGAGAATGAGAGATAGAGAGCACGAGAGGGAAGAGGGTCAGAGGGAGAAGCGACTCCCCGCTGAGCAGGGAGCCTGATGTGGGACTCGATCCCGGGACTCCAGGATCATGACCTGAGCCGAAGGCAGTTGCTTAACCAACTGAGCCACCCAGGTGCCCTACCAATGTCTTTCAATGGTTAAATAGCTTAAACCACATTAACAGCTAGTTTTAAACATGATCAAATTCTTGTACATCATAAAAACAATTCCTTCGTTTATAAAATCTGTTAGAATTTATTAGCAATTGCATACATATTATTTTCTTCAGTATCAAGAATCTTGTAGAATGGATACCTTTAATCCAGTGACTCTCTAGTGGGGACAATTTTGCTCACCACATCTCCCTGCCTAGGGGACATTTGGCAATGCCTGGACATTTTTGGCTGTCACAAAATTTCATAATAAATGGCACACTATGCCCCACCCCCATTATAAAGATTTATCAGGCCCCAAATTTCAATACCAAGCACCAGAGAACCTGAGTTAATTGCCTAAAGTCATACAACTGGTTATTGTGTGTTTCCAGTCTTAAGAGCGGAAGTCAAATATTTCCACCTATTCCTATGTTACTTGCATAGTAATAGCAGTCCAGCTTTATATGGGTGCTTGGGTACTCGGTCATGTTATAAAAAATTAATATTAAAGGAAAATTTCTCTTTTGACTTGGAAAGGCAAGGAGGCTATATCCAGGACTGTGAGGAAGCTGTGCTCTGCCATTTTGCAAGCATGGATTGCCTTTTGCTCATGGAACTGTCCCAGAGCAAGGACAGGGGTTTCTAGGTGAGAATGAAGGCAGAGGAAGAAAGTGTAGTTACCAAATTAAAACTGAGTTAGATGAAGAGAGAAAGGAAGAGGAGAAATGTCCAGGTAGGTAGGAGAGAAGATTCATGGGGACATTGGTATGAATGAAGAAAGGACAGCCTATAACAATTCTTTGATTCAAGTTAAGCACCTTAGGAGTTTTAAGTGATGCCTGCAGTTTACTGTTTTGGGTGTGTGTGTGTGTGTGTGTGTGTTTAAAGATTTTATTTATTTGAGATTGGGTATGTAAAGAACAGCTTCAGTCATTCTAATCTTAGGTGAATTTAAGACTCACAATGAAAGCTAGTTTAAAAGCAGGGTTTTGACCCACTGCCAGAAATTCTGATTCATTAGCTCTGGGAGAGGGCCTGGAAAACTGCATTTTAGCACCTTCTCATTATTGATTCTGATTCTGAGGGTCAGAATAAGTCAAATGCTAAAGCTGGTCAAACCTGAAACATGGATAGTGTATATCTTGATGCCCCTTCTTTCAGCTAGTAATGTCTATCATAGTGTTCTGAAATTTTGGTGATTCACTGTTTGGTTTTCTGACTTTAATAATCTGAAAGTCCTTTAATGGACACTGCAGAAGACACACAGGTGTATAAAAATTTGTTTTATAATTTTGAGTTAGTTGGAAACAATCTCCTTTTCTGTCAGGAAGCAGACACTTAAAGTCTGCAGGTAAAGAATGTCAGTTTGGGATTTTCTTAGTGCATGTTGTTTTATCCCCTTGAATATCTAAGACTAGCTGGATAGGTATTGTTGGTTGGGATAGGAGGTGGTGGTGAAAATGACCTGGAGGGACTAGGGCAAGCTGTCTAGCTCTTAGCTTCCTTTTTTCCGTGCAGACACTCACTGACATCTTCAAATTTGTTTAGCAGCTGTTGCCACATCATCAAGCTGCCAAACTTTATTGGATTCTCTGGTCTGGCTATAATGCTTTGCCAACTTTCAGACTTTTTATTGTTCTCTTAATCTCCTCCTTACGGAGAGGAGTTGTTCTGTGCATTGAGAACGGGAATTGTTCTGTGCATTCAGCTCTCCTTCATCCCTCAAATTATATCAGCCAGTACATCTTGACAAATTTTCCTCCAGATACTTCTGAAATCCATTTACTTTTTGTAAAAGATTTTATTTATTTATTTGAGAGAGAGAGAGTAAGAGAGAGAAGATAAGTCGGGGGTGGGGGAGGAATGAAGAAGAGGGAGATGCAGACTCCCCACTGAGCAGGGAGCCCATTGCGGGGCCCAATTCCAGGATCCCCCAGGATCATGACCTGAGCAGAAGGCAGACGCTTAACCTACTGAGCCACCCAGGTGCCCCTGAAATCCATTTACTTTTACTACCTTACTTCAGATCCTAATTATTTGTCTGGATCATTATAATAGATTTCTAGTTAATTCTTCTGCCCCTACACATGAAGGTTGAATCCACATATCCAAAAGGCAAAACTTAGATATATAACATTTGTGGAATTGGATCCTAAAATCGAAGTGTTTTTGGCTTAGCCAGCAAGTTTTTTTTATCTCCTTGGCCCCTCCTATACTCTACCTTCTATTTTAAAGTCCCACAGTGTTGGATCACTTAAAGACCCCATATATACCACTTTCTTTCCTGGCTCCATGCATCATCTCATGTTCTTTCCCCTGCCTGGGATGTCCTTTCTCACTTTATTTACCTGGATAAACTAAGCACACAATTTAAGATTCAGCCTATAACTCATCTTCAGTAGGAAGTAATATGATCCTCCTTTCTCAAAATTCTTCTAGAATAGTTTGAGTAACTGTAACATGATATTATTTTGAATGGAAATTTTAGGCCTCATATAATAGATGGTCAGTTATACAACTATAGGGACTATATCATTTTCTCTTTTAACTTCAGTCTTAAATAAAATGCCTGAAAGGCATATAATAGTCACACAATACCTTTTTCTGTTGGCATCGTAGATGCTCAGAACAGATGTTTTGAACTAGTCAGAATTGAGCATGCTTTGATTCTCTAATTTGGTATTAGTTTGTGGCTTTGTGGACTGAGACAGCTGACATGATACTACATTGACTCCTTATCTTCATTGTAAGAGAAAACAAACTTTACCAAGGAAATCCAAAAGAGGCAAGCACATGCCTATTCTTCCTTCCTTGTTCCTGTTCTACTGCATTGGACAGTGTCTCTCCACTGGAACACCCAAAGAGCAGTAATTCCCCAGTTACATTCAAGTACTTCAAGCCTAATTGGATGCCCTTTGAAACTTACTAATTTATCTGTTTGCTTCCTTTTTTCTTCTCTTTTATTTTACAGAGTCCATAATCACCAATGTCCTACTCTTTACTTCCCCAATACCTGAATAACGGCCCTTCCCTTTTTGGCACAGCTATTCCTTTTCCAGAGATCCATAAATATTTAAAAGAAGACAAAATTAAAGTTTCTGAAAGACTCCCCAATTATGCCTTGCTACCAGAAAAGTGGTGAATTCATCTGGGCTTTCACTGTGGCTCCAGTGATTTCAAGTGCTTCTTTAACCTTTTAGCTTAAAAAAAAAAAAAAAACAAACAACTGCCCCTAGTCCATTCCAAGCTCCTTATAAAGGTGAAGTATCCATTAACCCCAAAAAAGGAGAATGACAGAATGGTTAGAGAAATCACATATTTGACCCAGCAGTAGCTGTCTCTCTGGAAAATTGCTGAACAGTATCAGATAATATGGGAATCAAGAATCCATTCCCCAAAACTTAACATGTCCTTTATCTGACATATTTGCTTAAGACACTTGAACAATCTTGTGAAAACTGTACTCAGTGGTTTCCTAAAGTGTTGACTGCTGAAGGAGTCAAAAGCCAATTTCTCCCTGTTCACACCCTCTGTCTTAACATGCCTATTGCTATACCCCAGCTCTGTGTCTCTACCAAGTCTGTCTTGCTTCTGTCTTCTTGGAACACTCCCAACCCCTGTGTCAGAGGTATCAGTTCTGAGTTGTCTAGAGTTACTATTATATCCAGGGTTTTTAAAACATGGTTTATATTAATTTAACTGCCTGAATTAAAAACTGAACTTTGGCCCATGCCTCTACCAAGGGGGAATTGATTTTCTAGTAAGTGATCACTGGAAAACACATTCACTATAAATTCTTGGTTACATTTTATAATCCCTTCATAAGAAGAAAACCAAAACCAAACAAGATTGATTCAACTTGTTAATGAACATAAGCGCTAATAGAAAGGAAAAAAAAAATAGTGGCAGGGACTATGATACATATTTTTTAATAAATTATTGAAAACAAATATTTGTTTAGCCTAATAAAAATAGAAAAGAAAAACAGAGAGAGCACAGGATTTTTGTCAACTGAGAAGTGGTATGACCCTGGCCAAATGACAAATTTCAGTGAGTCTTCATTTACTTGTATATAAAATTTGTGTCCTGAGATTTATGAAGGCTTTTGAAATTTGCTTTTTCATACATAATCTTCATGACCTTTACTCCCTATTTTATGGTCTATTTGAAATGCCTACTTCCTCTTATTCCCACTTCCCATTCAGAAAAATAGTTTTTATTGTTGAAGTTTTAATCAGTCATCAACCCTCCCTAAAGGCTTTTCTAGTCATAATTCTCTTCCTTGATACACCTGTTTTATCCTTCAATGCACATTGTATTATTCTGTCATAGCACTTATTTTGTTGTGATCTTCTATTTGCTTGGAGCTTTATCACTCTAGTCTGTGCACTGGGTCTACTTTTGTACCTTCTTACACCAGTACCTTAGTGCTGATGACAATAGCCAGTGCACAGTTAGCATGCTCTTTGGCTTGAATAAATAGGCATCTTATATTTCTCATGCACCACTACAAATGATCTTGGCCTTCCTTCTTTTCTCAGTGACTAGTTCTGAATAGTCTTCTACCAGCTTGGTTTGCGTGCAACCCAAACCCACTTCACATGTCTCCTCCTTCCCATTCTGGTGCTTCTCTGAATGCCCTTTGCAGGATACTTGTGGACTACATGAGACATTCATACATGAGCAAGCTGGAAAGGGTGAATTAATGACCCTGAGACCACATTTAACCAGTGCCAATGGACACATGTTAAATGCATAGCTCTGAGAGGGAATTCATAGGTTTTCTCAGAATGTTCTGGCAAGTTTGAAAGTACTAGTTACCTACCACTGTGGACATGCTTCTTGGCATTGGTTTTTCCTCTTTCCCTGTTTCACTTCTGTCCCTGCCTTCTGTTTTCTAGGATTATTTCCCAAATAAGGTATCTGTACTCAAGTCCTTTCTTAGGCTTTTCTACGATTGAACCCAAAATACACCAGAGTCCATGAAACAAATATGAATGGTAACCTTGAAATGCTCGAGGAGAGGTGAAATCTATGTAATAATATTACCAGAACTCTGTCCAAGAGAAATAAGATGGAAATACTAAAGATCCGTGTCAGAAAATTTAAAGTTTCCCTGGATATGGTAGATTATACTTCTCCAAAAATTATTTCCAGCCCTGCATGCCCTTCCAAAATCTTGTCACTTCCCTATCAAGAGTTGGGGGGGAGGTCTGTTTCCTCAGCCTTTGAATCTGATTGGACCTTTGTGACTACCTTGATTAACAGGGTATACAGGAAGCCATGCTGGGACAGTGTCGAGGTAGGATTGGAGGAGATGATGCGCTTTCCATCTGTCTCTCTATTGGAGGCTTTTGGAGCTCTGAGTGTCCATGTAATAAATCAAGCCACCCCAAGGCTGGCATGCTGAAGAGATTCTGTAAAGAAACAAAAAGAGATGCTGAAGGAGCCCCAGTTGTTCTAGCTGCCAGGTGCTGCAGTCTTCTAGTGCAGGCTCCTGTCATGCAGGGCCAGAAGCTTTGGAAATAGCTTTAGCCTCAGCAATGTTCTAAACATGAACTCATCAAAGACTCTGAGATGGAATCTCGCAGTTGAGTCATTTCTGAAAACTGAGTCACGGAAACAGCAAGAGAGAATGAATGATTGTGCTTTAAGCCACTAAGTTTGGGGTGATTTCTAAATACAGAATGGATGACTTGAATACTAGGGGACTTGGTTGTTGTTCTACAACCTCCTAATGGTTTTACATCTCTCAGGAATACAGTAAGTTGATGAGAATAATAGTAAATAATTGTTGATAATGTCAAATCAGGGCAAGAGAATGTTCCATTCTGTCTCTCTTAAATATTGTCATATCCTGCCCAAGCAGTCATTGTGGTGAAAATAGATCAGACCATAGAATTATTTTATGTCACATACAACGATAAAACAAAATAAAATGAAGATAAACCTAACTAATCCTACTTACTCAGCTGCTCGATTTTTAAATCATGCAATTTGAGATTTTTTTTTTAGAAGCAGCTGTAATTACATGTTTAACCTTGGTAAACTTGCTATAACCGTTTCCACCTTTAAAAGCATTTGGAAATATTCACATTCTTTATAAGAAAGAGAAATCATGGAAAACTACACTAAAATATTTAGTGTTAAAACACATCAGTGATTTTGTAATCCTCAAGTATAGTAAGAATGCTGAAGTACTATGACAACAAAATCCACAAATTCTTTGTTGAAACTCATCAAGATGTCTATTTCTCCATTTTTTGAATTTCAGCTAGGGATATGACTTGCATCTGCTGATCTAACATTACTAAACATGATTTAGGGAGAATTTGGAAATTGCTTTACATTGAATTCACCCACTCTTGATCCTGGGAACCTTTCAAAGACCATATGAAGAAGCTTTAGTTAGCCTTCTGCAGGATGAGAAACCACATAGAGAAAGGCCCCATCCATCTTAGCCACCCCAGAAGTCCCAGCTGGAGCCCCATATGTTTAAGTGCAGCCATCCTAGACCATTCAGCCTCAGATGAGCTAGCCTAGACTAGAAGAACTGTCCTGTTAATTCACAGAATTTTGAACAAATAATGAATGTTTATTGTGTTAATCCATTAAGTCTGGGGTGGTTTGCTGTGTAAAAAAGCTGACCAATACATACAGAAAGTGTTTTATTATATGAATCACATGAAAATATATGCTTCCTGTTCACCTTGCCAACTGTCTTGTACTGAAGTATAATATTGCCTGGGAAAGTCTGTTTCCTTTTCGATGTTCCTTCCTGGAAATCACTTTCAAGCTGTAATTACAGGCATGATGGCAATGCTTGATTCTCAAGCGAGCCAAGCTGCTGAACCTAAATTCACTTGACCAGCTGGGTCAGTGAAAATAAATGGCTTTCTTTGACCAGACTTGGCTTGGATCCCTTAATAGTATCATTTTATATCCCTGGTTCAAGGACACAATTTTGCTGGGCAGGGGCACATTACTGATAAACATGCCACAAAGAAATACTTGGCTTGTACAGCAGATGCAATTTTTTTTTTTTCCCACGCAAGAGATTCCAAAAAGTTCTTCTTCTAGGTTGGCCTGAAGGTCAAACCTCATTAAAGGTTAAAATATCGGTTTGGCTACATTTGACTGGGAAGAAGACTACTTAAATTCTACTTTTCAGAAGCAGCACATTTGGAGCAGGATACCTTATTCATAATCATCGAGCACTTGTATTTTGAGAGTGAAATTCTTTCTCCCATTCTTAAATTGCTGCAAAGGAAGCCAGGCATATGTTTCATTCCGACTAGTGTACTAGGGAAAACACCTTTCTTTTTATGTATTTTCAGTTTCAATCAATAGGTCTACAGAATAATGTCAAAAATCCATGTACCTTCAAAGTTCTCAGGTGTCACATTTTATCAGACACCCCCTAATAGATAATCTGTGAGCACTGCCTTCACAATCACTATTATATAGCTCACAGGCATGACACAGTTAACTCACACTCCAGGCTGAATAATCTGACAGCTTTTCATTTAAAAAATAATAAAGGGCTCACAAGGTATATTTTCCCACACATGTTTTATTTTGTAGCACTTCCATATTTCCAGTTTGTATTATTCTCTGACAGTTTGCATGTCATATGGTAAGTTTCCTCAGGGAAAGTAAATCAGATTTCTGCCTGGAGTGCAAACTGGCTAATAATAATCATCACCATAAAGGACTCTGTTGTGTTTGGGACCAAAAGTGCTATCTGGTTGTTATGGCAACCAGGATTTGAAAAGGGATGCCTGGTTGTGAGGGGCAGGAGCTAAAATCCCCAAACCAATCCTTCATCCAAGCTTCTCCCAACAGAATAATTTCTAGTTATTCCTAAAATGGATGCAGAGTGACAGATTGTCAGCTCATATGAACTAATCTCACTCACTAAAGGGACCATATTTTCATCATAGAATGAGATGTTTTTTCTTTTCGATGGAGTGATGTTGACAAAGGGAGAGAGGCTAAGTGCACAGCCCTCGTTAAGGCCATATATCAGCAGTGGTTAATTGTATTGAAGACAATGGATGAATCTAGTAGGGCATCACTCCCTCTTTAAAACGTGCTCTTATCTCTTTCTCTGTTCTTCAGGTGGAAATCATGACTCTTTCATCTGGACATCTGTCCATCATAAATAATCATATCATTATCATATCACTGGCATTACTTCACTTACACTCCTCAAGATTTTCAGCCATTTATTTACGTATCAGTCATTCCACTAGACCTTGGTCTACAAGCACAGGGTCTGATTCATCTCCTTTCACCAGATTCTGGAGCACGACACATACCTCATAATTTTTTTTTAATTTGATGCAGTGAGTTGTGTATGCATCTCCTGTGACATGACCATTAATACATTTGATATTCAAGGCACTGATGCACTAGAGTAGTTCCTGTAGTTTAAAGAGATTACAGTACAATTCAGAAAGTACATTACAAGCAGTGAATTGGATTTTGTGTTTGGGAGGAGCTGAATTTGAGGCAAAACTTATACATACATATATGCAATCTTGGTTAAGCTGATTAACCCCTCCAAAACTATTGTCTTCAACAGAGAATGAGAATTAAAAACTTTCTCTATGGGTATTGTTTGAAGATGATAGGGAACAATGTAGTTAGTGCACAATAATGTTGGTTTAATTTTCTAAGGATAAATCCTCAATTTGTTATTTTAGCCCTTTGACTCAATGTGGCAAAGCATAGATGACTTCTCCTTGAGTCCATGATACTCCATCACCTATCTACTGATAAAAAAATGATAATTATTACTGGATTGTTAAATAGTTGGCTCATGTTATTTACAACAGAAAGACAGATATTAAACACAAAACAAAGTCTAGTGGAGATATGTGTTACCCCCTTTCCTTGCTGTTAAAAAGAACAATTTGCCTTTACATCCTAGGTTAGGTTTAAAACATGAAAAAAAAAAGATTTTATTTTAAAATAAATGGTGGAAATTATTGGTAAAGTGAAATAAATGGTGATAAATTTTGGTAAAGTGAAATGAATGCCAATGTCATATGAATCTTAGGTATAAAATAAATGAAGGCATACAAAGAAATCTGAGAACTAGATTAAATGATTCTACCTAGGGGTGCCTGGGTGGCTCAGTCGTTAAGCGGCTGCCTTCGGCTCAGGTCATGATCTCAGGTCCTGGAATCCAGTCCCGCGTCGGGTTCCTTGCTCAGCGGGGAGCCCGCTTCTCCCTCTCCCACTCCCCCTGCTTGTGGTCCCTCTCTTGCTGTGTCTTTCTCTGTCAAATAAATAAATGAAATCTTTAAAATAATTGATTAATTAATTAATTCTACCTAGAAACTCAGATTGATTTGTTCATTGATAAATTAGAAAATATGTCTTCTTCTCTTTTTTCCTTTAATATTTAAATCAATCTTATTTATTCCCTGTATTGTAAATATTTTAAATTTTCTGTATATTAGGATGTTTGACATCTTAAAAAACCTGCCTGAGGAGAGACTACCCTTCTCCTAGGACTAGCCATTCTTAGAGGTAGTAAAAGCCCCAGCCAGGAACATGTATTTGATGTGCAAACTTACCGTGCAAAGCCCTCCTTCCTCCATCTGGTGCATGAGCTCCACAAGGCAGTATCCCCCTGCCTTAATCATCCCCAAACCAGGTACCAGGCAACAACGGACCATCTCTATAGCCCAAAACCCTCCAAAATCATTCAAACTGTCCAGTCCTTAAACTGTTCACCCTGCCGTCCCTTGCCTTCCCTGAAGAAACCCCAGTAAAGGCTCTGGTCTAAAGCTTTTCCTCTTGCTTCTGTCTGCCTCCTAATCATCCAGATACCTTTCCCATCTGGCCCTCTATGGTATGGTGTGCCTCCTATTTCTAGGACCTGTGAATATAATAAACTTTATTTTTTCCTGAGCCTCTTCTGTGTCTCCTTTCTGGCTCTACCTGAATGATCATCCTGTAAAAGAATACAGAACATTCTCCTCTGAAAACACTCTGCTGACTTCCCATCAACTCTAAGATTAACAACTTAACCCAAGACTTACACTTACTCACCTTTGCCATAGCATCTTCCAACCTACTTTAATTCATTATTATATTTCTGCCCCCAAACTTTAGTCCCTCTGCTTAGGATACAAAAAGCCACTTCTGTCTTCCTGGGGGAAAAAAAATATGGTCAAATTTAAAAAACATTTAAAAAGAAAAAAAAAAAGAAACTATTCAATCTTTTTTAGAATCAATTCATCTGCCATCTCTCTGGGTCTTTCATCTGTTTAACACCTCCCCACCCGTCTTCCTACCTACGTGGAGAATTCATACCCTTCCCAAGCTGCACCTGTTCAGAATTCTGGACCATAGTAATTAATTTATTATAATATTTTGATATATCTAAATCCCTTATTATACACTAAGCTTCTCCAGGGCAGAAACACCAGTGTTAGCATAGTTCTCTGTGCTACATGGAAATTACTGAATATATTTTAAATTAATTTGTATTCAGTTATTTTATCATAGTGAAACTGTAAGCTACATAAAATTTGGGAATCGTACTAAAAATATCACCAACAAAATGCTTCATCTCACAGTTATTTTACCTGTAAAATATTGCCTTCAGTCATTATATATTTGTTTCACAATTTTGCATAATTAGAAATTTTGCATGCATACTATTTTTTATTTACTATTATAAATCAAACATTTCTCATGTTTGTACATTCTTCACAATTTGTTTTCAGTGCTTCTTTTCCCATGTGATTAAAATGAATATAATTTAATTCATACTTTTCTTATTTTGAAATATATTTAGTGGATACTTCCTCACACAAACTTAGTTTCTTTTTTGAATAACTATCCTAAGGAAGTCATAAGAAGTCAAAGAAGCAATATTACTAGTCTAATGGATCTGCATATTTTTACATGTCAAAATATACATTGCCAGTTTTTCCTGAAGAAATTAAACCAGTTTACACAGACACGATGAAGAAACATGGACTTCTTTCTCCCCATCCGTGCTTACATTGGATGACATGACTGGTTTTTTTCCTAATATGATAGCAATATAAATCCTGTTTAATTTTACTAAGTACTAATATGTTTCATTCCCTTGAAATCCACAAACATGCACTGAGTACCCACAATATATTACATGGTAAGGCACTGTGGTAGGCATTGAGAAAGCAGAGAAGAATGTAACATTACTTCTGCTCTCCGAACTCTAATTTCAGTGATCCAGATAGAGCTCCAAAAAAATTTTAATCCGATACAAAGATGCTCTGAGAGAAGCAGGCAGTAATAGGAGAGTAGTGAAGACAGGTTGCACAAAGACATGCCTGGAGCTATTGGAAAAGTTGATTACTGAATGTAATCTTTATTTAAATGGTCTGTTCAGGCCTTTTATGGTTTCCTGTATCAAATATTTATATTTTAGGACACAGCACCTCCCTTCCCCTTCCTCCTTTGTCTCATCTACTTTTGTGCACCTGTTTTAGGCAAAGCATGCTGTTTTTCCCTCACTTCCACTAAATGTAGTAACTCATCTGTCAGCTCCCTAACTTTGCCACTCAAGCATTTCAAAGTGCCTACCTTTTCTAACAGCCCCCAACCCACCTACCCTCCCCCAAAGCCATCTCATGCCTTAGACAAAATAAATGAATTTTTCTTCACTGGTGTGTGTGTATGTGTGTGTTATAGTTAGATTTTAGAAATCATTTCCTGAAATGAGGGTTGGTGGTAAATCACATTATTATTAGCTACCACTTATAACCATTTAATATATTATCCATTCCACTGTATAAAATCTAGACAGCCACTATAGTGTCCACACACAGCTTTTTAGGGGACATGGATTTTTTTTTTTAGGCCATTAACTGTTATTCTGAGCAGATCATCAGGCTGGGTGGACCACTTACTAGGACAAAATTAGAAATCCCAAAGTCAGATGTTCCAAATATGAACTACCTAGCACAAAGTTGTTCTGGACCCAATTTTGCACGCATTTTTTAAGTTAAATCCAATGTCTGCCTCCCTTTTAAAATTATTCAATGCATTCTAGCAACCCAAGTTGTTTTCAGAATGCATGGAGCCCAACTGCCCAAGAGGGAAACATTAATCACCAGCATCCATATGCTTAGCTATGTTTTCTCCGCCAATTTAAACATTTTAGCAACAAAATTCTAGCAGTCCAGGCATTTCAATAAAGTAGTGTTCTTAGTAATTCAGGTTGCAGAGGAAAAAGGAATCAGCATGTTCTAATAAGCCCTATAGAAACATACTTCTTCTAGTGTAACTCCCCATGCTGTTTCTTTTGGCTTAAGCAAGCTCTAATAACACCTTCCCATCTCTTGATGCTTGCTGAAGGGCCACTTCACATGGTTCTTCAGACATGCCAACGGCTAGTGCCTTCAAGACACAAGTGCATCCCACCCCATTTGAAAACATATTGCCGGGTTGCCACACCTGCAATGGCTTGCAGGAGTGGGGAATTATTCACTCACAGCTGCATCTTGAAATTAAAGTCCGTTTCATTTACTTGACCCTGGAGCCTTGTCCAGACAAGCTCACTTGAGCTTTACCCAGATGGTGGCCATTTACTTCTGCCTCATTCATTACTGTTCCCTTAAATCATGGCCCTGAGCCAGCTGGCATGCTGACATAGCTTTTTAATGGGAAGATTGCACATCTTCATCCCTAATTTCGTAAATACAAAGAGTGGCCACAAAAACTGCAACAATATCCATGTTGCCTTGTTTTCTCTACATGTGAGCCTGCATTGTATATCTCCAATGCTTATTTAATCAACCAAGTCAGCTGTGTTAATAGGGAGAAATGGCATCTGTGGACAATAACAAAAAAATATACAGGTTTAGTTATTATATTAAATGGCTTTTGAAATAATAGGGCTGCATAACAGACCACCCCCCACTCAGTGCCCTATAAAAACACACATTTCAATTATACTCATGAATCAGCAGGTCAGTAATGTATTCGCTTTTCTAGGATGCACTTAGTGGAGTAGTACTACTTTAGACTACAGGATGGGTTTAGGTCTATTCCATGTGTATTCATTCTTGGGCCACGTTGAAGGGGCAGTGGTTTCCCAGTACATTCTCCTCTTATTTCGGATCACTGGGCCAATGCCACGCCAAACTATATAAATATATTTATAGCCTGTGGTGGAGTCAAGTTCACGGTCAAAGCAAGTTGCTTTCATATATGTGAAATTAATGAGCCAGGGTAGTAAACTCTGTTCACTATAGAAGAAAGGGAGTAAATACTTGCTGAACAATAACCCAGCCATCATAGGTTTATACAAATTAAAAGCGATATTGAAAAAAATATTTACAACACTGAATTCTTAATACTTTCATTATTTATAGATGATTGTAGACTTTTATTTTGTAAGATTGGGAAAAAATCCATCATGCCTGTAATAGACTGGCCCTCAGCAATATTTTGGGTTCTTTGCTTTCTGAATATCTAGAAGAGCATTGGGATACCTTTACAGTATAATTTTCCTCCTGCAGAAATTTGCCAGTTTTGATACAGTGAAGCCCTCGAAGTATGAAGACTCATAGAATTAAACTCAAAACGGAATGATTTGAATTTCACCAAATCAGTCATTATCTACTGTATGTACCAAGAGCAAACTCATCTACTGTAGCTTACTGTGTCTATGCAAATCCCAGATCAACTTAAAATATGGTCCCATAGGATGTAACTGCTTGTTATGACATAATGTTTTAAGAGAGGTGATCACCATCTAATTTGGTTTCAGAGCCTTGTTGTCATGATTTGATGTGTAGTCTCAGCAAGAGCAAAACATGAAAATCATTTATCTTGTTTCACAATGAGAAATTTGAGTCTCAGGAAAGGCATTTGACTTACTTAGAGTCACAAGGGTAGTTGTTATTCTGTGTCCCTTTGCCTTCACTCCAAGAATTTCAACATGATGACTTGTCATAGGGAGAAAAATAATATTTTCAATATTCATATTAGAGCAAAGAATACTGCAACTCTGTATTCTTACTTCAGATATTCTCTCCAACCTTTTATCTAAATCTGTGCTGTTATTTCCCACCCTGAATATCTCTATCTTTAAAAGTGGATGAGGACTTCTATTTCTAGGCAGGATATATTCATTTGTGGCAGAGCATCCCTGCCTTTGCACAGCTAGAAAATGCTGGGTATATTACCAAAAAAAAAAAAAAAATCCATACTTTTAAGGCATCAAAAAACTGGATGCTATAAGGCTTCCATAAAAAAAAAAAAACTCCAGTAAAGCAAGAAATTCTTTGAGTCCAAGGTTATCATCTGTTCCCCTCCTGACTCTGAGGGTATGTACCTACACCTTCCTTTTCCCAGGCCAGCGTGCTGTCAGAAGAGAAACCAGCAATTCTACCAGTTATGGAGACTAAAACACACACTGGAAATTCAGGGTTTGAAGCACATAGTCAGCCTTCCCCACAACATATTTACTGGGTTCTGGGATAGCCCAGGAAGTTTGGGAGGGAGGTAACCTGAATGCATCTAAAAGGTAGAGTGAAACCATGAGCTTTCTTTTAATGCTTAGGAAATAAAGACCTACCCTGGGAGAAGACCTTCTCTCCAACACACTACCAGTCTCCTCTCAAGACAGTTGCTAGAAACTGCGGCTGTATAAACATGAGGTCAGAGAGCCAGCTGGATCTTTGTCTTCTCTTAAGGGCTAAGGAGATAGGCACTCAATTAGAAGCCCAGGAGGGCTATGAAAAGGGCAGGCTGATGGCTACTGAAACTTGAAGCAGCTTGCAAAACTCTTATGAAAGAGGTACCCTGTTTATACCCAGAGGAAAGGAGCATCCTTATCTTGAAGAGAAAGGGATACAGAAAGGAATCTGAATGAGCAGACCTTACTAAGTTCCCCCTAGTTTATTTATTCCACTTATCTTACACACTTGGCCATATCATATCTTTCTATAACTTTCCACTCTTTATCAAATCTAGCATAAATACACTGGAGTTTTAACTATTTCTTTCGGTCTTCATTTCCTTATAAGACTCCCATGTTATGTACCACTTATATAAAATAAATTTGTTTGCTTTTCTTTTGTGAATCTGTCTTTTGTTATAGAGATCCTGGTAGAGGGGTTAGAAGGGAAGAGGAAAACATATTTTTCCTTCTCTGCAGTATAAAATAGTAACTCATTTTTGTTTTCTATCACCTTAAACAACGTCTTTAACTCCAAGATGGCACTTTAAACATCGCTTCCTTCAGTGAGTCTTTTCAGACAACCTTGTCCTGTGTCAGACAATTAGTTCTGTGTTCTTCCGGCCTCCTAAACCTTCTCCATTATTGTCGTTTCTTTTATGTTATACTGTAGTGTATATTTTAGTTTATAGTATAAAGTAGAGTCATTTTATTCAAGTTGGAAACATGTAACAATGAAATAGAACGATGTACCATCATAACAGAGATACACTCTACTAAGGAACATTTGAAATAATACAAATTACATTGTTTTATTTATAATTGATGAAGAATCTAAGGCTATAATTATAAGCCGACTAAATGATTGTAAACTGTTTGTGCTGTTCCCTACACTGTGGCATTTCTTAAGGTGCTAACTTGATAAACTTACCATACTTGTTCAGTATTGTTTGAATTTTGCTCAGTACATTTATCCAAACTTCGCACAGTGATTTTGGTGCTTCTTCAACTCTTAATATTATTCCTCATAACATTTTATTCTCTATAATGTTTTCACCAAATAGAGGAGCCATTGTACTTGTTGAAAAATGGGCTGAAATAGCAATAAGTTAAGAAAGGAAGTTAGATATGATACTGTGAAATACCAAACAAATGATAAATAATGTACCCCACTGTTAATTGAGAATCCACCATTGGAAATCGTTTAACATAATGCAAGAAAATTAAAAAAAAGATGATTAACACGAAATAGATTATAGTTATTGCAAAATTACTTCCTCAACCAGGCAAGATTTGAATTGTATTTACAACTTCATGAATATATCCTTTGCATAAAATCTTTGTATTTGCTATTATTTATGTGTATATACTTTAAAATAGGTTGTCATCTTTGATGACAATAATCACACATGTTTATTTCTTTATTGGATGTTAGTTACCACTAATGGTATATGACACTCCCCCAAATTTTTGAGTAAATGAGTAAAGCTGATTTTTTTCCCAACTGTGATTTAGCCATGTTTATTTCACATTTATACATTCTCTGTGTTTTTCTGCCTACCCCCATTTCTTTTTTTTGTCCCATTGGCAACTTTGGGATTCTGTTTGTTTTGTATTCTTTTTATAAACATTTTTATCTATTTATTTATTTTAATTTTATTATGTTATGTTAGTCACCATACAGTATATCATTAGTTTTTGATGTGGTGACCCACGATCCATTGTTTTCGTATAACACCCAGTGCTCCATGCTGTATGTGCCCTCCTTAATACCCATCAACGGGCTAACCAACCCTCCTCCCCCCTCCCCTCTAAAATCCTGTTTCTCAGAGTCCATAGTCTCTCATAGTTCATCTCTCCCTCTGATTTCCGCCCCCTTCATTTTTCCCTTCCTTCTCCTAATGTCCTCCACGCTATTCCTGATGTTCCACAAATACGTGAAACCATATGATAATTGACTTTCTCTGCTTGACTTACTTCACTTAGCATAATCTCCTCCAGTCCCATCCATGTTGATGTAAAGTTGGGTATTCATCCTTTCTTATGGCTGAGTAATATTCCATTGTCTATATGGACCACATCTTCTTTATCCATTCATCTGCTGAAGGGCATCTCAGCTCTTTCCACAGTTTGGCTATTGCAGACATTTCTCCTATGAACATTGGGGTGCATATGGCCCTTCTTTTCACTACATCTGTGTCTTTGGGGTAAATACCCAGGAGTGCAATTGCTGGGTCATAGGGTAGCTCTATTTTTAAATTTTTGAGGCACCTCCACACTGTTTTCCAAAGTGGCTGTACCAACTTGCATTCCCACCAACAGTGTAAGAGGGTTCCCCTTTCTCCACAACCTCTCCAACGTTTGTTGTTTCTTTCCCTGTCCATTTTTGCCATTCTAACTGGTGTAAGGTGGTATCTCAATGTGGTTTTGATTTGAATTTCCCTGTTGGCTAATGATGATGAACATTTTTTGATGTGTCTGTTAGCCATTTGTATGTCTTCTTCAGAGAAGTGTCTTTTCATATCTTCTGCCCATTTTCTGACTTGATTATTTGTTTTTGGGGTGTTGAGTTTGAGAAGTTCTTTATAGATCTTGGATACCAGCCCTTTATCTGTAGTGTCATTTGCAAATATCTTCTCCCATTCTGCGGGTTGCCTCTTTGTTTTGTTGACTGTTTCCTTTGCCGTGCAGAAACTTTTTATCTTGATGAAGTCAAGTTCATTTTTGCTTTCATCTCACTAGCTTTTGGAGATGTATCTTGAAAGAAGTTGCTGTGGCCGATGTCAAAGAGGTTACTGCCTATGTTCTCCTCTAGGATTTTGATGGATTCCTGTCTCACATTGAGGTCTTCCATCCATTTTCAGTTTATCTTTGTGTACGGTGTTAGAGAATGGTCGAGTTTCATTCTTCTGCATGTGGCTGTCCAATTTTCCCAGCACCATTTATTGAAGAGACCATCTTTTTTCCATTGCATGATTTTTCCTGCTTTGTCAAAGATTATTTGACCATAGAGTAGAGGGTCCATATCTGGGTTCTCTATTCTGTTCCATTGGTCTATATGTCTATTTTTGTGCCAGGACCATGCTGTCTTGGTGATAACGGTTTGTAATACAGCTTGAAATCAGGCAGTGTGATGCCCCCAGATTTGTTTTTCTTTTTCAACATTTCCTTGGCGATTCGGGGTCTTTTCTGATTCCATATAAATTTTAGGATTGTTTGTTCCAGCACTTTGAAAAATGTCATTGGAATTTTGATCGGGATGGCATTGAAGGTATAGATTGCTCTTGGTAGCATAAACATTTTAACAATGTTTATTATTCTGATCCATGAATATGGAATATTTTTCCATCTTTTTGTGTCTTCTTCAATTTCATGAGTGTTCTGTAGTTCCTAGAGTATAGATCCTTTACCTCTTTGGTTGGGTTTATTCCGAGGTATCTTATGTTTTTTGGTGCTATTGTAAATGGAATCGTTTCTCTAATTTCTCTTTCTGCAGTTGCATTGTTAGTGTGTAAGAAAGCAACTGATTTCTGTGCATTGATTTTGTATCCTGCCACATTACTGAATTGCTGTATGAGTTCTAGTAATTTGGGGGTGGAGTCTTTTGGGTTTTCCCCATAAAGTATCATGTCATCTGCGAAAAGAGAGAGTTTGACTTCTTTGCCAATTTGAATACCTTTTATTTCTTTTTGTTGTCTAATTGCTGTTGCTAGGACTTCTAGTACTATGTTGAACAATAGTGGAGAGTGGGCATCCTTGACATGTTCCTGATCTTAAGGGAAAGGCTCTCAGCTGTTCCCCATTGAGGATGATATTCGCTGTGGGTTTTTTTCATAGATGGATTTTATGAACTTGAGGAATGTTCCCTCCATCCCTATACTCTGAAGCGTTTTAATCAGGAAAGGATGTTGTATTTTGTCAAACGCTTTTTCTGCATCAATTGAGAGGACCATATGGTTCTTTTCCCTCCTCTTATTAATGTGTTCTATCACATTGATTGCTTTGTGAATGTTGAAGCACCCTTGCATCCCGGGGATAAATCCCACTTGGTCATGGTGGATGATCCTTTTAATGTATTGTTGGATCCTATTAGCTAGGATTTTGTTGAGGATTTTGGAGTCCATATTCATCAGGGATATCGGTCTGAAATTCTCCTTTTTGATGGGGTCTTTGCCTGGTTTGGGGATTAAGGTAATGTTGGCCTCACAGAATGAGTTTGGAAGTTTTCCTTCTGTTTCTATTTTTTGAAACAGCTTCAGTACAATAGGTATTATTTCTTCTTTAAATGTTTGGTAGAATTCCCCAGGGAATCCATCAGGCCCTGGACTCTTGTTTTTTGGGAGGTTTTTGATCATTGCTTCAATCTCGTTACTGGTTATTGGCCTATTCAGGTTGTCAATTTCTTCCTGTTTCAGTCTTGGGGGCCTATAGGTTTCCAGGAAGGCCTCCATTTCATCCAGATTGCTCAGTTTATTGGCATATAGTTGTTGATAATAATTTCTAATAATTGTTTCTATTTCCTTGGTGTTAGTTCTGATCTCTCCCCTTTCATTCATAATTTTATTAATTTGGGTCCTTTCTCTTTTCTTTTGGATAAGTCTGGCCAGTGGTTTATTGATCTTAATTCTTTCAAAGAACCAACTTCTAGTTTCATTGATCTGATCTACTGTGTTTCTGGTTTCTAATTCATTGATCTCTGCTCTAATTTTAATTATTTCTCCTCTAATGTGTGGCTTAGGCATCGTTTGTTGCTTTTTCTCTAGTTCTTTAAGGTGTAGAGTTAGTTGGTGAATTCGGGATTTTTCTATTTTTTTGAGTGAGGCTTGGATGGCTATGTATTTCCCCCTTAGGGACCGCCTTTGCAGGATCCCATAGGTTCTGGACCGATGTGTTTTCGTTCTCATTGATTTCCATGAATTGTTTAAGTTCTTCTTTGATTTCCTGGTGGACCAAAACATTCTTGAGCAGAGTGGTCTTTAGCTTCCAAGTGTTTGAATTTCTGCCAAATTTTTTCTTGTGATTGAGTTCCAGTTTTAAAGCATTGTGGTCTGAGAATATGCAGGAAATAATCTCAGTCTTTTGGTATCGGTTGAGACCTGATTTGTGGCCCAGTATGTGGTCTATTCTGGAGAAAGTTCCATGTGCGCTCGAGAAGAATGAGTATTCTGTTGTTTTAGGGTGGAATGTTCTGTATATATCTATGAGGTCCATCTGGTCCAGTGTATCATTCAAAGCTCTCGTTTCCTTGTTGATTTTCTGCTTAGGTGATCTGTCCATTGCTGAGAGTGGAGTATTGAGGTCTCCTACAATTAACGTATTGTTATCAATATGACTCTTTATTTTAGTTAACAGTTGGCTTATGTAGATGGCTGCTCCCATGTTGGGGGCATAGATATTTACAATTGTTAGATCTTCTTGTTAGATAGACCCTTTAAGAATGATATAGTGTCCTTCTGTGTCTCTAATTATAGACTTTAGTTTAAAACCTAATTTGTCTGATATAAGAATTGCTTCCCAGCTTTCTTTTGAGGTCCACTGGCATGGAAGATGGATCTCCATCCCTTTACTTTCAGTCTGGATGTATCTTTGTTTCAAAATGAGTCTCTTGTAGACAGCATATGGATGGGTCCTGTCTTTTTATCCAATCTGCAACCCTGTGCCGTTTTATGGGAGCATTTAGGCCATTCACGTTGAGAGTGATTATTGAAAGATATGAATTAATTGTCATCATGTTGCCTGTGAAGACGTTCTTTTTATAGATTGTCCCTGTAAATTTCTGTTGTGTATCACTCTTGGGGTCTTTCTCCTTTTATAGAACCCCCCTTATTATTTCTTGCAGGGCCGGCTTAGTGGTCACATATTCTTTCAGTTTCTGCGGGTTGTGAAAGTTCTGCATCTCTCCATCCATTCTGAATGACAGCCTTGCCATATAAAGTATTCTTGGCTGCATGTTCTTCTCATTTAGTACCCTGAATATGTCTTGCCAGGCCCTTCTGGCTTGCCAGGTCTCTGTGGATAGGTCTGCTATTATTCTGATGTTCCTCCCTCTGTACACAAGGAATCTCTTCCCCTTAACTGCCCTTAAGATGGTTTCCTTGGTTCTAATATTTGCACGTTTTACTATTACATGCCGTGGTGTTGGCCTGTTTTCCTTGATCTTGGGAGGGGTCCTCTCTGCCTCTAGGACATGAATGTTTGTTTCATTCCCCAGATTAGGGAAGTTCTCAGCTACAATTTGCTCGAATACATATTATAGTCCTCTCTCTCTCTCCACTCCCTCCGGGATTCCAATTATTCTGACATTGGAACACTTCATGGTGTCACTTATTTTTCTGATTCTATTTTCATGGATTCTGAGTTGTTTTTCCCTGGCTTCCTCTTTTCTCTTTTTATCTATTATATTGTCTTCCAGGTCGCTTATTTGTTCTTCTGCCTCACTTACCCCAGCTGTTAGATTATCTAGATTGGATTGGATCTCATTGATAGCATTTTTAAGTTCTGCCAATTCAGTTTTCATTTCTGCCCTTAGAGACTCTATGTTGCCATTAATTGATTTCTCCATTCTAGCTATTGTCTTCACAATTGCTGACCTGAATTCCATCTCTGACATCTTGGTTATATCTGCATCCATTTGTAAATCTGCAGCATAAGTCATAATCTCTGAGTCTTTCCTATTTTGGGGGTTCCTCCTCCTGGCCATTCTGTTGATGGGTGGTTGAGGGAATGTATAGAGTCCAAATGATTGACCAGAACCCAAGCAAGATGCACCTGTTTTCTAGGGACCTTAGGGTTGCTGGCCTCTTGTTTTCCCAGCCTGTCTTATGGGGGAGGGTACTGCCGCACTGTTACTCAGACAACCTTGTTTGAGCGGAGTTGCCCTGCCCCCCTGTGGTGGGGGATGGGCTCTGTGGGAATCAGTTTTGGGGGCTTTTGTTCTCTGGCAGCTTTCCCTGGCGGCTTTCCACATCTCTTCTGCAAGTCAGAGCAGAAGAGACCATTTCCAACCCTCTGCCTCAGAGCAGAGAGACCGCAGTCTGTTCTTCAGTGAGCTCTCCAGGCCACAGTGTCTCCATTTCTGTCTGTGCTGCTCTAAACTGCAGCGCCCTGGGTTGTGCACCCCTCCCCAGCGCCCCCAGTCCTGCCTCCAGGTCAGGGCACGTCTCTGCCCTTTGTGCTTTTAAAACCGCCAGCTGCTCCCAGTTCGCCCACACGCGGGACCCCGCCATCGGGGTTTCTGCCCCGGGGGCTGCCCTAAAGTCCTTTCCCCACCAGTACTGGTCTGCGAGCCTGTGCCCGGTCCTCAGCGAGCGAGGCTGTCGCGCACCGGCGGTGTATGATTCCCCCCGGCCAGGCTCTCTCCCGCTGCCGTTTATCCTCCAATATTTGACCGCGGAATCACGGCTTACCACTTCTTACTTCGAAACCAACAGCCTGAGATACTCTGTTTGTAGAGATCCAGATCTTCTTACATCTCAGGCTGGTTTTGTGGGTGCTCAGAGTGGTCTGGTAGATATCCAGCTCAATTCCGGGGACCGGTTGAAATAGGTTCCCCTACTCCTTCGCCATCTTTCCTTCCCCCTCTATAAACATTTTTATATCCTTAGGGCATTTTCTTTCAGTTTGTTAAAAATACCTGTTTTCATTGTCAGTGTGAAGGAAGACCCCTTGTCTTTGAGATTCTATCAGTTAACACAGATGGCAAAACCACAGTCCTCCTTTCTTACATTCTGTGGCCCTCCATATGCCTCTGGGACATTCACTCAAGAACAAAAATGATCATGGGTCATAGGTAGGGCCTGGGGAATGGGAGAATTTAAAACAAGCAAACTGAAGTACCTACTATGTTTGGTCATTTAAACACAATATTTAATAACACTATCACAACAAATCTTTGGATTGTAACTTCCATCTTACTAATGAAGAAACTGAGGCTCAGAAAATTTATTTCCCAAGGCCAAACAGTTAATAAGCAGCATAGCAACTATTCAGATTCACATCTGCCTGAATTCCCACTATTCCACAATAACTTTGAAATGGATTTTCACTGAGGGAAGCACAGCACATATTTAAAGATTAAAAAAAAAATCTTAGCTCCTATGGGTCCGACTAAGTAGCTTCAAAATTATTAGAATAAAATGGTTTAGAGAGAGCCCTTTTTCTACATTCCATTTATCCTTAATGAAAGCCCCATATTGGACTCCCAGAGAGTTCTTGTTAAGTCCTTGAATTTATATGGTTGTGTTATCTGCAGAAAACCCATGTGGAGCTGACCACAATATGCTTGGTATCTAGACTTAAACAACCCTGAAGTATGTCTAATCAATAAATGAACCTCTTTTACATTTTCACATGGAAAAACATGCTGGACTTTGATAGAAATTCTTGAGGAGGGTAAGTCAGTGTATAGGGATCTTTATAATTTTAAACAAATATATTGTTTATACATTATTGGGAACTATATTGAGAGAATTTAATAGATATTACAATCAGGATTTATTTAAAACCTAAATCTTGCAGGGTATTTTATTTTAGCTTGCTATTATATATGGAAAATGAAATAAGCCCTGCTTTGTTTAACAAACATCAGCTATTCTCTTTATCATTTTCTAACAACCATTCAACTGTAAATAATGGAAATTATTACATGATGATTTCACCAAACTGCCTGTCAGAGGCTGTAATTGTTGTTATAATTTAGATGGTAAGTATATGTTGTTCTGCAACCACAGATACTAATTCATATCAACATCTGGAACCTTAGATTCATTTATACACAGTCACCATTCTAAATGAAAAATCAGGAGGTCTGGGCAACCTCTGCTTCCCATATATAAAGGAAAAGATCAGTGGGAGGAAGGAAGTGGGCAGAAGAGAAGTTTATTGAGCACCTATTTTTGCTAAGGAATATATACTTGTCGCTTTCCATAATATTTTATTCTTAAAGTGAACATTATGAGGCAAGACTTTGTATCATCCATATTGAAATGCAAGAATGAACAAATATATGTGCAAACCACAGTCTGAGTTCCAACAACAGACTTTTGGGCTAGAACTTTTTTTTTTTTTTTTTTTTTTTTTTTTTTTTTTTTAAGCGGGGGAAGGACTGGAGGAAGAAGAAGAGAGAGAATCTTAGGCTCCGCGCTCAATGCAGAGCCCAATCCCGGCTCGATCTCACATTCACGACCCTGAGAGTTGGATGCCCTTTGGGCTAGAACTTTTTAAACATGTTACATTACTCCAGCCACTTTTAGTTGCCCACAAGACTAGAACCACGAGACTAGAAGCAAATACCAAATGGAAGGAAATATTCCTTTTCATGGTATTGAGACCTGCTCATTTAAGATTTTAGAAAGGCGAAACAAGTATCTCCAAAGCATATTGTGATTAAGTCCTGCTCTTTTATCTCACCTAAGTTCACCTTTGAAAATTGTCATTACCTGAAACTACTTCACCTTCAAAATTTCTAATTCAAGCCCTGTGTTTTCTAGTCATAACTTCCTTCTTTCAAGTTTGTCTTTTGCTGCCCTGCTCTTCAGTGTTACAGAGTATCAGATTCCACCCAGAGTTCATGAAACAGAATCTGCATTTTAGCAAAATCCTCAGGTAATTTGTATGCATATTACATTTGAGAAGCACTGTTTAGTGTTTTTATGTGACCAGCTTTCACCTCATTGAGACCTTCATGAGACTGTCACTTAGTGAATGATTCAATCTATTTTCTCCCATTCCAGTACCATTCTATTTACTTGCCTGGCTCTTTCTCATCCAGCTTGAAGGCTAGGACCCATTTTTATTAAAAAATGAACAAACAAAACAACAACAAACTTGGCTCAACCCTAACCAAGTAAACCAAAACATCTGAAGGTAGGACTTAGGTACCAGCGTTTAAAAAAAAAATTTTGATCAGAAAATTTTAATTTGTATACACAGTTGAGAACCAAAAGTCACCTTCCCTTCTTTTTTGATTGTACACTTCTGTCTATCCAGCAAATCTAATTTTGTACCAATCCAATTAGCCTTTGTCTCTATTTAATATTTACATATTAACAAAGCTGAGCTGATAGGACAGCAGGTAGCTGTATTTTGATTAACTTTTTTCTTTACATCCTAAATTCTCTATAACTAACATATATGACTTTATAATTAAAAAATAAATAATTTACTGGTTATCCTAGGCCATAGTTTTATGAATGGTTTTGTCCATCTTACTATTTTCTCTGTCTCCCATAATGAATGGATATTACTTTATCATAAGGAAAATAAGCCTTTAAAATCATAATTCAGAAGATTTTGAAGTACTTTTTAGAGACCATTTTGTTAATTTTAAACAATGCATAATTATATATTTGGTGACCTCAGTCATTTAAAAAAAAATCCCAAAGTGAATGAACTGAGAGGAAATGCCCCAAATGCTAAATAATGATATTAATAGATAATAATCTTTTTTAACTATATTAGTTTCTATTGATGAGTAACAAGTTGCCACAAACCTGTCAACTTAAAACAACACTCATTAATTATCTCAGTGTCTATAGGTCTAGAGTCCTATTTACCTTGGTCGTCTGGCTCAGGGTCTCACAAGACAGGTTTATTTCTGGAGTTTAGGGTCCTTGCCCACGCTCACGGGTTATTGGCAGAATTCAGTTCTGCTGTATGTCATAGGTCCTTATTTGCTTGCTGGCTGTGGTCGAGGACCAGTCTCAGCTCCAAGAAGCCTCTCCAGGTTCCTTACCACATGACTTTCTTCCAGGTGCCTCAGTACAGTCTCACTCAGTCAGGAAGCTCTGCAGGAAAGGTCCAGTCCTGCTGTTATGGGCTTTCACCTAATTAAGTCAGGTGCACACAGGATAATCTGCCTTTCCATGAACTCAAAATCAACTGATTTGGGATCTTAATTATATCTGTGAGATCTCTTCACCTTGGGATAGGCATTCAACTAATCATAAGATCTATACCCCATCATATGCATAGACCCTGACTGCATTTAAGGGGTGGGAATTATACAGCCTATGTATACAAGGACGCATGAATCTTGGGGCCATCTTAGAATTTTTTTTTTAAGATTTTATTTTATTTGACACAGAGGGAGAGACAGCAAGAGAGGGAACACAAGCAGGAGGACTGGGAGAGGGAGAAGCAGGCTTCCCACTGAGCAGGGAGCCCGTTGTGGGATCATGACCTGAGCCGGAGGCAGATGCTTAATGACTGAGCCACCCAGGCGCCCTCCCCATCTTAAAATCCTGACGACCCCAGTAACTTTTGGTGTTCCTACATTTCTACCATTAACTCTATAAAATTTCAAAAATTAAAATTTAATATTTAGCAGTCTGTTTACAGACATGAAAGCTTTGGTGACATTTATCTATATCTTTACATAGATAGATAGATATACAAATAGACACATATATAGATGTACAGATATATATACAGAATCTTATTTGTCAATTATAATTTAAATATAACTAGATAAAATATATATTTAATCAATATTAATTAGAAATGTGGTCAAAGCTGCAGGTCATTTGTGTAAAACTCTTTATGTATATTTGTATGTAAGTATGCTTTTTGCATGGGTTTACTTAAAGTATTAGTGCAAGTTCTGCAGCAGGGTCCACATAGGTACTACATGCACTTCCACTGTCATAGCAACAGCCCCGAGGAGCTATTACCGCCTCCTTGCAAGTACTAGCGGTGTTACGACATCAATGAAGTGGCTCATATACTTCCATTGACAGAGTAACAACCCCACAGAAGTCATTACTGAGTCAGTGCAGGTGCTTCAACTGTTATGGGGTCAATGGAAATGCTATTTTAATGTCGGTGGAATGGCCCCACACACGTTCTATTGCCATCATAAAAACAAAGGAAATAAAACACAAAAAAGCAGATTGTTGTCTGATAAGGAATCTAAATTAAACCCTCCAAAGCTGAGCAGGGCTCACCAGTGACTCACAGTTTGTGATTTGCTATTTTTCACTCCATTCTCTCAGAATGTGGTAAACACAGCAGTTTCCAGTCAGAAAGTCCCAAATGCAGCTACTTCAAAACAATTGTAAGGCTTAAGAGGCAGTCCTAGGAATTAAGTAAGTCCCACTCTGACCAACTAACACATCTGTTATTGTCACAGCCCCTGCCATGAAGAAAATTTATAATTGTTCTTTCATATTGACACACTGCTAATCTGTGTAGTGTAAGGCTTGAAATTAAGATCCAATATAATGTGCTGCTTTGATATTTAGTAAAATAGGACAGCCTCAAATGGCTGAACTGCAAGCTCCCCTACCCACTCTGCTCCAGCAAATAAGGTCACCTAGCCAAACAACCCTCCTTATCATGGGGACCAGACACAGTGCTGCTTATCCCTGAGTAGTGGGCTTTAGTACCCTGCTAGCCTGCAGAATTATTCAAACAAGCCAACTATATCCTCTCTTAAGAACCAGGATTCGTCTCACCCCCTTGTAACTACAAGGCCCGCTGCCTCTTACAGGCTCTGGCTGTTAATTCTGTTCCTAAACACAGCCTCTGTGTGGCCCTGCATGGTACAGCATCATCCTCCACCTCTGGGCTGTGAGTGTATGTGACTAATAAACTGCTGTTGATTTCATGTGCTCAGTGTCAGATGCCATATAATCAGCCAACCTTGTAACTCTAGGGAGGGGATATCTCTCTTAACAATAGATTGAAGGGGAGGTGACCAAAGCAGTCTGTTACACTGTGATTTCTTCATTATGCCCACTGCCACTTCTTCAGCCAGTTTCATTTTAGATCTTTGCTAAATTTTCATCGTTCAGAAGAGATCCCTGCTAACAGCCCTTATGATCTTAGTATTTTCCTCCTTATTAATAGCTCAGCATATGGACTGGAATATATTACCTACTATGCCATTTTTTTTTGTTTAATTATAGAGGATATTTCTGAAAATGTGCCATGACTCTACAGGCATATTTTATAGAGTCCTGCTCTCTGTTACATTTGTCCCACTCCATCCTCACTACTGCTAGTAAAGATGTGTTTGAGCCCAATAAAGCAACCGAGTCATGCTATGGGAAACAGTTGGTATGTGTAAAGAGAGGTCTGTTGTTCTTTGCTATATTATGCATAATATGGGAGGCAACACATTAAATACTAGACACCTCTCTCACAGGGTGGTAGAAGGAGAGAGCAGAGATCCTATGTGAAAGTGGGCACAAATCTAAGGAATTAGGAAGCCCGGTGAAGGGATATTGTTTGGCAATTTTACAAGGCAGAGTTGGCATGGTCTGGAAGGCAGCCTGAAGAGAAGGACACTTTTTTCTAGATTCAAAGTGTATTCATAACCACTCCTCTTTATTTTTTTTATTTTTTATTTTTTTAAGATTTTATTTATTTGACAGAGAGAGACACAGCGAGAGAGGGAATACAAGCAGGGGGAGTGGGAGAGGGAGAAGCAGGCTTCCGGCTGAGCAGGGAGCCCGATGGGGGGCTCAATCCCAGGACCCTGGGATCATGACCTGAGCTGAAGGCAGACGCTTAACGATTGAGCCACCCAGGTGCCCCACTCCTCTTTAGAAATACTGGAAATGATGTTGTTATTCCTATCCAAAGAGCATTAAGTTTAGGATTGTTGGATGGGATGTGTGAGGAACTAAAGAACTCCTTAATTTTTATTTGACAAAAGATTGTAAGGTAGAGTCTGACATTCCTCTAGGTGATTGAAAATTACCTATTTCAAGATTTCCTGTTGATGCTAAATCAGAAAATGTTTTTTATTATATATATAATATATATTACATAATATATATGTTGCCCAATTAATAAAGTTTTGTGAAATAGGTCATCTGTTTACAGAGTTCTCTACATATTAATTTAGATATGATTTCTCTTAAGGTTTCCTTTAAATTTTCTTTAGCAACATTTACTTTTTGGAAAATCTTTTTGAATTTGCTCTTTAAATGTAATGGCATTACTTGCCTGACTTGATTTGGGGCCTTAATTGTTATATGGGGTCTCTAATTGCTAAAATACTTAGTATGCTATGTATCAGACATTAACAAATTGTTGACTAACCAGCTGGGTTGCACCTGCAGTTATTCATTTGCAGATATAACTAATTGCCAAAATGTCACCCACAGAGAAGCCAACATTTGGTTCTCTGCTTCTGGTGAGAAAGGGTTCTAGTGGCTAATGGGTCATACAGCCATAGAAACTAAGCTTCCATTTGTAGGATATTAACCTTCCACATGTTCAAATTTCTATCTAATCACTTGATAAATATTAATACATTGTAGTAGTTTTGTGAACATCGTATGTTTATATTAATACACAATATTCATCCTGAGCACAAGTCTCTTCAGTGTGTGGCTAGGTTCCTATGGTCAAAGAACTTACTTGTTTCATGCTTTTAGAAATCATGAAGATAAAACAGCTGGGCAGAGAAGTTTAAATCTTCAAACTTGCTGAAAAGTGCCTAGCAGCAGTATCCCAACACTCAAACCGCTGAAACTATATAAAGAAGAAATTGACAAGTGGGGCAAAAATGTCACATAGAGGCCATTTTTAGAACATTTAAGACCTACCAAGAACTTAACTTTGAGGACATATTTAGGTTTATACAGCTTTTATTATAAATTACTTTTTTTGGGTTAAAAAAGAAAAAGAAAAGTGCATTTAACAGAACATTGTCTACGTTTCAACATGCTCAGCATTTTTGCTTGCCTTTACTGGTAATTTTTCTGGAAGCTGACCATTTTTTTCTTTTAGACTGAAGAAAAAATCGAAAAGTTTATACAAATATTTAAAAGTGTACACACATACATGCACACATGCTAAATCATATGCATTTTCATTTAAAATTTAAAAAATAGAATATCTTAAAAATGTCTATAAACCACAATTCCTGAAATTTTTAATTTGTGGCCAAACACTTGAAATTTGAAAATTAACTTTTGTTCTCATAATTTGTCATTATTTTCTGAGTATTGCTTCAATGAAAATGAATGGATTTTACTTGGGTAACTGAAAATTTACCAAGCCTGTCTTTTCTTCCTGGAATTCTAATCAAAGGGACGAATATAAAAATTAGCTAACAATGGTAAAAATTAGGATATCAGAAGAGATTTTCCCACTGGCAGCCTAACTATGAATTAATGGAAATCTAGAGGTAGAATTAGACCAAAATCCATATGGATTTATTTAGGTATATTGATTTTGAAACGAGGGCTGTGATGTCAAACAACAACAACAACAACAAAACCCACAACTGATGTAACACAGTAAGAATGAAAAGGAATAGGGGCGCCTGGGTGGCTCAGTTGGTTGGGTGGCTGCCTTCGGCTCAGGTCATGATCCTGGAGTCCTTGGATCGAGTCCCGCATCGGGCTCCCTGCTCGGCGGGGAGTCTGCTTCTCCCTCTGACCCTCCCCCCTTTCATGTGCTCTCTCTCTCTCTCTCTCTCATTCTCTCTGTCTCAAATAAATAAATAAAAAATCTTTAAAAAAAAGAAAAAAAAGAAAAGGAATAAATGCCATTGAGGCGTCACTGTGTTTCAGGTACTGTGCTGAGCAATTTACCTGTATGTCCTCATTTGATTAACCTACCAACCCTATAAAGAAGACTCCATAATCCCTATTTAATATAGGATGAACTGAGGCTCTGAGATACTACACAGTAAGTTCAAGGCCACACATTTCATATGTGTCAAAGCTGGGGATCTCACAGAGTGACACCAAAAGTCAGCATCATAATCAATAAAACTATTTGGATTCCATAACTGTATGGTAATTTAGTTCATTGATTTTTACATCCCTTAATTTATTTTTTTGTAATGCACATTGTTATAACTAGATATGTAGATGTGCCTCTAAATGGGCATGATACTTAATCTATCTACATTTTAGAGTTCTTATAAATACTAAGGGAAACAATATATATTAATGTGTATGTACAGTATCTAATCCATATCTGTGCAACAGTCTTTATTTGTGTTTCTCCATTTTGCAGATTCACAAAGAATGAGTAGTTCCCCTAGATTAAAAATCCAGTGAATGTTCTACTGGGGAGCAAACGTAGATATTTTCCCTTTGGGACATATGCTATAACATTCTAGAATAAAGAGAAGTTCTTGGCAATCACACTTAAAGCTTAAAATCCCAATTTCATTTGCTACCTTGCTTCGTAACATGGATGCAATTAGCCAAACTTTATGATCCTCAGCTTTTTCTTTACTTTGTAAAGTAGATACAATTGATTCATGCAACAAATTTTATTGAACATTTATTGTGTTATATGACAGCGTGCTAGATGCACCGGATGCGTTGTTGGTTAAAACCCAGCAAAATACCTTCCCTCATGGAGTTCACATACAAGTGAGAGAAACAGGCAATAAATAACAAGTCCAATGGGTAAGTAAATAATTTACTCTGCTGGAAGGTGGTAAGTGACGTGGGAAAAAATCACACCGATTCAACACATCTTGGGAGTGGAACTAGATTAATTACACAGGATACCTAGAATAGGGTTAAACGCCCAGTGACCATCCACTCACGTGTTGTTAGATTATTTTTGTCCTACTCAGTATACGCTGGGTCTCCTTCCATTTACCAAACTCTTTCCTGATGGCAAAATATGAGGTAAATACACTTAGCTCTCTCACAACAAGTTGCTGCTCCTCAAGAACCACTGTTTTTTCTTTTTTAAAAGCATAGTGTTTTAAGAAATAATTGAGTCAAGTACTTCAACTTTAGTTCTTCCTGTGAATAGTTTAATTCTTATATTTGAATAATAAAGAAAGAAGCAAAACAACAGAAGTCTAACAAGAAATCCCTGCTGAAGCCTCCTTTGTGCCAAAAAACAAAACTTTGAGGGAGGCAAAGAGCGACACAAGGAAATTCATAATTGCTCCAATGTGGGATAATATACCATATGTCCTTCTATAACCGGGCACAACAGGACATTGCCTAAATGACTTTCTTAATGCACCCTACTGGGTCTAGGTATAGAACTGAAAGCCATATGGTGCAATTCATCCCTCCACGTGAACTTTCGGGTTTTTATTGTGTGTTGTCACATTATTTCACTACCATTTTTGATTTACATGTGCAGACTGCTTTTGCAGTAACAATCAAAACCTCACTGAGAATGCTGCAGAGAGAGGTAACTTCTCTTTGCCTTGACAGAAGGTTGTGTGGTTTCCTTCAGCCAGGCTGCTGGCTTTGGATTTAGAAGGTCCAGGCATCTAGAGAATGGTGTGCAAACTGCTGTGCAGCCAATAGGCCTTGAACGGAATGCAGAGGCTCCCTGTAAAAAGCAAATCGAAGCAAAAGCTGTTCCAGGTCCTGTCTCAAAGACCCATTTGCGCTCTGGGTTACGGAGACTCCCTAAAGCCCCATTGTGATTCAGACTGTCTTTTTCCTGTCCTCACCCATCTTTGCATTCATCCAACCCACCTTAGCTGCATAGACTGAAGGGATACATAAAGGTGTAAAAACTCTCCAGAGCCTCATGTGCTTAAAGTATGGTGGAAAGAACAGATGGGTTAAGAGGTGATTAAATGTTGTGGAATGCTGATATAACGGGGGGGCAAAGGGGACACACAAAAAACTAATGACCAATGGGATCCGAATAGAATTGAAATGCTTCAAACCAGGGATAATGACAGAACATACGATACCACTAAATAGACATTATAGGATAGAAAATAATTAGAATGGCATTCAGGGTAGATGAAACATAACTGTAAAGATGTGAGAGTGTGTACTGTGTTAAGTCCTTGGTAAATTATTTAGTTGCTGAGAAGTTATTTAATAGCTGAAGTATGAGTTATGGACGGAGATGGTTATAGAGGCATGCTTAGTAGATTGGGCAAGATTATGAATACTGTGAGTGCCATATTGAAGAGCGACCTCAGGTAGAGGTGATGTGAAACTCCTAAATACTTTGTAAGAAGGGGAAGGACCTGATGAAGGCCCAGATTCTCTACAAAGATGCAGACAAATTATTGTTGAAGAATGTCCACTTTGATTATTGGAAATGAAAACTTCAGCAAACTGTCACCTCATTCAGTTATTGAATGTAACGTCGTCATTTCCCCATTGAAGCAGAAACATATATCTATAATGAATGCCCTGGAATTTAGAATGGCTTGTCTTACAGATGCTCAAAGTTTACACCACAACTTTACAACTTTTCTGAAAGATTGTATTAAATGGGATTGAAATGGCACCAGCTTCCATTATGTCTCCAAAAGTGTGTAGGAGTGGTGGTGTCAAATTGGAGCAAAACTGAAAAATTGGTTTAGAGTACAGAGATTAGGGTTCAGATTTTGTGGACAGGGTACAGAAAGAACTAGACTGCATATAATAAAGTTTCTCGAGCCCCAGTAAGATTATCCGTTCTTAGGCTTTGCTGATTTAGTCCATAGGAGGAAAATCGCTTGTCCTCAATAGTCCTCAGATACATCATTTTTTTTCCTGAAGCTGTGCCCTCACTAGGAATGTTCCTGTCCTATATAGGAGAGGAATGAATATTTATATAAAATTTTATATGATACATTTCTATATTAATATATTTAATATATACTTTAAAATATATTTTAATATACATATTTGAATGTCCAAATTGAGATTCAAAAGTAGCCTTGCTAAAGAAATTTGACCTTCAGGGGCACCTGGGTGGCTCAGTCGGTTAAGTGTCTGCCTTCAGGTCAGGTCATGCTCTCAGCGTTCTGGCATCAAGCCCCCTGTCAGCTCCTTGCTCAGCAGGGAGCCTGCTTCTCCCTCTCCCTCTGCTGTTCTCCCTGCTTGTGCTCTCTCACTCTCTCTCTCTGTCAAATAAAATCTTTAAAAAAGAGAGAGAGAGAGACTCGCTGACTGTGTTAATGTTCTAAGCCTCAATTTTCTCATCTGGCAAATGGGAACTTGTTTTGTCATAGAACTGTTATGAAGCATATAAAGAAGACAATATAACATATCTCGCTCCTACATGACTCTTCCATAGAGACTTTTTCAGTAGTGGATAAATCTGAAACAGGAAGCAGTTCATTCTGTTCAGTGGACCACTTTGAGGCAGAGCCAAGTTCATGGGCTGACCTTCATCACTGGAAGAGAGAAAGTCATTTCCTGAATACTTCATCTGCCACCCTGGATCTGAAATATCATCACCATTTTCAATGTCTTCCTGCAGGGGGAGAACTCGATAAGAAATAAGAACTCCAGAAAGGAGCAGGAATTGAAGATACCGGGTACCTCTGAAGGTGTTGGAAGTTTACTTTCTGGAGTGTTTGGGACAAAGATGCTAAAGAGCTAGGTATAGCTGAGAGCAGAAAGAGGGTGCTGGAGTGGAAATAAAAGGAATAAGTGAAAGCCTGCACACTGACATCGTGAATGGTGGTGGGAGCCTCTGAACCTACCCAGTAGGCCAGAAAAGATGATGCATTGTTACATATAAAAGAAAAACACTTGCTCCTGAGTTCATCCTTCCACATAAGAAGAGGTAAAGTAACCCCACCAGAAAATGTTACAAAGTAGAGAGAATCGAAGAGGCCATATTTAAATATAGCCAGAAACATAATTTCACAAAAGAGATGAAAATGATATTCAAAGTGGGAAATGATCATTAATTTGCTAATGTTCACCCATAATTAAAGTGAAAACTGAAAAAAAAATTAAAAATATTAACAAAAAGATATTTGACCTTCCATGCCCTTTCCTTTTCTGGATTCTTATCATTTCCCTCATCTTACTCATTCTAAATCTTAGAAGAGAAAACACTGTATTTAGAAATAAAGGGTTTTCAGTGTCTATGTCAGACTTAAGACCAACCCAACCTACAGAATATTTTCAGAGTAGCGATCATTCATGTGGCATTTCCAGTTTATTTTCAGGCTAGGGTTGCTTCAAGCCAGAGTTTGGCCAGAGTAGGATAATTATGAGAACCAGGAGGAAGGGACATGAGTATGGGCCTGCAGAGAACAAATCCAAGCAGTTAAGGAGAACTCCTAGTTATTGAAATCATAATGTAAGTCAGACAACAGCCCTTGCAGAGTCCTGGGTGGACTCTGAAAGAGAAAGAATAGTAGATAACTTTCTTGAAAAGTGAAGGCTGACGTCATTGACAAGGGTAGTTTCTAGAAGTGACTCATAGTGCTAGGAAAGTGTTAAATTGGAATCTGAGACCTCTCCCACCAATAAAGTAAGGAAATACCTGTACAAATGGCCATAAAAGGAAAAGAGGACTTCCCAAAAGCTTTTTGTGTTTATTCCTCACTTCTAAGCACTTCTCTTTACTCAGAGTTCTTTAAAATAATGTGGCTTCTGAATAACTTCTCCCGTGCACTGACTTCCTATGAGTGAAACAGCCTGAACATTTTCATGACTTCTGCATATCCAAGAGGACATGCTTTGGAAGAAATGCTGCCCCACCCAATGTGAGACCCAAATGTGGCTATCATCCCTGCCAGTGTCCAATAGGTCCATCAACACCAAAATCATTCTCCTGTTACCATACTCAATAGCTTCACCTTGCAATAATTACAAAATGCTTTCTTTGTCTTGCTCTTATGGAATTAACAAGCAGAAAGGAAAATCCAGTAACTTCTCATGCTAGGGACAGGATAAGGCATTTTATAGGTACACACAAATATTTTCATCACTAATTCTCTCAAACAACCTTGCTAGATAAGAGTTAGTCTTCCTTTTATAATAGAATAAATTCAGACTTTCAAAGATGAAGCATTTTGCACAGTAATAACCAACTGGGAGTGATGGAATGGGAATGAGAATAAGTCTATGAGACCAGAACTGATATTTTTTTTCTATATTGTCCTTCAATATATTAAGCAAATGTAAGAACAAAAATTCTGAATCTGATTCAAGATCTCTGGGCAGATTTTTCAACTTTATGACCTGATTTTCAGCTAACTGAAAAGGAGGTGTGGCAAGGATGCTAGGGCAGACATCTAGCACAGCTGTTCCACAGCCATTGATGTAGCTTCTGTTGGAGTAATTTTACATATGAAATTCTGTCTTTCATCTCTGAATGCCCAAGCACTTCCCCTCAAGCACTAAAGGAATTTGAATTATGCAAGGGAATGTAAGAAGTTCAAAGAAAGACTGTTATTTTCATCCAGGTAAGGTTTTTTTTTTTTAAGTTCATTTGAATAGAAATGTACACTTTTCTAGAGGACATTTAGTCCAAATTCACACATCTTCCACTTCTGGGCATCATCATTATCACCATTCTATCATCCTGATGTTATTATATCATGGTTTAACTCCATACCTGCATGTAGAATGTTGAGGTAGTACATTCTCAAGTTGCTCATTGGAATCATCTAGCAATCTCTTAAATGCAGATTCTGTGGCCCTAGCTCAGGCATAATAAACCAGAATCTCTAAAAATAAGAGCCTGGAATGTATATCTTAATACTTACCAAAAAATCTAGTGGCATTTAGAAGTTAGAGAGCATGTTCACTTGCATCACCTTACCTGATCTTTTCTTTGTGGGAAGGAGCATAGCCAAAAGAAAGTCGAGGTGAATTTTGCAAGGGAAATCATATGGGACTAAACCTTCAGATCACCTACCCACACGTTCAATACTCTCCATTCTTTTGCCAGGGCAATGACTTGAAGAAAGGCCACCTGATGGAGAATCATGATGCTAGGCAAGATTTACATAGAGGTGTAGTTGTTGCTTGGTGGTGCACCCTGAGAGGCTCTGTTGATAATATTTGTGAAGCTGCATTTGGGCTGAGATACAGTGTGATGTTTTGTATCTGACATGCAGGTGGAAGGATTGCTTCATGGCTCACATACTTAGTGTTTACAAACTATAGCGTGGTCATTCATCCTCCCAATTTCTTCCAGTTGATCAGCATCTTCTAATATCTGCTTTCTTCTGTATCTTATCATAGTCTACCCCTTCAAGGCACTTCTCCACCAAATGCTTATTTATCTCAGGCTGGTGTCCTTTTGTAGTATTTTCATAGATCAAACTGCATATCAGTTTACTCTGTATCTACATCTGGCATTTTAAAGGAAATCAGACTAACATGTTATATAGCTCCACTAGAAACTTACAGTATTGAACTTCCTTTCTATACAAACAAATCAAGCAGAAGAACTTTTCTTAACTTTTGTAAGTGTGGAAATTATTCTAAATATTTTCTTTTTTTCCCTACAATCATATAATTGCAATATTCCTTCAAATATTCTTTCCTTCAGAATACAGTTTCTATAACTGAACCAACTTCAACTTGATCTTTTATACTTTTACTAAGAATCCAGAGATGAATGCTTCTGTGTGACATTGACATAGAGGGATATACACATTCCTGCAAACACAAACACATGCACATATAAACATATATCTAAAAAAAAAAAAAAGTAATAGCAATTGTCCTCCTAGCTCAATTTGTACCTTTGTGAGACAGGATGATGCCATTTGGGACATAAATATTTTAGACAGGTGGTTATCTTATTTCAGATAGAGGCTCTGAGCCTAATTCTAGTGTTTGTCTTTGTGGAAATCATCATAAATATGTACATGTAAACACTCAAATGTATCACAATAATTCTGTGGAGTGAATATATTATCTACATGTTCTAAATGACAAAAAAAATGCCAAGATTGAGTAATATGTTCAAAGTTACATATCTAGCAAGTGCTAGATATGATTGGAATTCAAGCTGAAGTTTTTCATACCCAAAGTTTATGATTTTCTCACTATACATGTTGCAAAACTGAAAAAGATATATTTAAAGTCAAAGAGCTTGAAAAGAAAAGGCAAAGGAATCCTTTATGTTAAGGTGATTTTGCAGTTGTGTGAGCCCTCAGTTTTTACCAACGCTAGCATCCCAGCCCACTTTGTTTATGTTGATGTCCTCAGGGAAGTGATGGGATTTTCTGGGTGTCCTACCATAAGCATGTGCTATTTTGTATGTGGAAAAATGGTTATCGAAAAGAAAGAAGAAAAAGGGAAAAAAAGATACTCTGTTGTATGTGTAAAACTAAGGGCACTCTTTATAGTGGGAGCTAATTGATCAGAGTAGTTAGCATATGTATTTGATTTGAGCTTTTTAATGACATTTTATTCACCATTCATTTGTTCATTGTATTTTCATGTTAGATGTTATTACTATGGAATCTCATTTAATCCCATTAATTCAACAAAGGAGGAAGGAGGGAAAGTAAGGGAAGAGGAGAAAGAAGGATGGAAAGAAGCAAGATAATGTATGAGTTTTCTTATTTATGATACCTTGAGGCAGAAAAAGAACCCAAAATTTGATTTCAAATGGATGCCTTATTTAAGAAAACTTGACAGTGAGATTCACCCACCTTCCCTTGGTTTTGCAAAAATGATATTTAGCAGCCTCTCTCAGGTAACCTCAGAGAGACACTGGCATTCCAGGTAGCTATAATTGGTCTGTGCTTAAAAGCAACTAAGAACAGTAAACACATGAGAAACAAGATACACTGCTGAGTGACCTTGGAGAGGGTTGCCTTCAGCACCAGGTTGGGGACAGTCACATCATTATAAGGGACTGGGAGCACTAGCCTTTTGGAATAATCAGACTTTGGAGGACATTTTCACAGGGGGCAACTCCTGGGTGCCAGTCTCTCACTCACACATATGGCACCAAGTGCATTTCATTATGGGAGAACAAGTGAGATCTACCTTGAGGTATATCAGCATTCCAGTTGGAGGTATTAAAATTCTTGATGAGGTGAAGCAGTGTATTAAGAGCTTTGCCACTTAGGAGCCTGATAGCAGCTGAGAATCCACAACTATTCCTGCCCCCTCTCATTTCATGTGAGACATTACATGACACTGCTTTTCCCAGTTCAGCTGCAAAGTCATTAATTTTATGTTTGAAATAGCAAAACAAATAAATAAATAAATGCACATTTTCTTAGCTTTTGAGATGTCAAGTGCGTTTCACAGAACCCTGAAAGAAAAGTTCACATATTTTTCTTTGAAGATTTAAGATGATCTGAAAAGGATGACTGACTGGCATTGTTCTGTGACTATATCAATTATAGGAAGTCTTCTATGTGTCATGGTCTTGAATCAATCAAAGTAATCAAGACTTTTGTAAAAAGTTCCCACTTCAGTAAAAGTCAAAAAGTAACCCACAATAATGCCATGGACAAAAAAGTATAATTCTATCAAAAGGAACATAATCAGATTGATAAAATCCTATTTTTTTAAGATTATTTATTTATTTGAGAGAGAGAATGAGAGAGAGAGAGAGAGCACATGAGAGGGGGGAGGGTCAGAGGGAGAAGCAGACTTCCCGCTGAGCAGGGAGCCCGATGCGGGACTCGATCCTGAGACTCCAGGATCATGACCTGAGCCGAAAGCAGTCGCTTAACCAACTGAGCCACCCAGGCACCCGATAAAATCCTATTCTTATACAACTTTTCCTAAATATGTATGCCTTAACAACAGCAATGACGATGATAATAGTATTTATAAGGGATCATTTTGTTAAGGCATTATGTTAAATTCTTTGCATGCTTTAGCTTACTTAATCTTTACAACCATCTTCAAGTAGATGTTATAATCATACCTATCACTTAAATGACACCTTTGGGGCTTAGGGAGATTAAGGAGTTTTCCTATGATCGCATAGTTAATAAAAGACAAGTCTAAGAATAGAACCAAGATTCAGTTGGCAGACTACAGACCCTGTTTTTTTTTTGTAAGCATTACTTATGTATCATTTATTATTTAATAACTTTGTGTGAGGAAATAAACATATTTCCTAAAACACAATATTAAATCTATTATCTCTAGTGTCTTTGGTCATCTGGAATACCACCATTGCTTTTCACTGTGGTATTCTTTCCTTATAACACATACAGAGTTTTCTATTATTTTATTTTGTTTTAGAGAGAGAAGGGGGTGCCTGGGTGGCTCAGTCAGTTAAGCTTCCGACTCAATGATCTTAGGGTCGTGAGATAGAGCTCAGTGCTGAGCAGGAAGTCTGCTTGAGATTTTCTCACTCCCTCTGCCTCTCCCCCCGTGTCGGTGTGTATACATGTGCTCTCTTTCTCTTAAATCTTAAAAATAAAAGGAGAGAGAGAGAAATTACGAACAAGCAGAGGGAGTGGGAGAGAGAATCTTAAGCTGGCTCTGTGTTGGGCGTGGAACCCAAGGTGGGACTCAATCCCAGGACCCTGAGATCATGACCTCAACCATAATCAAGAGTGGATGCTTAACACACTGAGCCAGCCAAGTGCCCCTACAGAGTTTTATTTTAAATAACTGGAGTTTGAGTATTCCTGTGGTGCACATAAGCAGTACCTTCATCTGGCTCATAGTGAGGTTTTAGAATTCAGATTCAGAAATTGAAGGAACAGATAGAAACTATATCAGAATTTGTTTGTTTTATAAATATACTAGTTACATTTTTCAATGTGAGTATGGTTATCCCAGTTACAGATGAAACAAACCAGATATTTCTGATCCCAATATTACCCCCATAACCATCTGTACTTAAAAAGCAAGAGTTGGAGCTAGAGATTACATGTTAGTTTTCAGTAAGTGATTCAAACTATAATTTAGTAGCTGGAAAAAGGACGGGAAGGGTCTTCTACAATAGATTTTAAATCCTAAACCACTACACTACATCTTTCAAGTAATTTGGGAATGAGGCTACAGATAAACTAAATGCTCACCAACTTGTAAGTGATTTGTATGTGCTAAACCACAAGGGAAACTCAAGAATTGCTGGATAGAAAGAGAAGTATGTTAACAATTGAAAAAACAGGAAAACTATGGTAGAGAAGTAATATAAAAGTCTGTAGGAAAACCTTCAAGAGGTATATATCAAAATCAAAACTAACCAAAACAAACAAACAAAAAACAAGCTCAGCTTCCTCTAGACCAAATACCATTCAGTCAGTGGACTTTGCTGGGAATTCCCAGTTCTGATGGCGAATGCAATGAGGAGGCTTTGCTGAATGATTGCCTCTGCACGCAGACACTTTTAGACTGCTATCCAGGCTCCAGATGTCAAAAAAAAGGGGCTGATCAGGGGAGAAATTTATTGTTTTACTGTAACTTCTGCCTCCTGTTAGTGAAAAGGAAAACATTCTCTTTTTTTGTGCTAAAGATCGGGGGATTTCAAAAGTAAATGAGGTTGTAACATAAATGTCACCATTTTTTTTTTTTTTTTGAATCACAGTAACAATTGTCAGTGAGGAAAAGCCAGCCAGACATATCATAAAGCTAATTAAAATTATGTCAGGAGATAAACTAATTAGGACACCAGTGTACAGAGATATGTCATTGTGTCATTCTAGAAAAAAAGAAAGAAGAAAACATTGAAATTCTCAAAAAAAAGTTAAATGAAACAGAGAATTCCATACAATAGCAGGAAAGCAAATTAATTACTGCTTCACTCAACACTGACAGAGCATAATAGAAATAAGAACCTCTAGAGATGTGTTTAAAGATAAAAACTTGTTTTTTAGCTAGCAGCTGTTTGTCTCATTCTGATTTCCTCTCACTTTGTCAAAGTGACTCCTCATTCTCTATGCGCACCTGAAGGAAATCACTTAAAGTCTCAGGAATATGTAAGAGGGGGAAGCCTCACCAAGCAAGTGAAATCCTGACAGTGGGTATACCTTTAAAGGTCTGAGTCTGTAAAATCATGAGATGCATTTGCATGAGGTGCTGACAAGCCTCACTGTGAGGGGAGAAAACACAAGAAACATTACAGCTCTTCAATTTCTGAAATCCATTTTTGTACACGAGCTGCTGGTCATGTCTTTGCAAATTTCTCGAGCTGCATCCCATAAAACAACAAAATCGGGCACTGTCAGCAGAAAAAGAGCATTTTGAATACATCAGTCAGAAAACAAGCACATTTGAAAAACAGACTTAAGAAAAGGTCAAACAGGAGGTTCTCGAAACCCACTAAAAGCTCTCACGTGAATGCCTGTATCTATCTATTTGGAAACTAATATACTGCTGACTACCACAGACTTTCATTTCACATGATTCATGCTCATTTCATCTCCCATAGCAAAACTTAATTAAATATTTCTACATCTGGCTTCTTGATATGCTTTTGAAACTTTTGAAATAATTCCCTTAAGCTTTGAGAACTCCTGAAAAATATATTTATGAGTACAAAGAACTCTGCTAGAAGTCACCATGGTTAATTACAATAAAACAATCTTTGTGATTGGTATCATGTATAAAGTTAATTGTCTCATTAACCTTAGCCATTATAATCTAGTCCCATTATAAATGAGAATCAAAAAAGGCTAGGGATGAAATATAAATAATGACATCAAAATAGTGTATATTCCTCCATTATGATTTTTCAGATTTAAATGCATCTCTCCTCGGGCTAATAACTAATAAGTGCTGTAATGTCAAGATGATAGATTGATAGAAAACTAGCCATGCTGTGTTAGTGGCATCTTAGGATATCTTAGCGCATTTCAGATTTACTATCTTTACTTCTCTTTGACATTTGTATCTCTAGACAAAAGAAATTAAATAATTACTTGAAATGGAAGAAACAGGGGCGGCTGGGTGGCTCAGGGTCCTGAGCCCTGGGACCAAGCCCCACATCAGGCTCCCTGCTCTGCAGGAAGCCTACTTCTCCCTCTCCCACTCCCCCTGCTTGTGTTCCCTCTCTCGCTGTGTCTCTGTCAAATAAATAAGTAAAATCTTTAAAAAAAAATTAAAAAAAAGAAATGGAAGAAACAAGTCCTTTCAATGTTCCCTAGATTTCTTGAGGTAGATAATGGAGAACATGTGCAAACTTATAGTGGCCCCTGTGTTCATAGGGCTAGATCTAGGAAGAACTAAGTTTCTAGCTTGGTGGCTGAAACACATGAGGAAGTGGCAGGCTTTGACCAGCATTAAGGAAATAGCATCAGGTGTGAGCAATGGATCATTCATTGTTCTAACAGAAGCTGAAAATCTGAACTCTAGGGGCTTGTGGATAATTTAAGAATGCAAATGATTTACCAGATCCTGAAGTCACCTAGAAGTAAATTATGATTTAGTCATAGCTTGACTCAGATCCTGCTAACTAAATGTATTCCTGAATTCCTCTCTGTGTTGCAGTTTACTGACCCAGATATTATGTGTCAAAATAAAACAATAAAATCTAAAATTGGCAACATCTACTATTGAGTGAATACTTACCGTATTAGTAAGCATTGAATGAATACCTAAATTTGGTAAGTACTTAATTTACTTTTTTATTCCTCTTTAACCTTCATGGTACCCTATTTAGTCATTAATTGTCCAATTGTCTCCATTTTATGAAAAATACTGGGACTGAAGTGCTCAATATGGTTTGGTATCCTAAAGTAAGGAAACATACTGGCCATCTGTATCACTCTCACTGCCTGGGGCAAAACAAAAAAGAGACTGTAATGTGATACTCATGTGTGAAATCTTTTAGCCCTACAAACTAGTAGTGTATGACCTGGTACACTAGGAAACATGGACAATAAAGGTACTGGTCTCTACCCAATAAAACGTACACAGTTGCCTTAGGGGATAAATAAGGACGTGTATACAGGGAGAATTTAGGAGACGTTATAAGACATGAGAACCTGAGAGATTCTCTTTTCTATAGACACAGTAGGCCATCAGAAGTTAGTTTTGTTTAGGGTTTCAGTTTATGTTTATTTAATTTGTAGATTTTTGGTCATATGCTCTACCTGAAGAGGATAGTATGGAAGAGTATGGGCAAGTTCAGTGTAAGAAGCTTTTATTAATAGTCATAACCTTACAGTATATTCTCAAAAAAGGCAGTTCCACATACTTTATACAGCAATATAAAAATACATTTGAAAGTCTTAATGGAAAATAAACTGTAATCATTTCATAGTTAAAACAATCATTTTCTATATTGTTTCTCAGTATCCAAACTTTACTGTTTTCCTAAAGAAGTGAGAAAAAATATCTAAGGAATCTGGGCTGGGTAAAAAGATAAAATGATAAAAAGCCTCAGTAACAGAATGAAGCCTTCAGGCAAGGAATGGGGGCCAGATCTAAAGGGCTGCTTTTTCTCAGTAGAGTTCATCCAATGGGGTTGGGCACAGAACCTTGTAGAATAAAGGTATTTGATGAATAAGGCCCCAATTGCTATGGAGATTGATTCTAAAATATGGCAATTACTCTTACAGTTGTAAAAGAAGTGGATGGGGAAAACTCTGTCGCTGTTCTGTTATATTTTGATACTCTCCCCTGCTCCTTTTCTCAGGTCTTGGCCGCTCTTGATCCCTATTCCCTTCTCTCACACAGAATATTCTTTTTGTGTCCTGCTAATTTTCTTTACTCTCTTTAATTATTAACATATGAAATTTACCTTAGATGAACTTGTGAGTTCTGAACAGGAAACAGTCCAGAAAATACATTGATGAAGAAAGAATTAGTTGTCTAAAGGGCTAACCCACATCTCATCCAATATGCTAAAGGAGGATGCCTAGTAGTGAATCCCTTTGTGGAGAATTCGCGAAAGCTTTCAGGGAACAGGACCACGGGCCTGTAGAACAGGGAGCATTTTCCAGGTGATGAGGGAGCAGAAGGCTAGCTGACGACAAAGCATAAGCTGACACCCTGCAACCTCCCTTGACCCCCCACCCCTGGGTGGGACATGTGACATTCTTCCAGGAATCTCCCAAATATCTTAACGTTAATGCCTTGCTAGAGGGGTAAACAACCTTAACTTGACAATGGGAAGGTCTTCATTATCTGGTAGGTCCTCTTTAGCATATGAAAGTTCTTTTGAAACCTCCCTTTTCCTTACTTCCCCCAACTCCCAAGTATATAATCAGCCACTCTTCAAGACCCCTGGGCAGCCACTCCTCCTGCCCACGGATCCTGTCCTGTGCCTTAATAAATCACCGTTTTGCATCAAAGACATCTCAAGAATTCTTTCTTGGTCCTTCCCTCCGGACCTCACCCCACCGAACCTCGTCTATATTCCAAAACCCCATCAACAGGGAAACCAGCATTTCTACTTCCCAGCCATGGGCTTTTGGCTGGTTGGTCTTTAAAATTTAAACTTAATAGAAAGCAATCTTAGAAAGAATATCATAGTTTTGTTTCCTATCTATCATCTATCCATCCATCCATCCATCCATCCCTCCCTTTTTTTCCCCTATGTCAGGGCTTGTGATTACAACTTAAAATTATTAAAAGCATATGGTAAAAGGGTAGTAAGTGAAAAAAACATCAATTACTTTGATATCCATTAGCAAACAAACAGAAAGGAAAGCATACCTCCTGGAGGTGAAATTTGAATGAATGAAATATGAAATTTGTATATAAAATTAAACAACTGAAGTACCTTCCCGGTTCTCACAGGAATTGCATGGTTTAATTTTTCTTTGTGTGTGCACGTTGGGTGTGTAAGCTCCTTTCCTGTGTGTTTGTCTTCTCTCTGAATAAAAAGTTTAATATGCTTACAAATAATTTCTTCTGCAACACCATGTTGGCTAGCATGCATCTTTGGGTTGCTACGGCCCTGACTCTTATCCCACCCCAATAGGTAATTCACCTCAGAGACAGTACTGCCTAAATGCAGATCCTATTTCTCTTATTTTCATTATTAAGTGAAATCCACTGACTCACTAGCCAGTTAGGTGGGCTGGTGCCCATATTTGAGCCAATCAGTGTTTGCCAGTGGGTCAAGTTATAAAAATACGAAAATCTAGGCCTGCCCTTTTAGCAGTTGGAGTGGGCATAGTATATCTCAGAGAAGCTAGTAACAAACGGGTAAAGTAGGCATTGAATTATATGTCTGTTGATGTAGGAAAGACGTTATTAGGGTTCGAAGCCGACGGCCAAGAATTCTTGAGCTGTCTTTAGTGCAAAATGGTGGCTTTATTAAAGCACAGAGACAGGACCTGAGGGCAGAAGGAGCTCAGGAGGTCTGGAGGAGTGGCCCATTATGTACTTCCAAAGTGGGAGGGGGTTAGGGATAGCGTAAGTCTCTAAGGAATTTTGGAAGCAAGGTTTCCAGGACCTTGAGGGGGTTAACTATTGTTGGGAAAAGGTCATCTATTACCGTCTAATAAAACCTTAGTCATGAGACCCTTCAGGTGTATATCGGTGGGCCATATGCTTGGGGGATGACTGCCAACACGTATCTTGGGGTGGGTATTAGAGATAAAGGAAATTTCTAAAGGAATTTTTATACATTAAAGTAGACTTACAGAATCCTGGTGGGGGTTGGGGGCAGTCAGGCTAGAATTGCCTTTTGCCCTTAGCAAAGTATTAACATTGAGGCAGTTGTGTCCCTAGAGGAAGGTCACTCTGCCTGTTTCAAGGACTTGTCAGTGGGCTGTAGGTAGTAAGGAAATTTAATAATTTTTCTTCTGCCTTTGTTTCCCACATCATCTATGGTGTATTTTGAGTTGCATGCATGCATGCATGTGATCAACAAAGATATATTCCGAATATCAAAAACTATAGAATTGTCTAGATGTTTAGAATGATTCATTGCACTTTTGTTAAATTTCCCTATTGTGAAGAGTTTCTTACACCTGTGCTGTGAAACATTATTAAATAAGCCAGTAACTAGCCAAACTATCTCATTAGTAACTGCAGATCATCTCAAATACTCCATATGAATAGATGAAAAGAGAAAATTAAAAAAAAAGACTAATGGGGAAACAAACATATTAGATATCAAGCAGATTCCAAATACATAATGTATAATTAAATTTTTGCAGTGATATTCAAGTGAATTGGTATATTAATATTGTTATGCTTATTAAAAATAACAATAAAATAAATAAATGATAATGAAACATAAATACTCAAATTACCAAACCAGCATTACACAGATTTAGGAAATGGTTTTAGTAAAAAGTTGGCATTAATAATTATTTATGGTGTGTAACTAATTTATGTACAATACAGATATATGATTGCTTACTTATTGCTTTCAGTATTTTAGGATTTGGTGAAAGCATACGTAGGAAAACAACCATTGAAGTATACTTTATAAACTTTATTTGTTAGGAATACTAAACTCTAGTCATTTGGTATGTTTCAAAGCATATAGATTTTAATTTGGAAAATACCATGAGTAAAATTCTTAAAGTTCTACAAAATGTCTTGAACATTTAGTCAAAAATAGAGTAAACAGACAGTTGTCCAGGTAACTAAATTGCACACATACAACATATACACTCACACATACATATATACGCACACAAACACACAATATTATTATGAAGCATGCCACAAATTCTCTATTGCATTAAATGAGATGGAATAGCAAATGTGATATATAATACCAAAACTCTATTAGGAATTCTTTAATCTGAAATTTATTTGAAACCTATCCTTCTAAGTAATCAACATGTTAATTATTTTAGGAATCCAACTTTTTTTTTAATAATTATCTTTAGAAAGACTGACACTTAAAATAAATGGATAGTATCAGCCATATAAATGCTTTTAGTATATTATTATACTTTAAAATTTTATTCATGGCAGTTTTGTACAACCCAGTTGCTTATAATTTGCTGTAATTGCTCCTCAAATAGAGCATTAAGTTTTATGGCTTCATATTTTCCTTGACTAAAAGGTTTTATTACCATAACAATGCACAGAAAATGGAAATATTGATACCCATAACCTCTAAGTAATTTTGCTTATTATTTAATGTACAGATATGCAGCTTAATTCTAAATGAATCAGAAAGTGCCAAGGAGTTTTGTTTTGTTTTCTCCTCCTAACATATTATTTCTGTCCTAATGGTCTTAGCACTCTTAAAGAGTGGAAACATTCTATTTTATTATGCATTTTTGTGTATAACAAGGACAAGGTCTCTGTTAATACCTGAAATAAAAAGAACAGTGTTCTAATTTAAACCTTGGTTTCTTATTTTTCCACAGACCAATGCCCTTTGTGGGAGTATAGAAATTTATAGCCAAGCTCAGATCTATTAGGATCAAGACATAAAAGAAAAAAATAAATGGTCTTTAGTGTAGAGGGAAATAACCTTTTACAATATTAATAAAGGCTCTCTATACTTACTATATTTCTTTGACCTATAATGTCAGAAATATAGATTACACCCTTAAATCATGCACTTCTAGCTTCATACCAAATTTGCACCATTCGGCTTTATCACAAATGTGTCCAGATTTTTGCAACATCTGGCACATTTATAGCAATTAGTTCTGGGCAGGCTGTAGTGCTGCCAGTCTCAATTGCACAGTCCAAGAACATACACAAATTATGATTAGTAATGATTTATTCAATGGTGAAGTAATTCATCTTAGTCAGTTAAAGCCTAAAACTGTAAGAGTTGACAGTTGTGATTTGTGCTATGGTTTTCTTTGATATCATCAAGTTCTTTCTAAATGTTGAACCAAATGGATACAAAAAGTGAAAAGCAGTTGAAATAAATAAAATACTATGCCATAGTAAAACGTTCTTTATCCTCATAGGATAAAATGATAAAATTGCACCAATTATACCAAACTCTTTTTCCAAAATAGATGAGTAAAGCACAGTGTTTGTAATACTCTGTGAGATTGTATAAATTTTAATTAATTCAGTTTTATCACCAATTGGCTAAAAGCCTTCTGTCATTTATAAAGAGTGTCATATGTAAAAACCTCATAAAAGATTTGAATTATGATTAACAATGGTGATTTTTCGAAGCACTGAACTATGATTCATGGTATTTGTCTGTCCCCCATGTTGGAATTTCTTTCTCCTTTTTCTGCACCTATCTATACTCTGTTTATGATGAAGTTATGCAAGGTGCCTTCCCTAGTAACTTCTTTAGTGAAGTTTTGCCCTGATCCCAGAAATAGGAATTAATTGCATTTATCTTGGTCTAACTATTACTATTTCATTTATTAATGATAATGCAGCATTATTAATTAAGTGTTCAATCCAGTATATGCTGTATTCCTCATAACTTTGACTATGGTATGGGGTACTTAGTAGGTACTTTAAAATTTTTTGCTGCTCTATTCTGGAAAAGACATGAGTGCTATGGCTCATTTTAGCACGCCTTCAGAAGAGTAAGTATTTTTTATGAAACCATGGTAATAAAATTTGCAGTATGATCTCAGTCTTAAAAATCTCTGTAGATGTCCAATAAAAACCTGTGCTCCTCCTCCATCTTGCTTGTCGGCAGGGACACGAGACTGATTATCACCAATGGGGGGAGATTTGTCTTCTCAATTCTCTCCTTTCACCTGCAGGGGACCTATCATTGAATCATAGCCCTGGGAGACAGCTGAACTACTAGGTCCTAGGTCGTCATGAATCATGAATTCTGTCCTGGAAGAGAACACTCAGTGATCATTAACACCCATTTTGACTTTACGTAAATAAGAAATCATCTTACATTGTGTTAAACTACTGAGATTTGGGAGTTTTTCTTTTTGAAAAAACTTTCAGTAATTCCCCTAAATAGGGATCATCATTCTTATTTTTATCTTTAAATTGGATTGCTTTTATTATTTTTGTAATCCTAATGGGCCTCTGTTAATTTTTTCATGGTTAAGGTTTTCACTTTATGTATCACTTTGTTATAGTAAAATACAACAAAACATATCCTGATGGAAGTCACCTTCCATGTGTAAGTAGAAGGGCACTTTTCATGTTGGTGCACTTCTAGCTCTGTGAAGACTTTGATGATCAACTTGATCTTAATGAAATCACACTGTTATCTTGGACTTTGATCTAAGTCTGAACTGTTTTTGGATGGTTCCAGATCGTCTTCGTTGCTCTAGTACTGACCTACAAACTCTCACTACATCTATTCAGTTCTCAGGGACAAATTCATTATCCGTATTCTTTCCATTATTTTTTCTCCAGCTTTATTGAAGTATACTTGACAAACAAAATTGTATATATATTAAAGTGTACAACACGATGATTTAATATATACATAGATATTGGGAGATGAATACCACAATCAAGTGTATTAGTAAACTCGTCACTTCACATAGTTAGCATTTTTGTATGTGTGAGAACACTTGAGATCTACTCTCTTAGCAAATTTCAGGGATACTGAACAGTATTACAAAATGTAATCACCATACTGAACATTAGATCCTCAGAATTTATTCGTCTTGTAACTGAAAGTTTGTACCCTTTGGCAAACATCTCCGCATTTCTCCTACCCCTCAGCACTTGAAAATCACTAAATCACTGTTATATTCTGCTTCTATGGATTTGGCTTTTTTAATGTCTCCATAGAAATGAGGTTATATTGGATTTATCTTTGTGGTCTGCTTTATTTCACTTAGCATAATGTCCCCCGTGTTAATCTATATTACTGTAAATGGCAGGATTTTCTTCCTTTTTATGGCTAAATGATACTCCATTGTACCACATATACCACATTTCTTTTTTCCATTCACCCGTTGATGGACACTTAGGTTGTTCCCATATCTTGGCTATTGTGGATAGTGCTACAGTGAATGTGAGAATACAGATATCTTTTGAAATACTGATTTCAATTTCTTCGGATATAGGCTCATAAGCGGGATTCCTGTATCACATGGTAATTCTATTTTTAATTTCTTGAGGAAACTTCATAATGCCCTCCATAATAGCTGTACCAATTTGCCTACCTACCAACAATGTACAAGGATTACCTTTTCTCTACACCCTTGCCAATGCTTGTTTTGATAACAGCCTTTCTCACAGATGTGAAGTGATATCTCATTGTACTATTGATTGACATTTTTCTCATGATTAGTGATGTTAAACATCTTTTCATATACCTATTTGCCTTTTGTTTATCTTCTTTAGAAGAAATATCTATGAAGGTCTTTTGTCCATTTTTAAAATTTGGATCATTTTTTTAGAGGAATGTTATGTTCACAACAGTGTGAAGGAAAGGTACAGATATTTCCCATATACTGTCTGTCCCCTACACACATGGTCTTCCTCAACATCCTCCAGCAGACTGATACATTGTTGCAATTGATGAACCTACACTGACATATCATAAACACCCAAGGAATAGTTTACTTGTGTATTAATCATTATGGTATCATTCGCACTATCTTCACTGTTCAGCCTATTCCCCCCGCCACTCCCAAACTCTGGCAAACACTGAACTTTTTTACTGTCTCCATGGTTTTGCCTTTCGTAGAATGTCATATGATTGGAATCACTATGTAGCATTCTCAGATTGGCTTCTGTCACTTAGTAATATGCATTTAAGTTTCCTCCATGTCTTTTCAGGGCTTGATAGCTCATTTCTTTTTAGCACTGAATAGTATTCCATTATATGGAAGTACCACAATTTATTTATCCATTCACCTACTGAAGGACATTTTGGTTGCTGCCAAGTTTTGGAAATTACAAATAAAGCAGCTATAAACATCATGTACAGGTTTTTTTTTTTTAAGGACAGTTTTCAACTCCTATGGGTAAATAGAAAAGAGCATGTTTTCTGGGTCATAAGAATCTGCTTGGTTTTGTAAGAAATTGCCAAACTGTCTTCCAGAGTGGCTTACCATTTTGCATTCCTGCCAGCAATGAATGAGAATTCCATTACTGTTGTCAACATCCTCAACAGCATTTGGCATTCTCATTGTTCTGGCTTTTAGCCATTTTAACAGCTGTGCAATTGCAACTTGTTGTTTTAACTTGTTTTTCCCTAATGACATATGGTGTGGACTGTCTTTTCATATGCTTAATGTCATCTATATATCTTCTTTGGTAAGGTCTGTGTTCAGATCTTTGGCCCATTTTTAAGCATGTTTATTTTTATTGTTTCAGTTTAAGAGTTGTTTGTTTTGAATAACAGTTCTTTATCAGATATGTATTTTACAGATATTTTCTCCCAGTCTGTGGCTTGTCTTCTAATTCTCGTGACATTATCTTTTGCAGGGCAGATGTTTTTAATTTTAATGAAATTCAGATATCAGTTATTTCCTTCATGCATTGAACCTTTGCTGTTGTATCTAAAAAGTCATTATCATGCTCAAAGTTGAGGTCTTTCCCCTATGTTGTCTTCTAGGAATTTTATAGATTTAGGTTTTACATTTAGGTCTGTGATCCATTTTGAGTTAATTTTTGTGTGACAGGTATAAGGTCTGTGTCTCAATTTACTTTTTTTGTATGTGAATGTCCAGTTGTTCCAGCAATATTTGTTGAAGAGACTCTTCCATTTTATTTGCTTTGCTTCCCTGTCCAAGATCAGTTCACTATATTTATGTGGGTCTACTTTTGGGCTCTCTAATCTATTCCATTAATCTATTTGTTTATTCTTTCACCAGTAAAACACTGTTTTGATTACTATGGCTTTAGAATAAGTCTTCAAGTCAGATAGTGTCAGTCTTCCTACCTTGTTCTTCTACTTCAGTTATTATGTTAGCTATTCTGGGTCTTTTGCCTCTCCGTATAAACCTTAGAAACAGTTTGTTGATATCCACAAAATTACTTGCTTGGATTTTGATTTGGATTACATTGATTCTGTAGATCAAGTTAGGAAGATCAGAGATCTGGACAATATTGAATCTTCTTATCTGTGAACGTAGAATATATCTCTTTATTTAGTTCTTCTTTGATTTCATTTATCAGAGTTTTATAGTTCCTTCATATAGATCTTTTGCATATTTGGTTAGGTTTCTATCTAAGCATTTCATTTTGTTTTTCATGCTAATATAAATGAATTGTGTTTTCAATTTGAAATTCCACTTAATCATTATAGGAAAACAGTTGACTACTGTATATTAACCTTGTATCTCACAACTTGCTATAATTTGCTTTTAATTATAGGAGAGTTCTTTTGGTCAATTCTTGGGGTTTTCTACACATATGATCAGATAATGTTATCTGCAAACAAAGAGTTTTTATTTTTCTTCCTTTCCAATTTGCATACATTTCTTTCTTTCTT